>NW_027522984.1:30000-630000 GCF_052094955.1 Ictidomys tridecemlineatus
AAGTATAAGATGCCCTGAACTCTGTGGTCAGATTGCCATTTACCCTCACCAGCCTCAAAACACCAGTGTTTTTTGTAATTATGTAAATTGATATCCATCATCCTTTTTAGGGGTCAGTAGACATTATGTAGTATCAGACAGTAAACATTTCAGATTGTGTATGTGTATGTGGGGGGCAGGGGGGTTTCTGGTGATTGAACTCAAGAATGCTCCATCATTGAGCTATATCTTTAGGATTTTTTTTTTGTCAGGGTCTTACTAAGTTGCCCAGGCTAGCCTTGAATTTGTGATCCTCCTGCCTCAATCTTCTGGTAGCTGGGCTTACAAGCATATGCCACCAAGCCCAGCTACATTTTAGTTTGTGGGACATACAGTCTTTTGAAAACTATGCAAATACTAAACTTGGCATCTACTGTTGTGGCAGGAAGGTGGTCATAGATAATACAAAGATGCATAGATACAGCAACTTGCCAATTATACTTTTGTGTACAAAACCAGACTACAGGCTAAATTTATTCTATGGCTGGGCTATAATTTGCTGATCTAGTTAACAATAATTGAATGAACAACTTATTTAATTTTAAGAAAATGATAGTCAATTAGGAAAAAAGGGAACTCAGAGTCTAGCTAATTCCATCCCATTATTTTCTTTAATTTACAAATGAGACAAATAAGTAGCGCAAGTATAAGATGTTCATTGATTACTATCACTTCCTTAAGTTCCACTAACCTTCGGTACAGTGGAACTTACTGTGCATTGATTGCCTTGGGCTTTTCTGAGGACATGGTAACCAGTATTCCATTGCATTAGCTGCTAATCAGATAACTCTCTCAAAGTCAGAGTTAGTTCCCAGGACTCATCTTAAGAAATTTTAGAAAATATTAACACTAATACCAAGTCCCAACTGGTATATCCTCAGAGATTTCAGTACACCCCAATAAAGTGCATATACTCAATCACTGCAAATTTCTTAACTTGAATTTCCATCAAGAATACAATGTTTGAAATGTTCCAATCTGTATAGTATATGTAATATCTATAGGATCTTTGCAGCCTATTTGATGGGCATGTACCAGCATGATTATGTCAGTTAGTCCATTCTTTTTTGTTTTTCTTAAATAAAACACTGATGAAAACAAGAGCATTTAAGCTTTTTTAAGAACATGTAACGGTGAATGAGAATGTAGGTAAAGCATGGCTATACTCTCAACAGGTTTTGTTATTTCTAAGAATTAAGGAGTAGGATGAGTCTGCTCTCATTGGATTAGTCTAAACTGAAACTTTTGATAGTTTCAACCTCAAAGCTACATGGCATGGAACCTACTGTGAATGTTTGTGCTTCAGCCTCCACTGCAGGATGCCCAAGACTGGGTCAGCCCTATGAACTGGAAACATAGTCATTGTCTGTATTCTTGTAGCTTGGTAACATTAATCAGTTGACTTCTAGAAATAGATAGAATACTGTTAAGTAGTGTTTTTAGGATTTTTTTCTCTACCTCCTACAATATTAGAAACAAACTAAATTTCCATCTTTCCTTTTTTCTCTTCTTTTAGCGTACAGCGTTCTGACTACTTGAATACCTTTGAGTTCATGGACAAACTTGGAGAAAACTTGAAGATAAAACTAGCTCAAGCCAAACTTTAATTTCATGTCTGGGCTTAGGAGGATAAGTGGTCTTGGTAACTAGGTCCACAAGTTTACATTTTTTTGTATTACACTCACAGGTTAAAACAAAATCAATTTTATAATTTGTTTGTAAGCTGGCGTTGATCTTTTCTATAAGTTTACACCCCTTTTCTTATATATACAGTAATTGCCACCTTCCTGAACATGGAAGAGAACTCTTTTTAAATTGTGTTTTATTTTCTAGAAGCAGCCTAGGAGTTACTTTCATATTCAATGTTATTCCTTCACATGTTCCAATATAAATGACCAAAATCAAGAGTGCTCAAAAGGGTTAACAATAGCCACAGTATTTGTTCCCTAAAATCTGTATAATATAGTACTTTACTCCCTTTCCCTGTTGTCCATGACTGTGGGCACTGGGAATTTTGGTGTTACAGATGTCCCAGTATGTGAGGTAGCTACACATTGATCTTGCACATGACTAGAACAAAGAATGCAAGTGTAACTAAAACATGTTGAAGTCATTGCAGTCATTTTTTTCAAGAGCATAGTGAATGTGTCCAAAGTGCTAAATACTTTTGAGGACACTGGGGAGTTCAGAATGCAAAATAAATACTTCCTAGAGGTTTATCTTCTGTATTTGTCTTTTCTTCCTCCTCCTCTGGCCTGAGGATTTTGCTACCCTAAATAGCATTTTATCCACGTGCAATAATGTAAACTGTACCTTTTTTGGACTTCTCCTGGCCTGTTTCATTTGTTTTATATAAATATGATTTCTCAGAGGTTGATATTAAACACTATTCTAGTCCAGTCTTCATCTGAACTGTTAATTTTAATTAAAATCAAGTGCTAATGACTCTTTTCTGGGTTTTTATTTATGCTTATGCCTTATGCCTTATTCTGGCTCCTTGCCATAGGGATTTGATCTGGGGTGGGGGGCGGGGAAAATCTCTGCTCTCAAGAATTAACTGGGGGGGGAGGGAGGGGGGATGGATAAGTAAACAGTGAGAGGTGGATCCCACTACATCGAGAGGAATGAGAATGGCCAAAGGTCATTACTAAAGGAGTAATTAGACAATAGATTCTGTCCATGCACCGCTGAGGAGTTCAGGCATTATCTTAAAGGTTAGTAGGGGGCCAATGAAGCCTTTTAAGAAGGAAGAGACATGATTATATTTTCATTTTTAAAAGTAGCACTTAGGGCAGCTCTTTTAAAAAAAATAGGTGATGAGGGGTAGAATGGTGGGCACATAGAGAGAGGAAAACCTTCTAGGAGGCTGTTGGATTACTGCAGGCAGGAAACAGTTAAGACCCAGCTGGAGCAGTGGCACTGAGAACTGGATGAATCCCTGAGATAAGTTAATGAATGAGTACTGGCAGGGCACATGGGGGCTGAGGGAGAAAAACAAGTCGAGGAGGCTTCCCTAGCTTACCATACTTAGAGAAAGGCTGTCCATATCCTAGCATCTTTGAGAGGGAGGCCCTGTGAGGTTTTGCACTCTCATGCCTCAGAATTCAGTAAGCTGGGGTGGATATCTCTTGGCTATTTCCTGACAAGCTTAGAGTCAGGCCACAGACACTTCCTTAGCATACCGTAGGCCCAATAACACATGGAGTTTTTCAGACTCCTGTGGGGTAGAGCTAACTCAAGATGTACATTTGACCGTTTCCTCAGTGCTACCCTTGAGGTACACCCCAGTCTAAGCTCTAGAGCCTTGAACAGCCCCACACAGAAGAATATCATTAAGCAGGCAAGGCCCTATGTCTTGGGCAATTTATCTCCAGTCAAACTGAAGTTAGAAGGCAAGGCACGTGAGCTCTCTTGAGGGATGAGGGAATGGGATATCCATTCTTCTCATACAATCAACTATGTCACTCAGGCAATAGGAAAAAAAGCATTGCATCCAGATAAAACTATTCAAAAAATAGGCAATAAATGTTTTTCTCTCCCATACAGATTTTTTTTAAAGTTTATATAACTATAGTTATGAATAAGATTTTACAAAATTTAGAATTAACATGCCATTATATTTTGTTTGGCTTTGAGAGCATTGTAAACTGGTAAGTTATTTTTTGGCTAGTATTTGTTCCAATATAAAGATATAACAACGAATCAATTTTAACATTAACGCTTCTAAATCTTTTTTGTTTAATAGTATAAATTTGGATTAGAAGGACAAGGAACATCAGTTATTTTACATAATTCTCTACTTGCATTTAATTCTCACTGAAGTCTTAAGAGATTGTACAACTGTTTTTAATTAGAAACCATAAAATTAGACTGATTAACTTAGAGTTGGAGCTGATATTACCTTAAAGCCCCTTGATGTCCAACAAACTGGTGAAACTTAAGTTCCTTCATATTATTGAACCTTTGGCCTTTCAAATTACTTCAACATTTAAAGTTCACATCTAAAAAATTGTCAAATAAAATATATTTTCACTCTCCTCATCTAAGCCATCATAACTATTAGAGGACCCAGTTCCCCTTCCACTGATATGATTTGAATTAATTTAAAAAGCAGGACTGGGGATGCAACTTAATGGTACAGAGGTTGCCTAGCTTGCATGAGGCTTGGGTTTGATCCTCTATTATCCCTTTGCTCTACATAGCAGCCCATGTTTGTTCAGCGTTTCATGGGGAAGGTAAATGGGGCCTTTGATCAAGATTGCAAAATACATTGATAGCCACTAGTGCTCAGGAATCTATAACAGATCGGGCTCTTTCCACCATCTGCCTGTTTCAGGTTTGGGTAAAAGAAGAAAATATCGAATGTTTTCTTTTGCCAACAAATGATAGCATGGGATTGGATGATCTTTAAGTCCCTCTATCACTCACAGATCCTGGGAGTTCATGAGTGCTGCTCCACTGGCCACCAGGATCAGCATCTTCCAAAAATACTTAATGTTCTAAAATAATCAGATGAGCAGATGCTGACCAATACCTCCACAGGGTAATGGTTTATTCTGAAACAACTAGAGAGTCCAAATAGTTGACATGGAAAACATTGATGGTAGGAAGATCCAGGGACAGAAATGAAGAGAGTTCCAGGCTTTGAAATTCTCTAAATGTTGCAGATACTGTTCCTTAGGAAGAATTTTTTTACTGAAAATATTTAAGTGTTAATCTTAACAATTAGAATCACAGCTATCCCCTGTGTTCTACATGAAATTTTTCTAAGACACCAACTCATGACTTCCTATCTCCCACTTCAACATCTTTTTTTTAAAGAGAGAGAGAGAGAGGAGAGAGAGAGAATTTTTTTTAATATTTATTTTTTTTAGTTCTCGGCGGACACAACATCTTTGTTGGTATGTGGTGCTGAGGATTGAACCCGGGCCGCACACGTGCCAGGCAAGTCTGCTACCGCTTGAGCCACATCCCCAGCCCCATCAACATTTTTATATAATAAAAATTTCCCTGAAATTAAGAGTTTGGTTAAAGAGAGAGGATTAGAAGCTAATCTAAAAATAATAATGAAATCTTGATATTATGTCAACACTCAGTAAAATTGCTGTAGTCCTATCACTTCTCTCATATTGGAGGTTTTATTCCACAGTCCCTATTTTTTAATGTTAAGGAAAATAACTTCTGAATTGCTGACTGCTCTGGAAAAAGAAACAACTTTGAATTTCCATGATATCTCAGGCTCTGCAGGAGTAGAAATTTGCAGGCATTGTAGCATTGTTTATAACTTTTACTTTTGATGCTGTTCCAAATTTACAGAAAAATTCCAAGAATAGTGTGAGGACATTTTTACTATTCCACCATTTGATATATCATATTCTCTCCACTGCCCCATGCATGCAAATATGCTCTCCCCCTCCTCCCCCACACTCCCTGAGCTATTTTAGAGTAGTTTGAAGAAATTTTAATCCTTTGCTCCTAAATACTTCAGTGTGTATTTTCTTTAAAAACACAAGGATATTCTCTTATACAAACACAGTGAAATTATCCAAATTGGGAAATCTAACATTAATACAATGCAATACAGTCTCTATTAAAATCTCAACAACTGCCCCAGTGATATTTCTGGCTTCCCCTGTTCACCTTCAGGATCATACATTGCATGTAGTTGTCATGCTTCCAGTCTATCAATTCAAAACCAGAAACTAAAGAATACTTTATTTTGGATCTTAGAATCTGCAATTTGGAAAACAGCTCAGACAGTTCTAAATCATGGTTTCAAAGAAGTAGGGGAAGCAAGAATCTTTCCTGGGAAAGCAGTTCTGAATTATGACAAAATGGCAAAAAAATTTTACACAGGAAACTTCTATTGAATACTGGGAAAGCACGGGCACTGTTAGGTGGGTAGAAGATAGAGAAAAGAATATATGTGCTTAGTAAGAATATCTGTGAAACTAGAGCTCAATAACCTCTTGACCCACATCTTGAGTCTCTGAACATGATATAATTATCTGGTCATTTCAGATGCCTGCACTCAAAGAGTGGAGGTGGCCAAAATTCACATTCCCAGGTTCTCAGGCATAATCTGGAGATGCACATGAGTGCTACTTCCTTAATGGTGTGTGCAAACGTGTGTGTTTTGCAGTACTTTGGACTGAACCCTGGACTTCCCATGCTAGGCAAGCTCTACTACTAAGCTACAACCCCAGCCTTCCCTCCACTTCATTTTCAAAAACTCTTCTGGTGTTGCTTTCACCTGATTTTCCTTTTTATTTTCACACTCCACTTGTCTTAAATAGGTCCTCAGCCTTTCTTTGTCTTCCTAAACCTTGATATTTTTTTAATAACATAGGCTAGTGTAAGGTGAAGGAAAATTTTCTCTCTCCTCTTTGAAATTTCACTGAAATAAACAGAAAAAGACAGATTAAATAGGAGAAAAGGCATGCAAACTTGTTAACGTACAAAAGGAGAAAAATCACAGGAATGAGATAAACAACTCGTCCATTATTCAGAAACTTTCCATTATTCAGAAACTTATATACTCCCCTTGTTCTGGTATATAAGGTGATGGAGGTGAAGAATGGGTGATAGTGAAACATCTTTAAAAATCCATGGGCTTAGAGAACATGCAATATCCTGAGACCTAGTCCCTTGGCCCTGCAGAACAGACAATGGGTTGTAAATGATTCTCTGTGGGTCCAAAGTAGAGGACAATGCAGTGTGACAGAAGTCTGCCCAAGTGTGTTGACAGACTTTAATCTTTATACCCACCATATGTGTTTAGTTTTCTCTGGTTAATGATATTTCTGTAAAAGGACTAAAGACAATTATTGTGCTCTTCTTTGGATGATCAGGTGAGGTAGATAAAGGAACTTTCAGAGTGCACCAAAGCAATATTGCACCCTTAGTGTGTAATAGTGGGGAGAAAGGGGGAAGTGTGCATGGTGTTGGTTTGCACCAATACTGGTAAAGTTATCTTTGCTCGATTGGTTAAGGTAGTTCTTGTTTCCTCCACTGTGGATGGACTGTTTTCCCCTTTGTAAACACATAGTAGGCAGAGATGCCATGCATGCATCATCAAACTTCACTCATAATTTACATATGATATAATTATAATCAGTGTTTATATTCCACTGTAATGAACAGATTTTTCTTCCTCTATTTATCCATTTATTCCTTCATTGACATTAGTGTGTACTCACAGATTCTTATTTTATTCCATGGACTATAATCCATCACCATCACTATATATTTTGATGTTTCAATTGCCTCAGAGTTGGCCAGGTGTGAATTTCATCAAGTAGGGTCCTGAGAGAATTGTAACATTAAGTTTTTTGTAAGCAGTTAATTTGACAAGAGAAAAATACTTTCTGTATATATTAGGGCACCTAACATCACCACCCACTTTCTTAGTTGACACTTTTTCTGAAAGGGGCTATCACACACAATCTTCTTTTTCTACCAGTAAAATGTCTTTGTCCTTGCCTTCTTTCTAGATCTGACCTCCCACCAGCCCCACCCCAGTGGCTCAGCAAAAATTGTTGTTGGGAGATTGCCATTTTCAAGATGGGATCTCCAGACTACAGACTTATTTAAAAACTTAAAGGTAGCATTAAAAGTCAGGTCTGGATTAGAAACATAAGAGGATATTAGGGTGCTGGGACCACCAGTTCCTAACCCTTTGGAGAAATGTGGAATCTACTTTTTGTTGTTGTTGTTGGTACTGAGAATTGAACCCAGGAGTGCTTAACCACTAAATTATATCTCCATCCCTTTTTATATTTTATTTAGAGACAGGTTCTCATTGAGTTGCTAAGTGCTTTGCTAAGTTGCTGAGGGTGGCGTGATTCTCCTGCCTCAGCTTCCCAAGCCCCTGGTATTACAGGTGTGCACCACCATGCCAGGTTTGGAATCCACTTTGAAAGTTCTATTTTTAAGAATGAATTAGAGGAGCTAGAGTTGTGGCTCAGTGGCAGAGCGCTTGCCTACCATGTGTGAGGCACTGGGTTTGATTCTCAGCACTGCAGATAAATAAATAAAATAACGGTCAATTGACAACTAAAAATATTTAAAAATAAGAAGAGGAAGACAGAGAAGAAGAAGAAGAAGAAGAAGAAGAAGAAGAAGAAGAAGAAGAAGAAGAAGAAGAAGAAGAAGAAACAACTAAAATCTGTGGGCTACATGATTACATGATAATCCATGGAGCAGGGCAAAGTAGGATTGGGACGGGCCCTGGAGGGCTTCAGGGCAGCTAGCAGTGTTCTATTTCTTGACAAGGGTCATGATTCCTGGAGTGCCTTGTAGTAATTTACTAAGTTCTACCTTTATTTTGTGTGGTTTACTGTATCTCTTTCTTTTGAACATGAAAAGTTTTTAAAAATGTACCAGGAAACCTATTCTGAATCCCTTTGAGTTAACTGGCATATGATCATGTTCTCCTGGAATAAAGCCCAGAACCTTCGCCCCAGCGCTGGCTTACCTTCCTGACAAACCTTTACTTTGCTATCAAGAAAGTGACATCATTTATTTCAGTCACATCATCCTCAATCTTTTCAAATATAAGTCAGAAAGTTGCTCTCTAAGAAAATGTTCTGGCATCCAACTGGAAAATTCCCTAATCTTGATTGGACCATACACCAAGTATTATTTTTAGGGACCTCTGGGGCTTCTTAGTTGGTTTTATGGACCTTGATTTCCTCACCTTGGGGAAGCTTTGATGCTTTCTTGTTAGAAACATTAGGGGTTAAATCTTTCGTTTGGTTTCTGAATAAGAATAATTGTTTTCCTGGTTGGCCTTGCTTTGTTTTGTCTGGAAAAAAAATGTCTTGAACATTATTTATATGTTCAGAGGTTAAGCTTTAAGATATATTCTAACTGAACTGAATTTTCCTATTTTTCAAAACATGAAATTTTTAGATTCCAAATTTTTCTCCTGCTTTTCCTACTGCAAGAATTTTTGAGTCCTACATGGTTTCAATGCTAAAAATGTCCCAGGTACACTACAAAATGTCTAAACTATATGACAGAAACTGATAATTTGCATTTTTGTTCTGGTGTCCTAGAGCAGCTCTTGCCTATTTAAAAATTTCCATGGTTTCCAGTTGCAACTCCTTTTAGTAGAATTACTCAGTGAGTTCGTGTTTCTTTTGGTCATATTTCTATTTGTATTTACCTGGACATTGGTGACTTATTTCCTGCAAATTAGTTGCCCTATCCTTGTACTATTCCATGAAGACTTATAACTTGGATCTCAGCCAAACTTTTGAGTATGTTTTTTTTCCATCTTTATGGGAGAGGGTTTTTCCTTTCTTATGTCTTTGAATCCAAATCATCCAACAAATAGTTTTGAGTATGTCTTCTCATCATGACACTCTCATGGGAAATCAGTGTTTCCCATGAGAACCTACACTCTTCTCTTTCAGGTCAGACCATAGCAGGTGCTCTTAGTTGAACCAGTGCTGAGTTCCAAACAGTTATGGATTCCGAGTCAGTGGGGCCGTTGTTGGGCTTGAGTGTGATTATTTTTAGAGTGGGAATGCCTTTCAAAATGTATTTGGAATTAACATGGGTCTATGTTTTCCATGAACACATTCTTCAAATGTCCTAAAGCAGGCTAAGCAATCTTTTTCAGTACTACAAATGCTTTAATTCTTGACTAACTGGCGAAATTCAGTGGTGTAGGTGCCTTATTATCATGAATGCACTTATGTTTCCTCAGGCAGTTACTGGGAAATATCTGGCCCAATGTGGCAGCCTCATAAACTCTCTTCATGGCACAGGGGAGGGATTTAAGAATCAGGATGTCTTTAAAATGACAGTATGGTAGCTTCTACATTGTCTACTCAGCAGATTTCATTGTTTATGTTCAAAATAAAAGAAAGAGTGCACTTTCAATATGAGACGATTGTAATGGGCCAGCCTTGCTCCATGGTGACCATGAGTGGCCAAAAGGTGGTGATCAAACATGACACACTGGAAGAGACAGAGAGGACTATGTGGAGCACACTATCAGACATTGAAGAAATGTGACAGGAGACACTATATTAAAGTTGTAAGTTTTTAAAATAAATTTTTGACTCATTTATATGAAGCTAGTCACCTTCCCATCTCCTGGAGTGATCCTCTTCACCATCTTTGATTAGGAATCACCCTGAACAAAAGCAATAAAATCATTATCAGTGAAAAAACAAAATACAGAGTATCATGTAGACAATTAAGATCTAAGAGAAATTTATCTCCTACTGAAACTCCAAACCTATGCATTTACTCAACAAATATTTGAGATGGGCGTGGTCCATATGTGCTGGGCAGTGGCCTAGCCAATTGGCACATTGTGATAAATCAGTCTTGGCTTCTGCCCCTCAAAGTTAAATATTATACCTTTTACATATCACCAAAAAGAGAAGCAGACTAGCAAGGTTGCAGTCATTCTGCACTCAGGGACCATGTACATAAATTATACAGGCAACATTTGTAAATCAAATGAAATCCACTACTTCAACAATTATATCAGTTATTCCCAAGAGACTCAGTTTTATTCAGATGTAATGTGTGTAGAAACTTTTAAAATTTTAGTTTCAAATGCTAATATATTTAAAATTATTTTCTTCATCTGCTATGTATAAACCTTGAGGAACTATCAATGTCCTCAGCACTGTTTTCTTAATCAGATCTATTTAAATCTCATAGAAAATAAGTTAGCTAATAATATTCTGTGGGGGGAGGGTCAACGAGGAGAGAAACAGGAAGAAAAGGGAAGAATAAGTGCCTACAGAGTGCTGAGATAGAGAAAGGGTGACAAACTCTAGATATAGATTGGAGCGGTGGGGATATACAACTGGGATTAGACTAAGTAAACTGGAGTTATGGAAATGTACAGACTGAGTTCTGTGGGATTATACTAAGTAAACTAAAATTATGGAAAAGTACAGTCTGAGTTCTGTAAAATTAAGGACCTTAGCATTTGTGCAGACAGTCTATAGCATTAGAAGGTAAATTGGTTTGGGGACAAATGATCTGTAAATAAGGTTAGCCTTATACAGATTAAAGGTGCAAACTTTTAAATTGTTTCCAGAGTTCAGAGACTTCAGTTATTCAGCGCTTATACATAATTTCTTAGAAAAGCAATGTAGAAAGTCTTCAGTTTCTAAGTAAAGGTTTAGGGAAACCACATGTAGGCATGCAGTCCTTTACAGATATTTTCACTTAATTTCCACAATCCATCACTACAGTTTACACAGGAGGAAACAGACTCAGAGAATAGAAATGTCTTACTCAGGATCAGTTAAGTAGCTAAACAAAGGTCAAGCTGCCATTTTCTCTATGCATCTTAGATAAATCTTTCCAAAATATGAACCAAGGCTACCTACAGGAGACTTACCAGGGATAAGCAGAGCACTCAATTAGAGAATTCAATTGGAAACCTCCAATTGGATATTCAAATGCAGATTCCTGAATTCCATCTACTAAATCCTTCTGAGGGCAGAGCTCCAGGAATCACCAGTGTAACAAGATCCCCAAGTGATTTTTAGGAAAGGTAAAGTTTGAGAACCATGAAAGGTGCAGTTACCAGATGTAATAAATTTTCAAAAAGTCCTGATGGGCTAATATCAGCTGTTTTAAAAAGAGGATGATTATTATGACTGGAATATGAGGTGTCCCCCAATAGGTTCCTGTCTGAGAAAATGTAAGAAAGTTCAGAGGTAAATGATAGGTTTTGAGGGCTGTAACCTAGTCAGTGGATTAATCCATTTGATGGATGAATAATGAATGGATTACTTGGTGGTAACTGTAGGCAGGAGAGGTGTGGCTGGAGGAAGTAGGTCACTGGAGGTGTGCCCTTGGGGATTATATATCTTGTTCCTGGTACCCTAACCTCTCTCTCTTTCCCTGCTGCCTTGAGCTGAGCAGTTTTTCCCTGCCATGCCCTTCCACCAGCAAGTTCTGCCTAACCTTCAGGCCCAGAACCATGGGATCTTCCCACCCCGGAATTAAACCTCTGAACTGTGAACCCAAAGTAAACGTTCCCTCCTGTAAGTTGTTCTTGTCAGGTATTTTGGTCACAGTGAAGCAGACAAACACAATGATGATGATGAATTGCAGGAATCTCTCTATTGCATATAATCTAAGACCATCCAATAAGCTTTATCATTAATTTGTTCCTTGCTAACATCAGCAACTTTCTGTTTGTAGAAGACTTTTTCTTAGGCCCACTATTGTAAGCTATTGATTTCAACTGCTTTTCTTCCATTTCAGAACCTCAAATGGTTAATCTGGGTTTGGTGTCATTGTTATTCCTTTAAGAATTCCACTAGTGAGTTCAGGGAGTGGCAGGGCTTTCTGTGACCCTTTGTTAAAACAGAATCCTTTGATTTGTTGTCAGGAGTTTTGGATTCTGCAGCTGCCAAGACATTTGGTAGTCTTCAGGCAAGTCTGTGACATCTTCCATAGAATCTTCTGGGTAATATGCTTATTCACATCCAAAGCCACTTTGCATATGAAAAACATGAAGGCCATTAACCACAAATAAATCAGGAAATATAACAATGTCTCCCTGCAGCAGTGCTCAGTTTATTGCAGTGTGTGTGTGTGTGTGTGTGTGTGTGTGTGTGTGTGTGTGTGTGTATTTAGATCTTTGCTTTCCCTAGCATCCCTCTTTAACTTTCCCCCTGTCCAGACACCAATTATCACTTTTCTCTCTGTTTCTTTCTGTCTAGGGATTAAATATTACTGGTAAGATTGGCTTGAGCTGAGTCAACCATGATGAATCTAGATTCCTAGTCAATCTCCAAAAAACATAACAGACCAGGGGCATAGGCCAGAATCTAATAGTTAATGATTTGTTATTTTCCAGAGTCTGAAATTTTAGGTACTTTTCCAAATGCTGCCTGAGGGCTTCTATAGCAAATGTGCATGCCTGCCCTTCCAGAGAGCCATAGTCAGCATCTTTAGGGGAAATGGGCCATCCTGATTTCTGACCAGGCACTAGCCCTGAGGGTGGTCTCTGGACCCCTAGCTCTTCATTAATTCTGCCTTTCCTTCTGCCTTTCCTTCCCTCCAAAGGCTGTCTGCTGATCTTACTGATAAAGACACTGACAATAACTATTTTTTCAGGAAGTAAAAGCATAATGGAAATTATGGTAATTATAATTTTTTTCCATAAATGTTTGTAGTAAAAATGAACCTTTAAATATACCTTGATTTAACACATTATGATACATTGGAAAAAGAGAATTAAGACCTTTTATAATGCTGTGTATTACAATAATGGGATTCCAAAATAGCAAAGGCAATAGAATATCCATGAAAGAATATCCTTTGACCCCAGGGGCATATTAACAATCTCAGGTACTTTTGACTCTACAGGCCTTTACCGATAAAGAAAAACAAAAGTTACTATTGCTGGGGTTCAGGAGGAGTGGACATCTCAATAGAACCATCATTTATATTTAGAATGTATGTTTAAGGTACACACCAACCAAAGAGATAGAGGTCATCTAAGGATGTGCCCAAGATAGAATCCATTCTGTTGCCAAGTTCTTGTGGCGTAGTTTCAATCTCTGGGGACAAAAAGCAAAAAGTCATTCGGTGTCATTTGGTATTGACTTAAGTTATGTGAGCTATTTCATATCTTTCTTGTCCTTTTTTTTATACTTTGAATACCCTAGGATAATGACATGTATTAATCAATAATTTATTATCTCATTTATAAATCTCATTTAATCACTCCTTAGGTTCTTTATTTGGTTATTTATTTCATGCTTATAGTAAACTTGTGTGTTACTTCACTTCATAAATTTATAAAGTTGAGGTACAGAGATGTTCAGGTGATATTTATGGTATTCTGTTCATCCTTTATGGCAAAATAAATTATCTCAAAATGTAGTGGCTTACAACAATAATCACTTTCTTTTTACCTCCGCTGGTCCTGGGGGTTGACTGGGCTCAGGGAGGCAATTCTCACTTAGGGTCTTCCATGGAGTTGAAGTTAGATGGTGGCTATGGCTGGGACCTTAGATAGGCTGCTCATTCAGAACCCTACTTATGGTCTATGTGGCCTGAACTTCCCCACAGGATTGATGCTAGTCTCTAAAAGCCAGCATCCCAATGGGACAGGTAAAAGTTGTGTTGCCTTCCTAATTTCTTAAACTTTGAAGTATTATAGGTTAACCAGGAATTACAAATATAGCAATGGAATTCAGTGTACTCTTTACTTGGCTCCTCCCAATGATGAGATCTTCTGTTTTTATAAAATAATATCATAACTAGGAAATTAGCATTTGCAAAATGACAGAACTTATTCTGTTTTGCCAGTTTGGGGGTTTATTTTTTGTCTTTTTTTTCTTTTCTCTTCTTTTTTGTATGCTGGTGTTGGTACTAGAGATTTCCCCAGTACCAAAAAAAGAAAGAGAGAGAGAGAATGGTGCTGGACATGGTGGCATATGCCTGAATCCCAGTGGCTGGGGAGGCTAAGACAGGAGGATTGTCAGTTCAAAGCCAGCCTCAGCAAAAGTGAGGCACTAAGCAACTCAGCGAGACCCTGTCTCTAAATAAAAAATAGGGTTAGGGATGTGGCTCAGTGGCTAAATGCTCCTGAGTTTAATCAATCCCCATTACAAAAAAAAAAAAAAAAAGAATGTCCTGCTAGTTGCTAGTATCCTAACTCTACCTCAATTTAATTCAATTTGATAATTATTATTACACATTCCATATCTATTTGAAACATACATTTAATACTGGGAATAGTTTTAAAAGAAGATACTTACAAACCAAAAAAAGATAACAGATTTGGAGTAATTTCTTTCTTATTATTTTTCCTTTTTTTCTTCCTTTCTTTTTTTTTCTTTTTTTGTGATGGCTATTCAACAAGAACCTCCTGAATGCAGGGGACTCATTCTAGCGCTATACTGTAGCCCAGGCAAATTTTTGACAAAACAGAATAGATAAGGCTCACCTTTGGCCACGAAAGCATCCTAGAATATTTGAAAAACTATATAGAAAAGGGAAAAAGTGGGCCAAGGACCTGAACAGACACTCCTCAGAGGAGGATATACAATCAACAAGTACATGAAAAAATGCTCACCATCTCTAGCAGTCAGATAAATGCAAATCAAAACCACCCTAAGATACCATCTCACTCCAGTAAGATTGGCAGCCACTATGAAGTCAAACAACAAGTGCTGGCAAGGATGTGGAGAAAGGGGTACACTTGTACATTGCTGGTGGGACTGCAAATTGGTGCAGCCAATTTGGAAAGAAGTATGGAGATTCCTGGGAAAGCTGGGAATGGAACAACCATTTGACCCTGCTATTGCCCTTCTTGGACTATTCCCTGAAGACCTTAAAAGAGCATGCTACAGGGATACTGCCACATCGATGTTCATAGAAGCACAATTCACAATAGCTAGACTGTGGAACCAACCCAGATGCCCGTCAATAGATGAATAGATAAAAAAAATGTGGCATTTATACACCATGGAATATTACGCAGCACTTAAAAATGACAAAATCATGGAATTTGCAGGGAAATGGATGGCACTAGAACAGATTATGCTTAGTGAAGCTAGCCAATCCCTAAAAAACAAATACCAAATGTCTTCTTTGATATAATGAGAACAACTATGAACAGAGCAAGGAGTAAAAGCAGGAAGAAAAGATTAACATTAAACAGAGACATGAGATGGGAGGGAAAGGGAGAGAAAAGGCAAATTGCATGGAAATGAAGGGAGACCCTCATTGCTATACAAAATTACATATAAGAGGTTGTGAGGGGAATGGGAAAATAAACAATGAGAGAAATGAATTACAGTAGATGGGGTAGAGAGAGAACATGTGAGGGAAGGGGAGGGGGATAGTAGGGGATAGGAAAGTTAGCAGAATACAACAATTACTAATAGGGCATTATGTAAAATTGTGGATGTGTATCCGACATGATTCTGCAATCTGCATTTGGGGTAAAATTGCGAGTTCATAACCCACTTCAATCTAATGCATGAAATATTATATGTCAAGAGCTTTGTAATGTTGTGAACAACCAATAAAAAAAAAGAAAAAAAAAGAAAAAAAAAGAAAAGGGAAAAAGCATTTCCACAAGGATTTACAGGCCTGATTTTGGCATGAAATGTCAGAGCACAGAGCAAAAACACAGAGGGCAAGTGTACTGCCAATGGGGGAAGAGTAGCACTCGCCCACCAGTGGGACGGGCTGGATGATCATGTGTTATGCCAGCTTTTACAGGCACTTAGTTGGAGTCCTTATGCTGACCCTTCATAGTCACATCCACCCCTGCCTGTCCCCATACCTGTACACTGGCAACCACTAATCTGCTCTCCATTCCTATGGTTTTGTTATTTCAAGAGTGTTGTATAAGTGGAAACATATAGTACATGACCTTTTGAGACAGGCTTTTTTCCACTAAGCCTTTGGGATCTGCCAACTACACAAGTGTCAATAGTTCCTTTTACTGATAAATAATATCCCACATATCACCTTTTAAGTCCTAGCTTTGCAAGTCACACAATTGCACTTTCATAAAACAGATCTGTGAATTTCCAAGAGAAGGGAACACAAGCCCGTCCACACCTTGATGACAGTAGTATCAATGTCAGTTTGTAAGAAAAGCCGAAGGAGAACTGTTCTGATGATGCTCTACCACATATGATCTACCACAGACAGAGAGTGGCAGGGGTGGCATTTGAACCCAGGAAGTTTGACTCAAGAGTCCTTATTTTTACAGTGTCAACTTGTCAATCTTCCTATCCCAGTGGGAATAAACTTATTGAGAACTTCATTAAGAAATAAGGTATATAAACATGCTAAATATACAGCACTAATTTTTTTTTGTGGGAGATGATACAGGGGATTGAAATCAGGGGCACTCAATCACTGAGCCACATCCCCAGCCCTATTTTGCATTTTATTTAGAGACAGGGTCTCTCTGAGTTACTTAGAGCCTCACTTTTGCTAATGCTGGCTTTGAACTCACAATCCTCTTGCCTCAGCCTCCCAAGCCACTGGGATTACAGATGTGCACCACCACGCCAAGCAAGTACTAATTTTTTAAGTAAAGAATTTGAGGACATAAAGGCTTGGCAAGATCAAAATCCTACATGTTTATTGAGGGCAAATGATAGGAAGAAACAAGTGAGTAGCGTGGAAATCAAAAAGACAGATACAATTCATTTTCTATTCTACAGAACTTCTGACCTCCAAACTTCCTGCTTACTGGATGTACTCTGTGAATGTCAACCACCTAGGAAGCGCTCCTTCCTCACTAAAATTGGAACCACACTTTTATCCTAGACAACCCAAATGGTCCTATCTTCTGCCAGATGGGTTTTCCAGAAAAATTCTGGAAGCACAACATTTCTACTAAACACAAATAGGTCAGTCCTGCCAACCCCAAGGTCATCACTAGCCAATGGCACATTTGTATGAATTAGAAAAAGACAAGCTTTCTCTGGGCAGATAGAACCAGATATCATGGCCTGGCCTTGGTTGTGCTCACGAGTACTCAACCCAAAATGATTTTTGACAGCTCTGCCACTTACCATTTTTCCCCCATTGATTCCATAAACATTTCAGTGCCTACCATAAGCCAAGAACTTTTCCAGGTGCTAGAAACATTCATACACCCCACCCCAGGAACTTCAAAGACTTTATGAGAAGCCATGAAGTAAGCAGAGGACATGACATAATGCCATAAATCCATGACAAAGTATGGGAGGCAAAACCTAGACTAGGGGCAGGGAAATGGCTTTTAGGAAAGGCACCCCAAAGAATGCATTTCCTGAGCTGCATTTTAAGTCCTGGAAAATGGGACTTAGCCCAGGGAATAGAGGTAGCAATGCCAACCAATGATCCTGGGCATGGGCAGCAATCACATAATGGAGGGCTCAGAGCCACAGCTAGCTCTGCAAAGATTTCTATGTAATGTAGAGAAAATGTTTCCTTTTTCCCACCCCCAAAGAAAACGAAGCTGTATTCATTTTCCAGGGCTGCCATAACAAATTACTGTAAACTTAGTGGATCAAAATACAGGAAAAATTCTGTAAGCCACCAGTCTGAAATTGAGATGTCAGAAGAACTGGTTCCTTCCGGAAGGGCTAGGGGGAGAATCAACTTGCTGTTTCTCTTCTGGCTTCTGGCTTTCCAGGGCTTTGCCTCCTTCTTTACATGAGGAAATATTCAGTGTTTTTCTCTTCCCTGCTGTACTTTTTCTTTTTTTATAAATAGACTTGTCATTGGATTAGGACCACCCTCATGAATCTAGAATGATCTCACTTAGAGGCCCTTTTCATAATTTCATCTGTAAAGATCTTTTGACTAAATAAGCCCCATTCACAGGTATCAGAGGATATAATTTGCACTTGAGTTTGGGGAGATTACAATATAACCCAACTATAATCCCCTCAGCAGATGAAGCCGCTGGGTTAAACTGGGCCCAGAGCAAGGCAGCACAGCAGGGAACTGAGTCTTTGTCAACAGCAGATCTAAACCATTAAGGAAGTATGTGTTCATTAAGGAAGTATGTCATTCTGGTCATTCTGGAAACTTTGCTCTAACAGCAGTATAGAGAACAAATTGTTTTACAAGGTGACAAAAGATTCTCTGCTTGACCAACTTTTATTCAGCTTTCTAAATCTTCTACTAGACCCATATGTGCCCATCCTTGTAAAACGTGGCTTTAGCAAGAACCCTGATAAGTCAATTTAGCAAGAATTCCCCAACCTCAGTATGTCTTCTTCCTCAATTTACCATCAGATTCCTCATCCTCCATCTTCCCCTAGGGATTGTCTGATCACACTGGCCTGCCTTCAACAATAATCCTCTTAGGTCAGTTTAGCCACAATCCCCTTACCTCTGAGGTTTCCTTTTAAAAATTTCTCCACCCACTAACCCCAGTCTTCTGTTTGGCTGTAAATTCCCAGTTGCCCATGCTGTATTTGGGGCTGAGCCCAATCTACTCCAATCATTGCTAGACCTGTTTGCAGTGCTCCCTGTATCTTTTGAAGTGGTCCAGGATAAAGTCTTCCTGACCATGCTTTAACAAGTATTGTTGAAAAATTTTAATTTATTTAATAAAGAGTAGGTGCAAGAGGATAAGAGATGACTGAGCCATATTAGGGTCAGCAAGTCCAATGAGGAGACTGTTGCAAAAATAGAAGGAAAGAAGGTCCAAAACTATATTAGTGGCAGTGGGGATGAAAGGAAATGAGAAAGCAAAGCTCCCGAGATTTGGAACTAGATGAGGGAGTTGAGATAGAGCTAGGAATTAAAGAAGATCCCCAAATCTCTAGGCTGGAGCAACTGAGTAAGCTGTGGTGCCACACACTGAAAACACACACACACACACACACACACACACACACACGTAATTTTAGGGGGTGATGATGATTTCAGCTTGGGCTTTGTTTAAAATGAAATGCCTGAGGAAACATCAAAGTGGAGCTTATTCTGAACCCCCATGAAATGGGAGGTCCAGTGTGGGAAATAACCAAATTCCTAGGGTATCATGTTACTATCCTAAGACAGACAAAAATGAAAAATTGGCAGTCTTATGCTATGTAGGAGTGAGTTTTCTGTAATCTGACACTTCTAAACCTGCACTTTCACTTGTTGCTCTAGTGTTTATTTATCTTCCATAAGCATTCTGACAGTGTTTTCTCAGAACTGAGAAATGTTAAAAGCTGCAAAGAAATCTCTACATTGTCTACACAGAAGAAAAGTGTTTATGCACAAGTAACTCACCAAAACGGTGTCTTTGCAACCATATAGACAAAACAGGGTTTGCTAGCATTTCCTTAAAACCCAGCATGTTTGATCATATCAAATGAAAGCTGAAAGTAGATCCTGAAAGTTTAGGCAAGACTAATTTCAACTATTACCCATGATGTACAGATAAAGAACCAGGGAGACAGGCCACTTGCCTATCTGAAGGTCTCAAGGGAAACAGTGAAAACAAGGGAAATAGTTGGAAACAGTGAAATCTTTTCCACTTAGGGACACTGTTGAGGGCCACAATCAAGTCAAGATGGTGCCTGGCACTTTGCCAGGAGGAGTGGTTTGTGAAGCAATGCCAGCGAGTCATTAAGATGATGAGGATTCCTTAATGACTGACTGCTGTATCTAGATGATGTTAATTAAGTTAAACTGTGTAATTAGTTAAGTATATATACCTCTACTGTCCCGTAATAAAGCGGCTCCCGCTGTATCAACCTTCACAAGTTGCTTGTCACCACCCCCCCCCCCGGTTATTTTGCCCAGCCAGATTGCAGCAGGACACTTCTGAGCTGAATAAAGAAGTGGTTGATCTCTCTGACCACCATAGGGTGCTAAAAGGTGGGCCTAGAATAAGAATTTGAGACTGTTATTTCAGAGCTGCATCAGTCTCTCTGTAAAAGACAAAGTACTCTTAAACTAACCAACAACTCCCTGCCCCCCTGCCCCCACCCTTTCACCAAGTTAGAACTTGGTCAAGAATGAGACTAAGCCCTATTCAAAGATGGATATAAAAAGACAAAGTTAGGGAAATAATGACTATCGCATTTTATCATCTTTCCTACCCTTATGGGCCCTCCCTTCACTTTTCCTCTTCACCCTATCCAGGTCATCATTACCCTAAATACATGTAAGAAGACAAGAACAATGTGGCTCTACTTTGTGTACAACCAGAGATATGAAAAATTGTGCTCTATATGTGTAATATGAATTGTAATACATTCTGTTATCATATATAACAAATCAAAATTAAAAAAAAGAAAAGAAAAAGTCAAATTTAGTCAGTGCAGTGGCACACACCTATAATCCCACTTCCCAGCTGTTCAGAAGGCTGTGCAGGAGAATCCTAAATGCAAGACCAGACTGGGAAACTGAGTAAGACCCTCCCTATCTCAAAACTGAAAATAAAATGGGAGTTGGGGATATAGCTCACTTTACAGCACCTTGGGTTCAATCTGTAGTGCTGCAAACAGAAACAAAAACAAAAACAAAACAATCAAGTAATAATAAGTTAGAGAATCTTTCATCAGAAACTTAAAGAATGAGAAATGACGAGAAAAAAAAACTGTCACTAACTTCCTTGAATTTTCCCTCAGATTAATCTGCACAGTAGTACTATGTTGTACTGGTTAAAATACTGCGTTCTTTTATTCTAGATTCTGTGATGAAGAGATTTACAGTGGAGTATTTATCGTTTCTTTCTGAATGAAGTTCTTTATAGGATCCCACTCTCAAAAGGGGCCCCGTAAAACACATTATTCAGAATGCAGTATAAATTCTAAGAGAAACTGTGGAGGCCTGAATAGGCTGGGGTTGCATTTATTTTATACAAAAAGATAGATTTTAGCAGCTATCAGCACTCAAAAATTAGAGCCTGTGTTCAGAACATGTCTTAGTTCATTGACTCTAACAAACTCCATACTGAAGGATATTCATTTAATAAAATCTCATTTCACAGCCAAGCATAGCCATTCCTAGAAATTGTGCTTTTAAAAAACAAAATCCTAGATATTTAAGACACAGCAATCTAGTAATGCATGGGTTCCACAATCTTTAACTTAAATCTGAGTTAGATTTCAGATGGGTGAAAGGAAAAAATGAATCTTTTCTACATATTGCAAACTCTTTCAGAAGGATCTGGAACACGAACATTTCCCTGTATTCATATACATGAACATTTTCACAGTCAAAAATGAATCTTCTCACTAAATGGGACACATAAGGACTATAGCCTTGTGTCAGTGTAGATCAGGTTTTAAAGAAAAAAAAATAATTTCCACCTTTAGAACTTTTCAGATTTTAAAACTGCTGAAGAAGAATTGTAGACCTATTGGTACTATTTCATCTGTTCTTGGAGAAGATAATGGTCACTTGGAACAAATATTGTAGACACAACTTCCTCCACTTCTGCTATCTTGCCTTCCTAACCCCTGGTAATGAACTAGGCAGTCTGATCCCTGATCACCCTTGGAGAGCATCCTAAAGCCACACAAGCTGCAGTTCAATTGGAAGCAGTACCTAAGAGTCCAGACTTCCGATCCTGAATGTATTAGTCTCATATAGATTAAAATTACTCAAGTCATTTTAGTGCCATTCATTTTACAATAACAAATTAGGAATTTTTTTTTAGCTCAGAGTCGTAAGGAAAAAAAAAATTTAATGAATGGAAAGCTATGGTAGTAGAGTATGCAGAATTGGAGCCACTTATTAAAACTGTGCCAAGTGGTCGCAAATTTAAAACTGTAATGCATTTTCAGTCAGAATCCAAATGGGATTGGTGGAGGGGGATTCGAAAAACAGTTAAAATCTGTTTTGGAAAAGAAAACCATGCAGGAATGGTCAAGAAGATTTGGTGGAAGAAGAAGAACTAGCAGTTGCTAAATGTTCAACAAACAATGAGGTACTGGTGTAAAATCATTCATTGAGAATTTAACATGTGTCAGGCTTTGTTCTAGGTCTCACAGAAATAGCATAGAATAAGAGCAATAGGGTCCATGGGCATATATTCCAGCAAAAGACCCAGATACTGATGGCAAAAATCAGTTGGTCACAAGGATGCAGGGAAAAGCCTGTGGTGGCTCTTTCAGATCAGGTGCTCAGGAGAGCCCCAAGGGGGCTTAGCAAAAAGCCAAGGGGCCACAGCAATATATTCCAGGAGATGGCATTTGATCAGATAGAGTGTCCTGCATGTTTTTTTTAAATTTTTTATTTGTTTTAATTAGTTATACATGACAGTAGAATGCACTTATATACTTTGACATATCATGCATAGATGGAATATAATTTCTCATTTTTCTAATTGTACATATTGTAGAATCACATTGGTCATACAGTCACATACACACATAAAGTAATAATGTCTGTTTCATTCTACTATCTTTCTTATCCCCACATCCCCTGCCTTCCCCTCCTTTTACTTCCCCAATTATATAAAATTATATAATTTTATAATTATATTTTTTATAATTACTACACATATATACCACAATTTTTGTATCTCTGTATATAAAGTATGTTGACACCCAATTCATGTCTTCATACATGTACTTTGTATAAAGATGTCCATCACATCCCACCATCCTTGCTAATCCCCTACCCCCTCCCTTTTCCTCCCACCCCTCTTCCCTATCTAGAATTCATCTATTTCTCTCATGCTCTCTCTCCCAATCCCACTATGAGTCAACCTCCTTATATCAGGGAAAACATTCGGTATTTGTTTTTTGGGGATTGGCTGACTTCACTTAACGTTATCTTCTCTAATGCCACCAGTTTTCCTGCAAATGCTGAGAAAATTCCATTGTGTATATATGCCACATATTTTTTTAATCCATTCATCCACTGAAGGACATCTAAGTTGGCTCCACAGTTTAGCTATTGTGAATTGTGCTGCTATAAACATTGATGTGGCTGTGTCCCTGTAGTATGCTATTTTTAAGTCCTTTGGGTATAGTCTGAGAAGAGGAATAACTGGGTCAAATTGTGGTTCCATACCCAGTTTTCCAAGGAATCTCCAATTTGCTTTCCAAATTGGCTGCATGTTTTAATCAGAAAAATAATTTAAAAATGAAATAAAGTAAGTTTATGTAGAAAATTAAGCAATGTGATTGTTATGGTTTGAGTGTGATCTTAGGGAACCCCCAGGGTCCATCATTATTCGAGTCTTGGTCCTAGGATGGCATTGTTGAAAGGAGGTAGAAACTTGGGGCAGGGTGGGTGGCTAGTGGGAGGTCCTTAGGTCTTTGGGGCATGTCCTCAGAGGACACTGTGGAACTCAGGTACCTCTCTCTCTCTCTGACTTATACACACACACACACACACACACACACACACACCATGCTGTGCTGCTATGCTGGGCACAGCCCTCACCAGAAAGGGGCTAAACCATTGGCTCCTCCCCACCCAATCTTGGACTTTAAACCTCCAAAACTATGAGCTAACTAAACCTCTTTTTCTTCATAATTTTTCTGTGTGGGGTGTTTGTTTGGTTATAGTGGTGCAAAACTGATTAATACAGTAAATAAAACAACAAAAAAATCTGAAGGAGTACATTGTAGTAAGTTATTCAAATAATCATTTAGAGAAATTACAAATAAGCATTATTTTTAATGCTGCCATTGTTGCACACATATTTAGGTAAATCATATAATTTCCTTTGGGATCTGTTGATGGGACTGGCATGGTATTTTCTCATTTATTTATTTATTTTTGGAATTTTGTGTTTGTGCATAATGATCATACATAATAGTAGAATTGGTTGTTAGGTATTTGTACCTGCACACAACATAACAATATAATTTGGTCAGTTTCATTCCCCTGTACCTTCTCTCTCCCTCCTGCCTCCTTCCTTGTGGTCTCCTAGTTTCATAAGGTTCCTCCACCCCACCCCACACACACCTTCCTTTTTTCTCTTCAGCTTCCACATATGAGAGAAAACATACAACCCTTGACTTTTCTGAGTTTGGCTAATTTTGCTTATCATAATGAAGCATTTAATTTGAAAATATTTTTTGGGACCTTCTCCTATCTGAGGACAGTAGCACACCCACAGCCTTTCTCCAGCTCAGGGTTTTTTCCCTCTGGCCACATTCTTTGGACTCCTCATCCTGATCACTGTGTTTGCTGTGGCTCTCCAGGAACCCCATCTGTCTTGGAGCAGTACCAAAAGCCAAAGAGGCACCTGGCAGAAGCAAAATTGGAAGATGGTGTTGGTTTAACACCCACCCATTCATTCATTGAGAATTTAGTAAAACCAGAAAATGCTCACTGTATGTTACACTGTCAGATGAAAAATACAAGGGCAATTTGAAGGACAGGGAGGAAAAAACCTTTCGTGGCCTGGCTATTCCCTCTAGAGATGCAGGCTTCTTTAGCTATTGTTTGGCATGGCATTTTCAAAGTGATGACTGAAATCATTTGAAATTCAGTCGCATCTTTATTTCCTGAACTAGTACTTCCAGGTTTACCAGTGATGAGGTTATTACTAGCACCAAGATTATTAGTTTAAGGAAAACAATTGTCTTAGGAGAGCAGTGGTCAAAGCTACATCATATGCCAATCATAACTTCTAAATTTCATTTTTCTAGATGTTGAGATTCAAATGTAACATTCTCCTCTATTCAAATGATAAGAGTGTTTTATTGATGAAAATTTACTCACATCATTTAAAAAAAAGGAAACCAAACTCTCTTTTTATTTAGAAGATTGTTCTATCACTTATACGTATTGTGTTCTTTTTTATTTTGTTCTATAATATTAGGTTGAGTATACAGATATGGAAGGCATTTGGATGGTTGTTCTATGCTCCCAAACAAAGGTTTTAAAGAGTAAAGTTTTCTTTGATATATCTTTTCTTTGTAATTTCTATGTTCAGGTGAATATGCATTAATTCCATCACTGGAAAATAAATTCAAGCTAGAAAACCCCAAATATCTTGCTATTATCAATCAATTACAAAAGATTGTCAAATCATTTTTCATGTCATTTCCAGACTTCTTTAATAAGCATCCCATATGCCAAAATGCATTCACCAATTGTGAATTCACCACTTGTATCATAACTCAGGAAGTATTGCTTCTACTGATTGATTTTCAGGCAGCAAAGATGTACAGACTCAAAAACTAAAGAGGTAAACTTATTAGAGTTATTCACCTTCTCAAAACTTTTGGAACTCTTTAAGCACATCCAAAGGATGTTACTGCAGATTTTAATACCATTGACATTGCTGGCTATGTTATCACCAACTCTGGCAAGAATACTGAAAGGAGGACAAAATGTCTTTGTGGAACATAGCTGCATTCTTGGCACCTAGGACTTCTACCGCTGTGTTTGATATCATCAAAACTGACTCAGAGGATGGCACACAGGTTGCCAATATTGGCATCGTGGGATTGAAAATTCCACCATTGAAGAGGCCTCTGTGTGGTTTGAAAAAATTTTAGTCTTCTAAGAGTCCCCTGTTAGAGGATAGAATGCCATTGCCTTCTGTGACAAGCTCTCACTTAGCTGGGTATCTAGAAGGAAGTAGAGAGAGAAACGTTACAGCTATTCTGAATCCTTGGAGAGAGAGAAAGAGGACAGCATGAGAAAAAGACAATGTTAAAGAACAACTTCCTGTTTCACAAGTTTTCTAAACATTGGCCCTAAGTACTGGCTGGACACCAAGTCCCTTAGTCCACTGTGCCACAGTTACAGCAACACCCTTCATTACCGCAAAGGCACAGTAAGTAGATACACAATTCCTGGGACCTCGTAGGCCTTGGCAGCTCCAAGGCTAAGAGCAGCCAGAAGACGAGCTGGCCAGGTAATCACAAAAGTGTCTCTTTAATCCTGAGGTTAATGCCAAACAGAAATGGCTTCATGACTTTGACAACTGTATTATATTTTTGAACTTATATATGGGTTCATCATTTCTTATACATCCAGAGCTGCAATTTAAAGATGTCCCAGTCTTGGTGTGTCAGGGCACTCAGCTTGGTGTCCACAAATATCCTCAAACTTCATAAAGGCACCATTTCCACACGTTTCTCTATCTTTTAGCACCTTAAGAGCAGGAAATTATCTTTGAATCCTGCAGAGGACCAGATGGAGGTGGTCACAGGAACTGGTGGATTTGCAATCCTGGCAGAACAGCTCTGGATCAAATCATGATTGGGCACAATTGCTCTCCTCCACTTATCTTCTCCTCAGGATAGCTTTGGTATCTTCTAAGCTAAAAATCTGACAACTTGATCCTGAGTGACATCTCTTTTGTATTACCTAAAACAGAGATTGGAAATCTTTAACTTGGGTGTTTAAATGAAAATAACCGTGGATTCAATGAACCTTCACTAGGCCACTTGATTTAGGGAACAGGTTTCTGAGAACAGTAACATTCTCTCTAAACACTGTTATCAAAATCTAGGGTATAGGGTTTGGAGTGAGGTCGGGGTGGGGGAGTGCTTGTTTAACATGAATGAGGCCCTGGGTTGGATCTCCAGCATCACACACACTCAAAAAACACCCCGAGTGTAGGTGAAAATATCACCAGCTATGGGTGATGCTCACTGAAGGGAAGAGATGTAAAGGAAGCACCAAGAGAAAGAAAAGAACAATGGAGATTAAGGAGGGTGATTTCTAGTCCTTCTCCTGCCTCAAGCCTACTCTTCATTTTAACACACTAGGGAGTCTTGGTTTGCCAGATTTAACAAACAAAAATACAGGGCATCCAGTAAAATTTGAATTTCTGAGAAATGATCAATATTTTTTTTTTAGTGCAGTCACATACCCCTGGAATATGTGGTTTTACATGTTAAGTGTTTACACTTAACACTTTAAAAAACTATATTGTTGTTCATGTGAAATTCAAATTTCGCTGGCACAAAGTAGTCCATGGTGAGAACATCAAAGATTTTGAAACAAGACAAACAGGTTTTATGTGTCAAAATACACTCTACTGTCTTGTAGATCTAGAAAGAATAAATACAATTTTTATTTAAAAAGACAAACAGGTTTGAAACCTTACTTATTAGTCACAAGGGTCTGGGTATGCAATATAGACTTTTTGAGTCTCACTCTCCACATCTTAAAATGAAGAAATAGTATTCCTGCATAGGTTGTCATGGAGATTAGAAGTAATATATACATAAGGCATCTAACAAGAGCTCACCAAGATGATGTCCTCTAGTTAATTCTCTTAAATTGTTGGTATGTTTGCTTCTTCACCCTTGGCTTCTAAATCTAAAATATATCTAAAACTCCAAATATGTTTTTTAGCCTCCTCCTCCATCCATATTACCACTTGTCTTTGTCTTTTTAAGCTGTTATAACAAAATACCGCAAACTGTGCAGCTAACAGACAACAGAAAATGATTTCTTACACTTCTAGACTTGGAAGTCCAAAATCAAGGTGTCAGCAAGATGGCACCTGCTATCTGTGTCCTCACATTATTGGAGGGGGGAAACACTTCCTGGGGCCTCTTTTAGAAAGTCTCTTCCCTTGTGGCCTAATCATCTTCCAAAGGTTCCACCTCCTAACACCATCACATTGGTGACTAGGTTTTTACGAATGCATTTGGAGAGACAAACATTCAGATCAAAGTACTATTCAACTGTGCATAATATAGAGACCAAATTTTCATTTTCACAGCTTGCTCCCAATTAACATAGTTTATTAGTACAAATTGTCTAAACATGTCCTAAAGACTATGGCATTTTAATTCCCCAGTTCAAGAAAGCCATGGAGAAGAGTCCTGCAAAGTTGAGAGTTGTGGTTATACTAGCAACAAGAGAGGATAGTATAATCAGACCATTTAGCAGCAACAGAATATGAACTATAGATTTATTCTTTAAAAACAGAATAATAATGAAGCTATTCACTGGAGATAAGTTAAAAGTTTAAACAAGTCTCTTTCCCTATGTCATTTCCTTGGATAAAGCCAAAGAGAATGATTTTGAGGTTTTTATAAAACGGTTTAAGTTTCTCCTTAGTCTTTAATGAGGAGAAAAAAGGTTTGCCCAGTACTATACAGGTCAGATAGTTTTAGCTGAACCACCAGTTTCTCCTTAGTCTTTAATGAGGAGAAAATAGGTTTGCCCAGTACTGTACAGGTCAGATAGTTTTGGCTGAACCACCAGCTGTCACCACACTATAATCACACACAAACTCCTGATGAGGCTAGAAAATATGCCTTGAAAGTGTTATTAATAGCAAGTCTCAGTGGCACACACCTGTAATCCCAGCTGCTTGGGAAGCTGAGTCAGGAAGATTGCAAGTTCAAGGCCAGTCTGGTCAACTTAGTAAGTCTCAAAATAAAATTTAAAAGGCTGGGATTGTAGATCTGGGGTAGATGGCTTGCATAGCATGCACAAAGCTCTGAGTTCAATCCACAGTAATGAAACAAACCAATAATTATTATTAATAATATAGAATTATGAAAGACACCCCATAGTGTAAAATAAAATGTTTACCTCAGGAACCACAATGCACAAGGAGTGCATATCATTCTCCTTCTGGGTCAGAATCTGCAACTCAGGAATCAAAGGTCTGTTTTCAATTGCAGAAGGGTCCAGTGTATGTACTCTAAAAATAAATTAGGCTGAAAGCATTCCTTGGCTGCTCATGCACATCCTGGTGAGGCCCCAGTTGCACAGGGAGAATGACTTCATAGCCTCTAACAACTGCACTGTTGGGAAAGAGATATCAATACAGCCTCTCTCACAGCTTGTACAAATATTTAAATGCATTCTTCCCTTGATTCAGCAATTCTGCTACAAGAAATCAACCTTAAGAACATCTTTGATTTCTGCAGAAAGCAAATATGCATTTATGCAAAATTGTCACTGTAGAATTGTTTATTGTAGCAAACGACTATAAACAACTTTACTATCTCTTGATAAAGAAACATTTAAAATATATTATGGTATGCTCATACTAAGAAATATTCACCGAAGTTAAAAAGAATGAGGTAAATTTATGTTACAATAAAGAGAACTTGATAAGACATATTTTTAAGGACAGGAGAACTGCACAGAGCATTACTATAATCCTATTACATTAAAATAGTTGGGATGTAGTTCAGTGGTAGAGCACTTGCTTAGCATGCAGGAGGCCTTGTTTTAACCCCCAGCACTGAAAAAAAAACCTTGCTGAGCTTTTTATATATACATGTATGTATATAAAAGTTTAGTGTCATGTTCTAGTGATAAATACTTAATGCTAATACTACTTCTAACTTGAGCAGGATGTTTGCTGGGGAATAGAGAGACTATAATATTACTCAGTACACCAAAATGTTGAGTTTTTAAAAAGCATGTATTTGGGCATCATTTGTATCATTTTATTAATTACTTTTAAAAATAAATGTAAAAAGGAAAAAAATATAACTATTGAATATTCTCCTTACATCTTGTTTGCTTATTTACAAAGCCCTCCTTTATAAAACAGGAATTTCAAATTGTTGTATCTATACACAGTGGACTATTACACAGTATTAAAAGAGAATAAAATCATGCCATTTGCAGGAAAATGGATGGAGTTGGAGAATATTATCTGAAGTGAAGTAAGCCAATCCCAAAAAACCAAAGGCTGAATGTTTTCTCTGATATGTGGATGCTGATCCATACATAATGAGGATGGGGGGGGAAGCATGGAAGGAATGGAGGAGCTTTAGATAGGGCAAGGGGGAGGGAGGAAAAGAGATGGACATGGAGATAAAAAAGATGGTAGAATGAGATAGACATCATTACCCTAAGTATCCTAAGGCACAAATGGTGTGAAAATACTTTGTGATCAACCAGAGACAATAAAAATTGTGCTCTATATGTGTACTATGAATTAAAATACATTCTACTGTCATGTATAACAAATTAGAGTAAATAAATAATTTTTTTAAAAAAAACCAGGGATTTCAGAAAGAAAATTCAAATTGTGCCTGATGCAAATTCAGATGCTTTTCCTAAGCATATTTGCTCAGCATTCTAGAATCTAGCTCCTTCAAGAATGGAGGAGAATCACAGAAAGAATTTACCCTGTGGGACAAGTAAAACTGCTTAAGCTTGCTTGGTTCAAGGACACTGCAGAGTCAACAAAGGAGAGGGGAATGATTGGTGAGAACAGTGCAGTCAAGGCGTGAGAGAGAAAGAAGGTTGTTTGAAACACAAGCCAACAAACAAAACCTAAATCCTTAGAATCAGTGATTCACCAAGGGCAGCAACCACAGCATTATAAGCTGTACAAAGGAGTGAATCTGGGTGTGTGAGAGAGGGTCCTCCACACCTAAGAGCAGTGACTGCACAAGGCTGGGTCATGAGATGGTGTTGATGTTAAGGAGTGGTCCCAAGAAGCTGAGAGTGGCCTGAGTCCCAAGCCACAAGGATTGATGGTGGTGGGGGTGGAATTCTTGGCAGTGATGGGTGCAGAGATTGGGAGCATGAGGGCAGCTAGGAGAGCAAAACTATCAAGGTGGCTGGGAGGACCACATGGAACTTTCTGAGCTTCTGGGGAGGGCTTTGTGGAAAACAAAGCCTTACTCAACTCTGTATTAAGAACTGGAGTGTAATACCAAAACTTAGAGTCTGCAGCAAAAGCAGTTCTAAGAGGGATATTTATAGTGATAAATCCTGCATTAAGGAAAAAGAATGATCTCAAATAAGCAATCTAATTTTATATCTCAAGAAACTACAGAGAGAAGAATAAACCCAAAGTTAACAGAAAGAAGGAAATAAGAAAAGAAATAGGAGAAATAAAGACTAAAAAAAACAACAGAAAATATCAAGGAAACTAAGAGCTGTTTTTTTGAAAAGACAAATAAAACTGACAAACTTTTAGCTAAACTAGCTAAGGAAAAAAGAAAGACTCAAATAAATAAATTTGTAGATGAAAGAAGACTTTACAACAAGCACCACAGGAATGTGAAGGGTCTTAAAAGGCTACTCTGAATAGTTATTTGCCAACAAATTAAATTACCTGGCAGAAATGGATAAATTCCTTCAAATATACAACCTACCAAGACTGTATCATGAAGAAATAGAATTCAAAATGAATAAGGAGGTTGAATCAGTAATCAAAAATCTCTCAACAAAGAAATCCCAGGATCTGATGCTTCATTTTTTAATTCTATAAAATATTTAAAGATAAATTAATGCCAATTGTTATGGTTTTGGATATGAGGTATCCCTCAAAAGCTCACATGTGAGACAATGCAAGACAGGTCAGAGAAGAAATTACTGGGTTGTGATTGTCTTAACCCAATCGGTGAATCAATCTCCTGATAGGGATTAACTGAGTGGTAACTGAAGTAGTAGGATATGGCTGGAGGAGTTGAGAATTAGGGGTGTGGTTTTGGCATATATATTTGTATCCAGCAAGTGGAGACCTGTCTCTCTCTGCTTTCTGATCATCAGGTGAGCTGCTTCCCTCTGCCACACTCTTGAGCCAAGCAATGTTCTGCCTCACCTTGAGCCCACAAGGAATAGAGCCAGCTTTCTATGGACTAAGAGCTCTGAAACCATGAGCCCTTAAGTAAACTTTCCTCCTCTACAATTGTTTTGGTTGGGTTCTTTAGTCATAGCAGTGAAGAAAGCTTATTAAAACACCAATTCTTTTCAAACATTTCCTAAAAATTGAGAAGGAATGAACACTTCCAGACTTCTTCTATGAGAACAGTATCACCCTGATACCAAAACCAGAAAGGGACTCTATAAGCAAGAAAATTATTGGTTAATATTCTTCATGAACATATTGTCAAAAATCCTCAACAAAATACTAGTAGACTGAATTTGACAGCACACTAAAAAAGATCATGCACCATACCATGATCCAGGAATATTAACCCCTGGGATGCAAGATGATTCAATACATGAACATCAACCCATATAGTACACCACATTAACAGAACAAAGGATAAAAGTATAATTCCTAATAAAATCACAATAATACATAAATACACATAGATATGAAAATAATACTAAAATATATATGTTATCACAAAAGACCTCCAAAATAGCCAAGCAATCTTGAGCAAAAAGAAGAAAGCTGGAATTTGCATTACCTGATTTCAAATAGGCTACAAAGCTATATTAATTTTTTAAAAAACATTATGGTGGTAGGAAAATAAGGACAGACATGTAGTCCAATAGAACTATAAATAAAGACTAAAGAAAAAAAATAGAAAAGACCAAGGAAACTAACAGCTGATTTTTTGAAAGGACAAATAAAACATCTAAGGAAAAAATAAAGATGCAAATAAATAAACTTGTAGATAAAAGAAGACTTTACAACAAGCACCACGGAAATGTGAAGGATCTTAAAAGGCTACTCTGAATAGTTATGTGACAACAAATACAGAACCCAGGAACTCATCTTCTTATTTATAGCAAAGGGGATCTTTTATATAGGCACCAAGAATACCCAGTGAACAAAGAACCTTATCTTCAAGAAATGGTTTTGAAAACTGGATAGCTACATAAAACTAGATTTCAATCACAAAACAATAAAATCAGATGGAAACTTAACTCACACCATATTAAAAATGTGAAACAAATCAAAATGTATTAAAGATCTGAATATAAGACCAAAATGTAAAACTTCTAGAAGAAAGCATAGAAAAAATGTTCTTAATCTTGGTCTGGGTGATGATTTTTTAGATATGATTCCAAAAGCACAGTCAGTGAATGAAAAAATAGACAAATAGGATTGCATCCAACTAAACAGCTTTTGCACAGCAAAGGGTACAATCAACAGAGTGAAGAGAAAATCCAGGGAGAAAGTATTTTCAAATCAGATATCAAATAAGGTCTATATCCAAAATATATAAGGAACTCAACCTAATAGCAAGAAAACACATAACACATTGAGAAATGGCAAAGGACTTTTCTCAAAAGAAGACATACAAATGACCAACAGGTATGTGAAAAAAATGTTCAGTATCAATATCAAGGAAATTTTGGAATAGCAATTATCAAAAAGACAAAAGATAAGTGTTGGAGAGAAAGAAGAGTAAAAGGAATTCTTGCACACTATTGATGGGAATGTTAATTGACAGAATAATTATGGTAAACTGTGGAGTTTCCAGAAATAATTAAAAACAGAACTATCATGTGCAATTCCACTACTCGGCAATCCAAAAAATTAAAATCAGTATGTTGAAGAATTATCTATACTCCATGTTCACTGCAACATTGTTCACAATAGCCAAAGTATGGCAACAACCTGAGTGACCGTCAATGGATGAATGGATTAAAAAATGTGAACACACACACATATGACATATACCTATATATAATATAGATGTATATAATTTATTCAACCTTTAAAAGAAGGAAACTCTGTCATTTGTAACAACATAGATGAACACAGAAGACATTATGCTAAGGAAAATAAGCCAGGCACAGAAAGACAATTACTTCATGATCTCATATGTGGAATCTTGTAGAGTTGAACTCACATATGCAGAGTGTAGAAGGGTGGTTACCAGGAGCTGGGGACAGTAGGAAAGCCTTGCTTAAAGGGCACATAGTTTCAGTTACACAGGATGAAGACATTCTGGAGACTCGATGTACCACACAGTGACTATAGTTAATAATATGGTATTGGGCATATCTCTTTGCTAAGAGATCTTAAATATTCTTACGCATACAAAGTTACCTTTATAAGGTGATGAATATGTTAATCAGCTCGATTGTGGTCATCTCACGGTGCATATGTGTATCAGAATATATTGCATATCCCTTATATACATAAATTTTTTATTTGTTAATCATACCTCAATAGAAATGGGGGGAAATAAATTGATAAATAAAATAAAATGAAATTCCACTAGGAAAAAAAATATGAAACTGGGAGTTGTGTGGAGAAAAATGCTGTATGTTTTAATAATTTGAACAGTACATAAATTTTATGCTTATGTTTGTGCAAGAGTATATGGAAAGTATGCCAAGAATAAGTAATAGGTCAATAGTTTTAACACCAACATAAACAATGAACTTTCTTTTTCTTTTCTTTCTCCTTCTCCTTCTCCTTCTCCTTCTTCTTTGATAGTAGAGATTGAACCCAGGGGTGCTTAACCACTGAGCCACACTCCCAGCCTTTTGATTTTAAATTTTGAGACAGGGTCTTACTAAGTAGCTTAGGGCCTTTTCTAAAATGATGAGGTTGGTTTTGGCTTTGAACTTGCAATCCTTCTGCCTCAGCCTCCTGAGCTGCTGGGATTACAGGCTAAACAATGAACTTCCTCTATCACCCCTGAGACCTTTCTACATTAGATGAATCCAGAGGTCTCTAGAGAGCTCATACCAAAAAATCACCACTCATGATGGAAGTAACTTTATGGGTGATCAAATAATTTAACAGTTTTATAATACAAATGAAAAGAATCAGAATATTAATGTTGCTTATTATGACTGAAACACTGCTGTAAACTCTGCCCTTACCTTGATATGCCCATGGAAACCCAAGTTACATTTAAAAACCAAGCCCATCATAGAAGTCTTAGTGGATTTCTGAAATCTTCAATCCATTTAGCTAACACTTAAACTAGATCCTGAGCAGGAAGGGGAGAGGGACGGGACTAACGACTGGGGAATGTAACCAAAATAAAGAAGAAAATTCAAATGCTTTCCTTTCTTGACTCCGTAATTTCATTTAATGTTTCATGGAGCTGGAGAAGGAGGTGTACCCTCTGCTTTCAGAGTTCAATATACAACTATTAATCAAATTGGTGATTTTCAACTGAAGGTAAAAGGTAAGGAGAAAGTAGCATCAGGGGGAGAGAGCTGAAGTGTGTTGTTTGACAAAAGCACGTTCCATGTTATATTGTAACTGCTTGGGGAATATTGTAAAAACCTTGTTTTCAGAAAATGACTATTTCAGGAAGATGGGGTGGTTGAATTTACTGGAATGGGGGATGACCTAAAAATTGTGAGAATACGAAGCTCAACCTTGCTTATTTTATTGCTCAGATCTTTGGATAACCTTTGTTAATTATTGTCAAGTACTCAGAACAGTATGCTGAAGTTGATTATAAATATTTTCTTTCATCTGGGTCAAGCTGTTCTGTATCTGGGAAACATTCAACATTTATGAAATGATATTGGAACCATTTCCTGGTTTTAGGGCTAATGAAAACTTCTCTTTTTATTTTTATCTTTTTAGCTCATTTTTGTTAATATTTGGAAAAGGTCTATTAGGTCAAATTTATTCCACATTTTTCCTAAAAATTTCAAGCTATGTGTTTAAAGAGGAGATAGTGGGGATTGGTAGACCAGTTGTAGAACCTTTATCCAGTGAAATCCGAGGGGCCACTAGTCACAAGCCTGTAGAAATGCATTTATGCATAGGGAAAGACACTCATGTTGTGTGTTTGACTGAAACAAAGGTACGAGAGGTTGCAGAATAGCATGATAATTAAATTAAAATAATATAAATCATATCCAACACTTAATGAGGAAAACAAAACAAGACAGTTCTTCCTTACAGTAGAATTCCAATTGAAAAATATAAAGGAGAAGACGGAAATAGAGATTCACCGTTATTTAAATGCCATAGTAATGATTGCTGCTCTGGATCTGCTGATGAATGTTAAAGGTACAGAGGGAAAAAGTCTGAGAAAGAACAAGATTTGCATTCTTTGAGAGTATCACTATCAATCGATTTATTGACCACAACATTACTATGTTCTCTGAAAAAATGACTTTACAGTAGAAGACAATCCCAACAGGCACTGCCTTTACCAGGTCCCGTTAACGTCACCAACAAAAGACCTAGGAACACCGTGAACCTCACTGTCGGGTGCACAACATCTCAGTTATATTCTTGGCAAAATCATGGGTTTGATCCGACAAATCAAAATTGAGGCACAGTCTACAAAATATCTGCTCTTCAAAAGAGCCAGCTTGTCAAAACAAAATTGGAGGAGGAGGGCAGAGGCTTTTACAGATTGGAGTTTAAGGAGAAAAAAACTAAATGCAATGTGGAATCCTGAACAGGATTCTGAAGAGAAAAATGTTATTGGTGGAAAATCCATTGAAATTGAGACACAGTCCATAGTTGAATTGATAGTGTTGTCCCAGTGTTAATTTTCTGATTTTGATAGTTTTATTGTAGCCAGTTAAGAGGTTAAGTTGGGCAGAGGGGTAAATGGAAACTCTCTGTTGCATTTTTTCTATAACTCTAAAATCACTTCATAATAATTTTTTTTCAAAAAATAATGATGAATATATGGGGCATCAGATATGCTGCCTTTCAAGTGTTCCCTGAGTGTGACCAGATGGTCTGAAGAGCCCAATGTTAGAGGAAAGTGTGCTGATTGTGTGCTGACTGTGGTAGTCAGTTGCTATACCCTACTCTACCACAGGCTCTCAAGGTAAGGGGTGAAAGGAGTTGCTTCTAATTGGTGTTAAGGATAGTGGGTGGAATCTGACAGATGCTTCTTGCTATGGCATGTATTTCCTGGACACATTGATGAGTGCATAAGAATTAAGTAGGTGGATCAGTCCACATTCATATTTCGCAGGCTCTTATAGTGTAAGTCTCATAGCAGCTTTAGAATGCTTCAAATTCCTTTCATGTAGTTTGGGCATTACTAGCAGATGTCACATTATGATCTGTAAATTCAATCTCTAGTTTACTGCACACGGGTCACCAGTTTTCTTTCCAGTATCAGCTTCTTGGCAGAGTGCTGTTGGGGTATACTTACTGATTTTCCAACCAGAGCACCTTGTGTAGGAGGGACCTTACTGTTTTTCTCTACATGACTGCAGTGGGCTTCAGTATTCCCAAAAGAACATCCTATTCCCCAGCAATTGATGAGCTGGCAGCAAGCCCTAAGCAATCCACACAGTATCATCTGAAGAACTTTCAGAACTGGAATAGAGCCAAGGAGTGAGAAAGAGGGAGCAGCCTGTCTCTGTGTCTAGGTGGAGCATGCAACCCTGGGAGCTGTCAAGCAAACATTTTCTGTCTTGGAGGCTGGGAAAATGGAGAACTCCACACAGAGTCCAAGAGCAGGAGGAGGGGAGTAGACTCCCAGAGATGAGCAAAGAGGAATGAGGACTTCTGGATTCACCAAATACTACACACCCAGCTTCAGTTCTCATGCCCAGCCAGCTGTGTCCCTGCCCTGGAAGTCCATGAGATTTCTTAATCTCCTTTCAATAAACTTTCTGTGTAAGTTAGCTCAGGCGAGGTTTCTGTTACCTGCAGCCATGTGTCCAAAAATGATGTCTCTTGTTGCTCTCTCAGCCTAAAATGGTGGATCTGTCCCAAGGAAAGAGCACAGCTGGTGCCCACCAAAGAGAACCCCTCCATAGCTCTCATGGGCACCTCTCCCAGTCTCTACCCCTCCTGCTGGTGATGCTGACGCCAAGCTGCTGATGTTTAAAGTTAAGGGTGCCTTCTTCTTATACTGCCATAGCTGGTGACGTTGCCTCCCATCTAGTAAAAGCTGTGGTGCCATTTTTGCTGCCAATTTGTCCTTCAGGAGTACTGAGAGGAGAAAAGATAAGGAAAGTTAATCATTTAATAGCTTCAGGCTCAACCAACAACAGCAACTACAGCAAAACAATGCCACATACCTGGGTGTGTGTTTAAACCTTGACTTGAAAAACCACAGGCATCTGAGCCACAGGTACCGGGGCCGCAGGCTTACAGCTCTGACCAACCCAAAAGCAACAAGTACTTCCCCATAAAGACTGTCCTCCTATCCCCACGCCTTGCTGGCTAGTGTATCTGCCCCTCTTAGCCAATGCAGGCTCAGTGCAAAAACTTCCACCTTCCTTCCCCAAATTTTCATTATAAAAATGTTCTTGACTAAGAGGTCTGGTGGACATCTCCCAACTATTACTTAGTTTTGCTGCTGGAATTTGTGGGCACTTTCCCAGAATGTGGCCCTTTCCTCACTAGCATCTATAAGGACTCAATAAACTGTTTCAGAGAACACTCTATCTCAAGAGTTTTGATTTTACAATCACAGGGAAAACACACTTTGTTTTTATTCACTATTTTGTTTTATTCATGTCCTTCTACTGAGGACCCTGGTGTGAATTTCAAGGTTGGATTGGAGGAAGGTGTTACTTAGGAGAGCTTTGGCTAAAATTCTGTCAATCTCCAACTAAAGTTGGCTTTAAAAATAAGTTCTTTTTAAAACAAAAGAAGTTTAAACATAAAAACATAAAAAAATGGAAGTTCTTTTGAAATGGAAAAGAACCAAAGCAATGTCATTTTGTTCTGACCTGACTCCATTTTGTGCTTGTTGAACATTTTTCCTTTTCAGCTTCCCGACAGCGGTATCTATGTTGAAGTACAGAAGGACCTTGAACTGATTATGGCCCTGAAGTACAACAAAAATGTGAAATTGAAACAAGTCTCTCGTGTAATCAAAATATGTCTCAACAAGGTCTTTTCTGACCTACAGGTGCCTCAACTGTCCTGTAGTTTTGCCTTTATAAACTCCATCCAAAATTCAGGTTCTGGGATTTGAAGTGCTAGCCTGCTCCCAACTACTTGCCTGGCATGCTCATTACAGGACCTTTTTCCTCTTTCAGTATGGCTCAATATGTGTGGGTGGTTTGTAATAGCACTCTGTAACACTTTGACTCCACCCTTATCCACACAGTAGCTTCATCCTCTGACTGGCACTAAGTTGGCTCTCAATTGCTGGGTTATTAATATTTATTGATATTGAATTTTTTGAAAACATAGGTCCCTCTCCTTGTCATAAATTCACTTTCTCTTTTCTGCATGATTCAGTCTGAGCATTCTTCAGGAGGAGAAGACACTTGGAAGCTACTGGAAGAAGTGTGAGAGGGTCGAAGATAGGCCTACAGCAGGCAGGACCAGCCTCCGGCAAGAGGAAGGAGAAGGCCATGCTGCACGGGGCCAGACTTGGAAATCTTAGCGCTGAAAGGAAAAGCTCCCCATGTAACCATCATGTATGTACTTGGTCATTAATCATGACACCATGTACATCATGGTCTCAATTCTCAGGAGCACCTGGTGTGGCGGGGAGTCAGCCTGCCTACTCAGGTGTGCCTGTTTAAAACTGGGGAATTGGGGCAGGTGTGGTAGTGCACACTTGTAATCCCAGCAATTCAGAAGGCTGAGGCAGGAGGATTACAAGTTTGAGGGCAGCCTCAGCAACTTAGTGAGATCCTAAGCAACTAAGCAAGACCCTATCTCAAAAAATAAAAAAGGCTGGGGGTGTGGCCCAGTGGTAAGCACCCCTGGGTTCAATCCTTGTTACCAAAAGAGAGGGAGGAAGGGAGGGGGGAGAGAGAGAATATGAATTGGGGTTCAGAGGTGTTAAATAATTATTTATCAGAGGCCATGCAGACATTGGGATGTGGCTTCAGGAAGAGAAGAAAGCAGTGGTGCTGGCATGGTCTCTATTCCATGCTCTGATGTACTCACTCTAACTCTCTCTGCTTTCCTTTCTTACTGCTGTCCTTCTCCATCAAATGGAGCTGAAGAATATTTTTATTACTTGCTCTGTTTTTTGAAAGAAGATTCATGCTTTTCCTACAGTTTAAATCCAGTAAAGCAGTTTCTGTTTATCAGAAGGTAGCTGTAAAAATCCCTGACTTACATAAAGGCCCTTAGTTGAACTTTTGCCCAGTCCAGAGTCCTCAAAAGAAAAAAAAGTTTTGTATCAGCAAAACACAGCTTCCTCTGAGGAAGAGGGAAGGGTATTGGGCTGTGATCCCTGTCTGTCACCAGGTGGCAGCAAAGAGCCCTGGAGAAAGCCCTCAAGCCTGAGCACAGCACCCTATTGTATAATAAGAGGCCCATTTATTTCAGAGGCCAGAAATTCTACATAACCTGATTAGTATTCAACCGGGTTTTAAACTTTAGCTTGGGAAAGTTTTTAGCTGTTGCTAAGGAGATGTTTTATCTAAAGGAATCAAAGGTCGTTTAGACATATGAAGGTTTTTTTTTCTTCTTTAAAACAACTCTATCTCCTAGTTAAAACCATTAAAGAAAAATTATGTTAAATCCCAAAGATCTGTTTTAAAACACTCTTACAGTCTCATTTTGTAAATGCTACATTTCCTTTGAGAGGCCCTGCTAATTCCTTATTCACAATGTGAAAAATGCCCATGAGTGGAATTAATGTGAAGCCACAAGAAAAAGGCCTGAGGTGGCATTTTGGATGTGGGGAGGAGCTTGTGAGGCTCAGAGGGATAGGTCCTCAGATTCTTGTATTGGTTCCTCAGATCATACCCTTTGTTATAATTAGTTGTCCAAAAGAGGCAAAGTTTACATCGTGTTAATAATACACATAGATGCTTGATTAGCTATACTTTTTGGATAGAGTGGTAGGTCTAAACAAGATGTAATTTCATCTCTTAGGGGACATAGGCACCTGGAAACTTTTTTTTGTATTGTAAAACTGGAGACAATCAACTTTCATTCAGTAGCTAGAGGCCAGAGATGCTGTTAAACATCCTACAATGCATGTAACAGTCCCTAACTCCAACTTCCTATGCACACAGTGGAGAATAATGTTGTGTTAATAAGAAGAATGTTAAGAAATCCTGATATAGAAGGACACCAGAGAGATCAGATACGCAACCCATGAGTACCAGAATCTTAATCACAGCTATTATTTAAAGGTTTCCATATGCCAAACACTGGGCTTCATTGGTACTAACTCACTTAGTGCCCACACAAACCCATCTTCTTTTTCCTGCGTCTACAAAGGAAATTGAAGCTGATAGGGGTTAGAAAACGTGCCCAGGATTATTCTGCTTGTAACTGGCCTAGTTGAGGTTCAGACTCAGACAGCTGAGGATTTAGAATCCTAGTGTTTAACATGGCACCAATTGCCTTTCACATATAAATCAATAAATGATCCTATCTCAGAGCAATAAGCAAATACTGACCTTAAAACAAGAAGTCCCCCACTAGGGAGAGATAGTCTGCTTCTGTTCTAAGCTGGTTCTTTTGTAGCCAATGCATACATCTGGGCTTCTCAGTGTTGGTCACTGATTATGAGGATGGAGAGTATGTATTCCTGTACAGAGGCTCTTTAATGAATAAATGAGTGATGGGGCAGATGAGGAATATTGGCTGGCTCACCTCTGCATGAACATGAGTCCCCCAAACTACTCAAACACTCACTTTGCAAACCTTGATTGATGGCCCAGCCAAGACAAGGGTACATAGTGACATCACCACCAGAATGAGACTTTGCATATTTGTCCTTTGGTCATGTGAGTTGGGAACCAACCGGTCAAATGTATCTGATGCCTGCCCTAGACCTCCCTAAGCCCAGAAGATGAGGGGAGAAAGAAGAATCAATAAAAAAATTTCAAAATGAAGGAATCAATAAAAAAAATTAAAAGTTCAATGGAACGCATCACCAATAGTCTAGACCACTTGAAAGACAGAGTTTCAGGCAATGAAAAAATATATATAATCTTGAAAATAAAGATCATGGAGAAAAATGTTAATAGACCACAAACAGAATTTTCAAGAAATATGGGATGTGGGAAGCCACCCCTGAGCTATTTGAGCGCCTTCACTTGGACTTGAGCCAAGGAGATTTAGGTTTGGCATTGCAATCTGTTTTGTGGCTCCTCCTACTCTATGGATTGCACAATGCACTGACCTCTGTCTTTGCTTGTCTAGGGATTTGGGCATAACCTGTTGGAAACTGGATAGCCCACCTCCTCCTTTATTTGGCGAAGAACATTCTATGGAAAACCTTTGAAGTTTTTTCCATATAATAAAGCAAACATGGGCTCTAGTTCTCTCTCTTTTCAGTGTGGAAGCTCAACCCCTAAGGTGGAAGAGCTGTCCTGCCCTCGCTTTCTAAAATTACTTTCCTTGTTTTATGTTTTTTTTCCCACTATTTTTTTAACTTTACTTTATAGCCAGCCTGCTTCACACAGAGGAACCCCAAATTCCACCAGCTGTGTGGGACGTGGGTAAGAATGGGATGACATTAAAAGGCCAAATCTAATATTCGTGGGGGTAGATGAAGGCTCTGAAGTACAAACCAATGCAATGCACAATCTTTACAATGACATAATAACAGAAAATTTCCAAATGTTAAGACAGAAATGAAAAGTCAAAGAAAAATGCAAATTACTAAAGCCTGTTGTGCAAATATCACCACAAACACTATTGAAATATGATAATAGGAAGTTATTTTGAAAACCTATACTCCAATAAGCTAGAAAATCTTGAAGACATCAATAAATTCCTAAAGACATATGACCTGAAATTGAACCGGATGATATAGAAAATTTAAACATGTCAATTTTAAGTAATTAGATTGAAGAAGTCACCAAAAGCCTATCACACAGAAAAGCCCAGGGCCAGATGGATTCTCAGCTGAGTTCTATCAAACCTTTAAAGAAGGACTAATATCAATTCTCCTCAAATTATTTCACGAAAACGGGGAACCCTTCCAAACTCATTCTATGAAGCTAGTATCACCCTGAAACCAAAACTAGATAAAGACACTTGTAGGAAAGAAAACTTCAGACCAATATCTCTGATGAATATACATGCAAAAATTCTCAATAAAATACCGGCAAATCACATACAAAAACACATTAAAAAGATAGTGCACGATGATCAAGTGGGGTTCATTCTAGGGATACAAGGTTGGTTCAACACATGGAAATCAATAAATGTAATTCATCACACCAATAGACTAAAGGACAAGAATCACATGATTATCTCAATAGATGCAGAAAAGGCATTTGACAAAATAAAATACCTTTCTTCCTTAAAACACTAGAAAAAATAGAGATAAAAGGACCATACCTCAACATTGTAAAAGCTATATTCCACAAGCTCAAGCTCATCATTATAAATGGGGAGAAACTGAAAGTATTTCCTCTAAAAACAGGAACTAGACAGGGATATCCACTTTCACCACTTATATTAATGTAGTTCTTGAATCTCTAGACAGAGCAATTAGGCAAAAGAATGAAATAAAAGGGATACAAATAAGAAAAGAAGAGTTAAAACTAGCTCTCTTTACCAAGTACATGAGTCTATTCAAAAGACTCAAAAAAAGAAAAAAAGAAAAAGAAATAAACTCCACCAGAAAACTTCTAGAACTCACCAATGAATTCAGCAATGTAGCAGGATTCAAAATTAACACTTATAAATCAATTGTGTTTCTCTACTCCAATGACAAATTCACTGAAAGAGAAATTAGGAAAACCATCCCATTCACAATAGAGTCAAAAAATAAAATACATGAGAATCAATGTAACAAAACAAGTGAAAGACTTCTACAATGAAAATTACAAAAAATTAAAGAAAGAAATTGAGGAAAACCTGAGAAGATGGAAAGACCTTCCACATTCTTGGACAGTGAGAATTAATATAATCAAAATGGCCATACTACCCAAAGCACTAAACAGATTCAATGCAATTCCCATGAAAATTCCAATGATGCTCTTCATGGAAATAGGAAAAGCAGTCATGAAATTCATTTGGAAAAACAAGAGGCCCAGAATAGCCAAAGCAATCCTTATTGAGAAAAGTGAAGCAGGAGGCATCATAATACTAGACCTAAAATTATACTATAAAGCTATAGTAACAAAAACATCATGGTATCGGCACCAAAACAGACATGAAGACCAATGGAACAGAATAGCAGACACAGGAACAAACCCACATAAATACAGTTACTTAATATTAGGCAAAGGTACCAATTATATAAGCAATAACATACATTGGAGAAAAGATAGCCTCTTCAACAAATGGTGCTAAGAAAACTGGAAATCCATGTGTAGTAGACTGAAATTTAGCCTCTATCTCTAACCCTACACAAAAGTCAGCTCCAAGTGGATCAAGGACCTAGGAATTAAACCAGAAACCCTGCATATACTAGAAGAAAAGTTAGGCCCAACACTATAACCTAACAGCATAGGAACTGAATTCCTTAATACGACCCCTAAAGTGCAAAAGATATAAATTTGTAGGGGGAGGAGAAGATGGCGGCGAAGGGAGTGCATCACCCCAGTGCGCCGCATCACTGAGCCAGTGAAAGAAGATATGAAACGGCTGAAGGATATCTTGTTGGGAATTTCCAGTAAAATTGAGGCGCTACAGAATCTAATAGACAGGTTTCCATCGTGCTAGGTTCGGCAGTGGGAGCTCCATTTCTCCGCACGGAGGGTCGCATAGCCTGATCGCTCCGCGGCGGGTTGTCTGTGGCGCGCGCTGGGGATCGGCAGGGAGCCGGAGCGGGAGAACAGTGAGGAGAGGGAGAACAGCGATACGGATTCAGGGGGCCCCTGCCAGTGATACATTGGCAGCGCTTGGTGCAGAGTTCCGGCTTGAGACAGAGGAGAGAAGCGGCGGTCCCAGTCACCGGTCTGACCACGGAGGACGGTGGCCTCCATCTTGGAGAGATGATGTAATCATCCCATTGTTCTGCTGATCTCAGCTCATTCAGCTACGGAACAGGTGAATTCAGGCTGGTATTTGCCTGCGTCTAGCAGACAGATTTCTTGCTCAGGATCGGGACTAGGGATCCTGTGGAGAATACTCTTGAAGGCTCGTGCCTGGCAAGGTGTGCGCCGGGCACTGAGCAGCGGGACTTGGGTTCCCGGGACTTGAGTTCCCGGGGCTAACCGGGCCCAGGTCTGAGGAATCTGCGGAGACTGCCTGTAAAGGCACGCTCCGAGTGGAGCGTGCGCTGAGCTTGGGGCGACTGGGTTCTGACTCCCGAGACAGTTTTGGCCTGGGGCTGGGGAACCCCGGGGGTCGCTAGCTGGGGCCAGCTCCCAGCGGAGAGAGTGTATCCGGAGAGAGTGTATCCGGATCGGAAAGGCGGGGTTCTTGCTACCTAAGCTGCTTTGGCCCAAGGCTAGGGAACCGGCGGTAACTGCTTCTCGGCCAGGGTCCTGCTTGGTGCTGTGGGGGCAGAGTGGAGCTTCCACCTGCGCCCAGAGCAGGCCAAGTGACCTGCTGGCGTGGTACCACGAAACCCCAAATGCAGCTGGTGCTGAAGAGAGAAGCCGCCCACGCTTAGAATAGGACCAGCGACCCACTGGCAAGACAGGCCAGGTAGCTTGCCAACATGGTGGACACGTAACACTGAGGCAGTCGCGTCACACTGGTTGGAGTGGGGGTGGAGCAGGGTCGCCGCCCGGGTCCGGAGGGGGCTCAGCGACCCGTTGGAGAGGTAGTCAGGTACCCCCATTGGGAGTGGGGGCTGTGCAGAACTGTGACCCACCGGCCTAGAGGTCTGCCAGCGTGGTAGACACGTCACACCAATTGGAGTGGGGGCACAGCAGAGCCACCACACACATCCAGATCAGGACCAACGACCCCAGGGCGTGGTAGTTACGTTACCACAATTGGAGTGGGGTCAGAGCAGAATAGCCACCAGTGCCTGCAGTGGGGGCAGACCTGCGACCAATTAGCTTGGTAGACAGACCACCCTAATTAGGGGAGGAGCACAGCCACTACCCGCCCTGCAAGGGAGACTTCCCAACTATACAAGAGCAATATAAATAAATAGGAGGTAAATTTCAAAAACACAACAGTTGCACCAAGCAGAAAGAAACGGGAGCAGTATGAAAAGACAAGGAAAGAAAGGACCACAAGCAATGCAGGTCAACTCAACTTTAGAAGAGGTAATAGCTGCAACAGACGAAATGTCAGATAAAGAGTACAGGATATATATGCTTCAGATGATCTGGAGTCTCAAGGAAGACATGAGACAGCAAAATCAGACAATGAAAGATCACATTGACAAACAAATCCAGGAAGTAAAAGATCAATTTCACAGGGAGATAGAGGTAATAAAAAACAAACAAATTGAAATCCTAGAAATGCAGGAATCATTAAACCAACTTAAAAACTCAATTGAGAATACTAACAGCAGATTAGATCACTTAGAAGAGAGAACATCAGACAATGAAGACAAAGTATTTCAACTGGAAAAGAACATAGACAGCTCAGCAAGTCTGCTAAGAAACCATGAGCAGAACATCCAAGAATTATGGGACAATATCAAAAGACCAAATTTAAGAGTCATTGGGATACAGGAAGGCACAGAGCTCCAAACTAAAGGAATAAACAGACTATTCAGTGAGATTATACAAGAAAACTTCCCAGACTTGAAGAATGAGACAGAATCACAAATCCTAGAAGCCTACAGGACGCCGAATGTGCAAAATCATAAGAGATCCACACCTAGACACATTATAATGAAGATGTCCAACATACAGAATAAGGAGAGAATTTTAAAAGCTGCAAGAGAAAGAAAGCAGATTACATTTAGGGGCAAACCAATCAGGATAACAGCTGATCTCTCAACACAGACCCTGAAAGCTAGAAGATCCTGGAATAACATATTTCAAACACTGAAAGAAAATGGGTTCCAACCAAGAATCGTGTATCTGGCGAAATTAAGCTTCAGGATAGAAGATGAAATTAAAACCTTCCATGATAAACAAAAGTTAAAAGAATTCGCAGCTAGAAAACCATCTCTTCAAAAAATCCTTGGCAAAACATTACAGGAAGAGGAAATGGAAAATAACACTGAAAACCAACAATGGGAGATAGGACAGTAAAGGGGGGAAAAATAGTCAAAGAGGATAACAAATCAGGTTTAGCAACATCAATAAACAAATATGGCTAGAAGAACAAATCATATCTCAATAATAACTCTAAATGTTAATGGCTTAAATTCACCAATTAAGAGACACAGGCTAGTAGAATGGATCACAAAAGAAGACCCAACAATATGCTGCCTACAGGAGACGCATCTGATAGAAAAAGATATTCATAGACTGAAGGTGAAAGGTTGGGAAAAATCATACCACTCATATGGAATGCGGAAACAAGCAGGAGTGTCCATACTCATATCTAATAAAATAGATTTCAAACCAAAGTTAATCAAAAGGGATAAAGAAGGACACTTCATACTGCTCAAGGGAACCATACACCAACAAGACATAACAATCATAAATATATATGCCCCAAATAATGGTGCGGCTGTGTTTATCAAGCAAACTCTCCTCAAGTTCAAGAGTCTAATAGACCACCATACAATAATCATGGGAGACTTCAACACACCTCTCTCACCACTGGACAGATCTTACAAACAAAAGTTAAATAAAGAAACTATAGAACTCAATAACACAATTAACAACCTAGACTTAATTGACATATATAGACTATACCACCCCAAATCAAGTAGTTACACTTTTTTCTCAGCAGCACATGGAACCTTCTCAAAAATAGACCATATATTATGTCACAGGGCAACTCTTAGACAATATAAAGGGGTAGAGATAATACCATGCATCTTATCTGATCATAATGGAATAAAACTGAAAATCAACGATAAAAGAATGAAGGAAAAATCAAGCATCACTTGGAGAATGAACAATAGGTTGCTGAATGATCAATGGGTTTTAGAAGACATCAAGGAGGAAATTAAAAAATTCCTAGAGTTAAATGAAAACACAGACACAACATATCGGAATCTATGGGACACATTGAAAGCAGTTCTAAGAGGAAAATTCATTGCTTGGAGTTCATTCCTCAAAAAAAGAAAAAACCAACAAATAAATGATCTCATACTTCATCTCAAAATCCTAGAAAAAGAAGAGCAAAACAACAGCAAAAGAAGTAGAAGGCAAGAAATAATTAAAATCCGAGCTGAAATAAATGAAATTGAAACAAAAGAAACAATTGAAAAAATTGACAGGACTAAAAGTTGGTTCTTTGAAAAAATAAATAAAATTGACAGACCCTTAGCCATGCTAACGAAGAGAAGAAGAGAGAGAACTCAAATTACTAACATACGGGATGAAAAAGGTAATATCACAACAGACACTTCAGAAATACAGAAGATAATCAGAAATTATTTTGAATCCTTATACTCCAATAAAATAGAAGATAGTGAAGGCATAGATAAATTCCTTAAGTCTTATGACCTGCCCAGATTGAGTCAGGAGGATATAGACAACCTAAACAGACCAATAACAATAGAGGAAATAGAAGAAACCATCAAAAGATTACCAACTAAGAAAAGCCCAGGACCGGATGGGTATACAGCAGAGTTTTACAAAACCTTTAAAGAGGAACTAACACCAATACTTTTCAAGCTATTTCAAGAAATAGAAAAAGAGGGAGAACTTCCAAATTCATTCTACGAGGCCAACATCACCCTGATTCCGAAACCAGACAAAGACACTTCAAAGAAAGAAAACTACAGACCAATATCTCTAATGAACCTTGACGCAAAAATCCTCAATAAAATTCTGGCGAATCGGATTCAAATACATATCAAAAAAATTATACATCATGATCAAGTAGGATTCATCCCTGGGATGCAAGGCTGGTTCAATATACGGAAATCAATAAATGTTATTCACCACATCAATAGACTTAAAAATAAGAACCATATGATCATCTCGATAGATGCAGAAAAAGCATTCAACAAAGTACAGCATCCCTTTATGTTCAAAACTCTAGAAAAATTAGGGATAACTGGAACATACCTCAACATTGTAAAAGCAATCTACGATAAGCCACAGGCCAGCATCATTCTGAATGGAGAAAAATTGAAGGCATTCCCTCTAAGATCTGGTACAAGACAGGGATGCCCTCTCTCACCACTTCTGTTCAACATAGTCCTCGAAACACTGGCCAGAGCAATTAGACAGACAAAAGAAATTAAAGGCATAAAAATAGGAAAAGAAGAACTTAAATTATCACTATTTGCAGATGATATGATCCTATACCTAGCAGACCCAAAAGGGTCTACAAAAAAGCTATTAGAGCTAATAAATGAATTCAGCAAAGTGGCAGGATAAAAGATCAACACGCATAAATCAAAGGCATTCCTGTATATCAGTGACAAATCCTCTGAAACAGAAATGAGGACAACTACTCCATTCACAATATCCCCCCAAAAAATAAAATACTTGGGAATCAACCTAACAAAAGAGGTGAAAGATTTATATAATGAAAATTATAGAACCCTAAAGAAAGATATAGAAGAAGACCTTAGAAGATGGAAAAATATACCCTGCTCATGGATAGGTAGAACTAACATCATCAAAATGGCGATATTACCAAAAGTTCTCTGTAAGTTCAATGCAATGCCAATCAAAATCCCAATGGAATTTCTTGTAGAAATAGATAAAAGAATCATGAAATTCATATGGAATAATAAAAGACCCAGAATAGCAAAAACAATGCTAAGCAGGAAGAGTGAATCAGGCGGTATAGCTATACCAGACTTCAAACTATACTACAGAGCAATAGTAACAAAAACAGCATGGTACTGGTACCAAAACAGGCGGGTGGACCAATGGTACAGAATAGAGGACACAGAAACCAATCCACAAAACTACAACTATCTTATATTTGATAAAGGGGCTAAAAGCATGCAATGGAGGAAGGATAGCATCTTCAACAAATGGTGCTGGGAAAACTGGAAATCCATTTGCATCAAAATGAACCTGAACCCCTATCTCTTGCCATGCACAAAAGTTAACTCAAAATGGATTAAGGAGCTTGATATTAAATCAGAGACATGGCATCTGATAGAAGAAAAAGTTGGTTATGATCTACATACTGTGGGATCGGGCCCCAAATTCCTCAATAGGACACCCATAGCGCAAGAGTTAACAACTAGAATCAACAAATGGGACTTACTCAAACTAAAAAGTTTTTTCTCAGCAAAAGAAACAATAAGAGAGAAAAACAGGGAGCCTACATCCTGGGAACAAATCTTTAATCCACACACTTCAGATAGAGCCCTAATAACCAGAATATACAAAGAACTCAAAAAATTAGACAATAAGATAACAAATAACCCAATCAATAAATGGGCCAAGGACCTGAACAGACAGTTCTCAGAGGAGGACATACAATCAATCAATAAGTAAATGAAAAAATGCTCACCATCGCTAGCAGTTAGAGAAATGCAAATCAAAACTACCCTAAGATACCACCTCACTCCAGTAAGATTGGCAGCCATTAGGAAGTCAAACAACAATAAGTGCTGGAGAGGATGCGGGGAAAAGGGCACTCTTGTTCATTGCTGGTGGGACTGCAAATTGGTGCAGCCAATTTGGAAAGCAGTATGGAGATTTCTTGGAAAGCTGGGAATGGAACCACCATTTGACCCAGCTATTCCCCTTCTCGCTCTATTCCCTAAAGACCTAATAAGAGCATGTTACAGAGACACTGCTACAACGATGTTCATAGCAGCACAATTCACTATAGCAAGATTATGGAATCAGCCTAGATGCCCTTCAATAGATGAATAGATAAAAAAAATGTGGCATTTATACACAATGGAGTATTACTCTGCATTAAGGAACGACAAAATCATAGAATTTGGAGGGAAATGGATGGCATTAGAGCAGATTATGCTAAGTGAAGCTAGTCAATCGTTAAAAAACAAATACCAAATGACCCCTTTGATATAAGGGGAGTAAACAAGGACAGGGTAAGGTCGAAGAGCTTGAGAAGAAGATTTACATTAAACAGGGATGAGAAAAGGGGAGGGGAGGGGAGGGGAGGGGAGGGGGGATAGTAGAGAATAGGACAGACAGCAGAATACATCAGACACTAGAAAGGCAATATGTCAATCAATGGAAGGGTAACTGATGTGAAACAGCAATCTGTATACGGGGTAAAGTTGGGAGTTCATAACCCACTTGAATCAAACTGTGAAAGATGATGTATTAAGAACTGTGTAATGTTTTGAACGACCAACAATAAAAAAAAAAGATATAAATTTGTCCTAACCTCATCAGGATTAATATACTAACTCAAGAGTCTTGATCAGGCCATGGAGGTAAGTCTATGTACTGTCCATGTTAAGGTTAAATAGAAAGATATAAAATAATTCATTCCTGGAGGGGAAGGGCAGGTGAGTTCTAAAGGTGGACAGAGCAGAGCATGAACCCTGAAAAAGGAGTATGCTCACTCAGTACCTCAGCAACTGTCTTCCAAGATGCTCACCATCCTGAAATATACCAGACTTCTTAGTGTAATATGATCATGGAAATTAAGTTGAATCTCTTGAGCATAAGTTGTAGAAATGGAATTCGAATAATAAAATAACAATAAAACAATAAAATAATAATAACAAATAAAATAAAGCAAGGCATTCCATTGTCACAGAAAGGCTATGCAGAATTATTTGTTAATGAAAAGATAAAAGAATCCTTTATTTAACAATAGAAGCAGTTGGTTTAATATATTAATCCTTTCATAAAATGTTTTTCATTTTTATGTTCAAACTTAATTTTATTATGTATCCTTTTCCTTTCTCAAAGAGAAAAGTCTTTAATGGCTATAAATTATCATTTTGCTTACCTTTATGTGTAAATTGAAATACACTAATGATAAAATAACACAATATATAGATCATGAAATATTCTATATATTCAAATCATTAATATGAACAGAAAATAAACCCAGGATTGAAGACAAAAAATAGTTAGAATTTATTTATACTCTATATTTCTCTACAAATATTTAAGCATTATAATTCACAGATTATTTCTAAGTCTACTGACAAAAAATCATCTTTCACTTCTAACTTGATAATGATATTTAACACAAACATGAAATATTTACAGACAAGTGCATATTGTTTAGATTCTCCTGAAGGAGTGATTTTTTGATTGACAACAATAAAACATTACACTTTTTCCTTCAACTTAAGCCACACCATGCTGTACTCTTTGGGTTCCTAGTGACTTCAAACCCTGTATTTCTGTCAGAAGTTTATGCTACATCCATGACACTTTTTGCTTCCTAAAATCTCTTCGGTCAACTAAAATCATAGTCATATAATTTAATTAAATATGACAAATCTGATCAAATGCCAGTGTAAAAGAGAGGGCTGAATTTCTATTAAAACAATGTTAAATGTCTCAAGCACAGCACAGATGAGCTTCACAAAAAAATGTTCATATTTAAATAAATGAATGGGTGTGAGATTATTCTAAAGCACCGGGGATAGGGTTTTAGACATATTAAATAATGTTCTACCCCTCAGGCTGTTTTGCTAGTGCCTTTTAGCTTCTTGTTCCCATTTTAAATGGATCCAGGAAGTCATATTTTTCCCAGTAAATGCAGAAAAAAGAATATATCTTTGTGTTTCATGATGTCTTCAGAGGTAAGGATAGGGAGTTCTGGAATTTAAATCAGTGTAAGGACAGGACAGCTTTTCTCAACATTAGAACTATCCTCAGTTATAGAGATTTATCTCACAGAACATGATGTCAGACGAGGGACCTTTGCCAGGATGGCCCTTGTCATCCTGTTCCATTCCTTTTAAATATGGGATTTTATGATGAATTTCATGTGTATTTTTTTTTTCATGTTCAGTGCTTTTATGAGAGCTTATCCCAGTAACTTATCATGCTGATGTGCTGGAGGTGTGACCTCAATCCTGTTGGCATACCTAAGCCAAAAGTCAAACCTCTGCTATGCTGAAAATCAGTTTAAATAGAAATAGTACCCTGCATTTCCAAATATTGATTTTCCTACCATAAAATGATCTCAGCTCGAAGTATTTAGGGGAAGGAAGGTGGGACAATTAAATCCTAAATACTAATAGATTCAACATAGCAAACTTTAATGTTGAAGTGTCAGGAATCATCTACCTTTCAAAATGCACATATAGTAACTCTGTTACCAAAATTATTAGCCATTAAAAGTTCAGTAAAAATGGGCCTAATAATGGAAAAGTAAATGACAAAAAGAATAAAACATCATAGAATGTTGAAATTTAAAGTGGAATATTATATTAGAATATAATATAAATACTTATTTAATGCTGTTATTGTGTTATTATTCTAGTATATAACAAATATATATATATATATATACACACACACACACATATACATAAACATATGTATACATATGGTTCTCAACCATAGTTACACATAAACGTTACCTGGGGAGCATGTAAAATTTATATGTGTGGGGCCTTATCTTGAACCATTTATGCAAATTCTCTGCAGCTAGATTGAGAACTCCAGTATAAAATGGATAAGCTTTCCATTTGTTTTCCTTCAATGCAGGTGCACACACACATAGGCAATTTCAAAAGCAAACACAGATTCCATACTGGGGAAAAATTTCTCTCTCTTAACGAAGCTTAACATACAATCAAAATAGACTTTGCCTGAAACAAAGAAACAAAGACCTTCATTTTTGTGTCAATTTTAAGAATGAGTACCTCTCAAATAAACTTGAACAGTTATGTTTTCATTTTTTATGACATTGCTGAATTTTCAAAATTTCAACAATCATTGGTCTTTTAAAAAGACTAAGCATTCATCCCACAAAAGTCAATAATTTCTCTTAAGAGTAATAAAAGATGATATTACAAAAAGATTTCTTATAAAAATTACAAATGTTCCAATATATGAAAATATAGGTTTTTTCAACCTATATTTTCATAGTTTTTTATCTGTTAATTTGTCTTGTAGTGTATGAAGTTTTTATTTTGCTGAGACTCTAGAAAAGCTAACAAGTTTGAGTCTGAACTCTGATCAAATAATATTCAAATTGGTCACATTGTAATAAAAAACAGACATTTTTAAAAATTATGCCCTAGTCTTGTCATTTAACTGAAATAAAGAAACTTGTGGGGGGGGTCCAAAATACAGAAACACGAATAAGAATGAAACTGATATTCCAACCTGCCTATAGTGTCTGACATCCAGGACTCAAAGTATCTGTCTTCTGGACAACTTGTACCATCTCAGGGCTACTCAGCTTCCAGATTAATAATGTCATTGGGGGGCTCAGTTGACCATCAGAGTCAGCATGGGATTTGGAGCTCACCGTTACCATGAAATAAATAACAAGCCCCAAGAGTTGCTTAAACATAGTGAATGTTGGAAAACATGAAATGACCTTTTCAAGAAGGCATGCCTTTGTGATCTTTGGTCTTGATCTAGTTTAAATAGCCTAGAGCAATACTTTCTCTTTAAGGGAGGGAAAATAAACCCTGGAAGTCCTAATTTGAATTTCAATAACAACAAACTTAAAAACAGTAACAAGAATTTAATATAATTTCTTGTGAGGCTAAGAGTTCTGTTTAATTTTATTGTTTTATGCAATACCCCTTTCCTGGTGTCAGTGAAAACAATTAAGAGGAGAATGGGTGGTTCAAAGTGCAAAAGTGGCCAAGTTAAATTTGTATGGGCAACAATAAAGATGGTTATTTGAGGTTTCTGAAGAGCCATGTATTCATTCTAACCATATATTTAATCTTCCTATATAAATAAAGCATTTACTGAAAATAACACATGTAAATAAATATCAAATATAGATTATGTTGAAAATCAATTTTAGGAACAACATTGATAGAAACACTTTATTTGTAAGCTAAGGCTTCACTGTGTGCCTAGTACACATGAAGAACAATGGAGTACCCTATGGAACTGGAAATATACAAGAATGAATTTACTTAACCACAAATGCATTTATGAGGACTGTGTTTAAGCACTTAATGACATAGTTATCATCATTTTTGAGTTCTTTATATACTCCAGATATTAGTGCCCTATCTGATATGCAAGTGATAAAAATTTGCTCCCAAACTGTATGCTGTCTATACACATCACTGATATTGTTTCTTTAGCTGAGAAGAAACTTTTTAGTTTGAATCTATCCCATTTATTAATTCTTGATTTTAATTCTTGCAATATAGGAGTCTTGTTAAGGAAGTAGGAGCCTAATCTGATATGATGGAGATTTGGGCCTACTTTTTCTTCTAGTAGATGTAGGGTCTCTGGTTTAATTCCTAGGTCCTTGATCCACTTTGAGTTGAGTTTTGTGCATGGTGAGAGATAGAGGTTTAATTTCATTTTGTTGCATATGGATTTCCAGTTTTCCCAGCACTATTTGTCTTTTCTCCAGTGTATATTTTTGGTGGTGCCTCTGTCTAATGAAAGATAACTGTAATTATACGGGCTTGTCTCTGTGTCCTCTATTCTGTACCATTGGTCTACCAGTCTATTTTGTAGCCAATACCATGCTGGTTTTGTTACTATTTCTCCATAGTATAGTTTAAGATCTGGTATAGTGATGCCACGTGCTTCATTCTTCTTGCTAAGAATTGCTTTAGCTATTCTGGGTCTGGTTTTCCAGATGAATTTCATGACTGCTTTTCCTCTTTCTATGAGGAATGTCATTAGAATTTTGAACTAAATCTGTATAATGCAATTTAATTGCAATTTAGAGCAACTTAATTACATTAAATCTGTATAATTCTTCTGGTAGTATGGTTATCTTGATAATATTAATTCTGCCTATCCAAGAACAAGGGACTTGCCTAGTATGTGTGAGGCACTGAATTTGATCCCTAGAACCACATAAAACTAAATAAACAAAATAAAGGTTAAAAAAATAGGGATCATCAAATAAGTCCTCCAACATAGTCTCAGACCTATGGAAATCATCTATGATGGCAAATTGGTGTAAAGGCAAAGTCAAGTTATAAGAAGAAGGACCATCTGTCAGGACTATCCTAAAAGCAGTACCAAACAGATACAATTAGCACTTTCTAGGGATAATGACATCTTTGGCACAAACATATCAGCACTTTTGGAATATATACTGTATTTCTAAAGCAAAGAAATACATAGAGTTGTCTTAGCTGGATTCCAGAAAAAAATCATTCAATAAATCCACTGATTCAATTTATTCAGCCATCAATTTTCATAAAGTTAGGATTAAAATTTGATTCCCACGTAGCTCTACCTACCAGTTTGGATATCACAACCTCTATCCTTCATTGTAACTTAATAAGTTTTTGTAATTTGCTCATCATTTTATGTGGGCTTTGATAATGTAATTAGGTACATTCTCCCTGGTACTAACAATATGAATTTTGTAAACACACAAAGCTGAGGTCCTGCACCACACTACATTCACCAAGATCCAAGGCATGTTGAGAAGACCCAGAAACATCCATTCCCTCTTTTAACAATAGCTACTTTTCTATGTGCACCTTAAAACTTTAGCAGACAGACACAGACCTCTTACAACTGTTTACCCAAAACACTCAGGACACATTTAAAAATTAAGATTTTTTCAAAAAAATGTATTTAAAATAATATAGCATATTATAAGGTGTCCCCAGTGGGATCTAAACTCAAAAATAAACATATTAAGGTCCCCTTAAGGAACTATTTGTTTTTACCTGAGAGGAGTAGGTATGGCCATCTGAACCACAGACAGGACTGGAATAGACCACTGGACACTGCTTGCAGGTGGATGACGTGAGACCCCTCCACTGCTTATGGCCTACCCCTACTTCTTTCATACTGTTAAAAAGAAAGAAGAAAGAAAGCAACCACGCTTAGTTCATTTAATTTTACAAATACATTTCTATTAACATGGCTTTTCTTTCTTATCAACTCTTGAAAAACAGAATCAGTAAACTGTATTCTCATTGTCATTGTATTCATCTCTGCAGTGTTCTTCATTATAACTTTGTTTCACATTTCAATATTTGTATCTAATAAAACCTCGCCTTAAAAATCTTCTGCTGGTTACACATAGACTATAGTTGTATTTCATTGAGTAGATTCTTTCCTTTTAATCTATAGCTGTGAAATGTGTTTTCAATAACCCCAGAAGCAGAAGCAACATTTTTTCAGCAATACAGGACTCATGCATATGGCGCTTTCTTTAAAGCTGCCCTTTGTATTCCCTTAGGAACATTGTGGGAAAAAAAGAAACATCTAATTTACTGGGTGCTTGAAAATAAGAGCAGCTTACTTTTAGAGGAAATAGTAATAAATTACTACAATTTTCCAGCACCTATCCGTATTTAGAGAACTAAATTAGTAGGTTTAGTGATAACAAACCCCCTTTTATTGTGTAGAATTTCTCAAAATTGATCCATTAGGCTTTGATCTAAAATAACTTGGGTAAAACCATCCTCTCCTGCAAGTATTTGTGTCTTTTCTTAAATTCATCTGTGTTATTCCTCTGCTACTTGTGTGAATAATTTACACAAAAATAGAGAGGGCTTAAAACCAAGAAGAAATGGGATAGAGACTCTGTATCAAAACATTGACTATTTAGAGTTAATTAGCACTCCCTCATTAATAAATACCTGTGGAAAGAGTATAATTTGATGGAAATAAGACTCTTTTTCATCTTTTTCTTATATTTTCCAGAAGTCAAATCTATAAAAAGTGTTCCCAAAGATGGTCTCAAAATACTATTTCAGAAGCATGGGGGGTGAGTGTTTCATTTAGGGAAAAATGTTTATAAGTTTAAATTTGCTATAATTTAAATGGGCATTAAGACATTTGAAGCTCTTCCCCCACTTCCAAAAAACTTTTCATGAAGTCTACCAGAGTTCCAAGTATATTCCTTCAATTCATTTCATAGTAGAAACAATGAGAAAAAATAGCCAGACTCTCATTCCTGATTAAATAATTGGCATAAAATCCTAATGGGAATTAAAATAATTACTGGAAAACTGGGCTATTCTATGCCCTTTAAGATTCAAATTCCAGAACTTCAGCAAGGGGGGATGAAAAAATTAAACATTCTATGGTCACTGTTTTCATTTTGTGTAATCAAAATAAGGTAAAATATTAGGCAAAATTATTTTCTCTCCAGATACATTAGGGAAAGTATTTATTTATTTATTTATTTATTTATTTATTTATTTATTTATTTATTTATTTATTTTTGGTACCAGGAATTGAACTCAGGGGCACTCGACCACAGAGCCACACCCAAGCTCTATTTTTTATTTTTAAATAGGAATAGTCTTATGAGTAACTTAGCACCTCAGTAACTTTTGCTGAGGCTGGCTTTGAACTCGTAATACTCCTGCCTTAGCCTCCCTAATTGCTGGAATTACAGGCGTGTGCCACTGTGCCTGGCCCAAGTTTGGGTTTCTCATCAATGAAAAACATTTTATTAGAATCAAATACAACCATAATAATAAATCAGATGCATATAGAATTGTTTATGTATCCTTTTGAATTTGCCTTTTTGTCCCCTTTCCTAATGAATCAACCTTAAAAATCCTCATGAAGTATAGAAACTAAAAAATTGTTATAATAATGACCTTCTTTTATAAATATATGTTTGGATGACTTACTAAAAAATCTTTATCATTTATTTCAAAGAATAAATATATCCAGAAATAATTTTTAATTGCAAGATTTACTAGAAATATTTAACATTGAACAGATCTTAAACAGTGAAATTATAATGTACTTGTCAAGTAAGTTATGAGGTAAAACAAGCTTGTTTATTCTTGATCTGTTTGAGGTCACCCTTGTTGAAAAGAGATAAACTTTTTCAGATTCTTAAAGTAGATCACTAAAAATGATGAGGTTTCTTTGTAGTTTTGCTCCTGATGAGGATTTTCTCAAGTGAAATATAATCATCAAGATCAGAGTATGCATGTATTTATATTTCAGTTGAATGTTATGGCAAACTATAACATTGCCTAAACATAATATGTAGTTATACTTATTTTAAAATAAATAGAACATTAGATGACATTAAATTAATAAGAATTTGTGTTAAATGAATATAATTCATACTATATAAAGAAGAGAAAATCTTGCAGTTTTTATTATGGTTAAACAATCCTAAAATTCTTAATATTTTGTCATCCAAGGATGATTTTGATAGAGCAGATTTCCACTTTAGCACAATAGTTTAGAAAACTAGGACCTAAATTTGAAATCTGAAGTTCTAAATTTTATAGTTTTTATGTGTTCTTAAATCATCTCAAGACTAGTACATCACACATGAAAAAATTAATTACATTCCCTTTTCAATGAATCAGATTACATTTCAGTACAATAAAGAGCAGTATAAAAAATGCTTTTTTCCAAATTTTTTAAAATTAAAGGCATTTTAAAAGTTTTTTTATTTCCAAGTTGAAATTAGTGGAGAAAAACAAACATTTCTAACAATCTTATTACTTAAATAAAAAATACTTTAACAAATGTACCATTTAACAACGTACTGGTAAAATCAGTATACATTCAAAAATAAGATTATCTTCATTATTTCAAAGAACAAAATACCAATAATTGATGAAACAAGGCTTTTATAAGTGAAAAAAACTTATAATTCATCATTGTTAGAAATAAAACTAACAATTAATGCAGCAGACACTTGGGCAAATAAAGTGTTCCATTAAAATGGTCTTAAGAGGGGCTAGGGCTGGGGCTCAGTGGTAGAGCACCTCATAAAAACAAATAAATAAATAAACAAACAAACAAATAAATAAATAATAAACAAAGAAATATATTGTATTCATCTACAACTAAAAACATATTAAAACAAACAAACAAAAAAATCCCCATTTCTCCTGATGGGCAGAATCATAGCCTCTGGTACAGCAGTTCCCTGTGTTTCTTCTTCACTAGCAAAGCAATGAGGAAACTTCTTAGAAAAAGGCAGGGGTGTGGGGGAGTTAAGAGGTTCTGAGTAACTGATAATTTCTAATGACAGATGTCAGAAAGCCTTAGCTGAAGGCTTAGCCATAGGAAGATATGCAGGTTGCCGACATTGTAGACATTTGTGACTTCAGTTCTGTGAAGTACTTCACTTGTCCAATTATATGTATCTCTGTTCATCATAGAATAAATTTTTGCATTTCAAGATTCCTTTTATCAGAAAAGTATCTTGTGACTCAGATTTTTTTTGGTTTAGCATCAGGTGTGCTTCTCAGAATTAACGTTATTTACTATTTTATTAATTGAAATATTCTGTTCTCAGGAAGATCAATTTTTGTAGAAGAAGGTCATAGTTAAAAATTTCTGATATAATATCTCTGTATTTATTTTATGTTATATATAAACACATGTAATTGTACGTAAGTGAAGTTCATCTTTTATTGTTGGTTTTTAATTGCATTTCAAAGTTCCTACTTTAGGGACAGCAATGTGTTTCTAAGACAGAGATGATGTCAGGCCTAGACAGGCAAAGGAACATGCTTAGGATAAGGTAAGCTGATGCAAGCTATCAGAATGGTTGCCTGGCAACTGGGAACAGAGAAATGACAGGTGAAAAAACTAGATCTAGCAAGAACATTTCTGCACATTTCGTCAAAATATCGCAGATATAAAAAATACCTCTTAACCATTGGGTATAAGTCTAATTTTTAAAAAAAATACCAAGGGTCACTTGCTATTAATTATTTTGAATTATTATCTGATAGGGTAATTGGTAATATAATTTGTTTCCATTCATGACATACAAAATTCAAGATGACTGAAAAATTCTCAATATATTTTGGAAAAACTCTTCCAGGAGCAACTGTGAAACATATACCTTCCAAAGAACTATTAATAAAGGAGACTTTGCTTTACAATTCAAGCTAAAAATCTATTGAGTTTCTAATTGCATTGTAGATACGCCCATATTTCCCTTAAGAAGCAAAAAGGAAAAAAATGTAATTAGAACCCAGGTAAATGAAACACTAAGTAAAAATACATGATAAACAAAGTCAGGGTATATTTTCCTCAAAATTTCCTTTTTAAATTTCATAATGCAGAGAACTAAGTTATTTTCCTACCAATATAACTGTCATTTTATTTCTAATTGCTGAAAATTTAAAATGACAAACAGAAATTTAATCCACTGGTGTCATTTTTCTACACATACCCTTTCCAGGGAGTAGAGTCATATTATCTTCTTATTATCTGAAGCATCACCTTGTATTTCTTATTCATTTTTTTTACTCTAGCCTGTTCTATACTCTAGTATAGATCTCCCACATCAGTCTCATATGAAAAACAACAATTTCTAATTTCTCTAATAAGTACTATGTTAATCACCACTACACTTGTTTGCTCATTTAAGGTCTACTTAATTTCTGTTCAGCTAATCATGTTGTGCATTTTAACAACATAATTTTAAAGAAGCATCCATATTTTGGAGTTTCTATCAATTTTCCAAACAGGATAAATGATGTTACCAAAATGATTAAAAGAAAAAAATAACGACCTAATCCCAAGTTGATTTGTTTCACATAGAACTGTGCCATTAATCAGTCATGACAATTCAGTAACTTGTCATGGGTGTAAATTTCTTCAGTGGAAATTTTAGGTTTCATCATTATGAATCATTAAATCTTGAGCAACCTATGAATCTTTAACAAAATTATTTTCATGAAGACACTCAACAAATTCAGGAGCACAAAGGGTGCATATTGTCCATGTGTTGATTTCAGAATTTGAGGTAGTGTTACCAAGTAAAATGAATGTATCATTATGGCATAAAGGATTAGGTTGCCTGGAACAAGAAATTTCTAGGAATGCAAAAGTTGCAAAGCTTGGTCATTTAAAGGTAGCAAATGACAGACATGGAGGGAATTCTGTTGTATGATAACTAAAGAAAGTGAGAAGATGAAAACATGGTTATGTTTAAGAAGACATGATTTCTGTGAAAGTATACCTAAAAAAAATAGGTGATCCTTAACACTTAGGTTACAATTTCAAGAAACCATGCCAATAAATCATGATAAATAATATAGTATGTTTATGTACTATAAATACATATATAAATATACATATGAATAGATATTTTCATAAAACTTTCAATTCCTGAATCTGACTTTATGTATTAGAAATTCTTAGTTTTCCAGGCCTTAAAAATGCAAAAAGAATAAAATGTCAAATTATGCATTATGTATTTAACTTAAAAGAAAAACATTAGCATATAAATCATAAATTCTTAGATATATTTCCTCCTTTCTATGTATGGCAATATTAACTTAATTCTTATTGACTTTGCTCCAATGCAAGAATTTGCCTATAATTCAATAAAACAGCCTTCAAGTCAAGAGAGAGTCTGTACATTTCTTAACCGGTGGCAACTTGGTACATTTCTTGTCCACTCAATATGCTTAACATTTCATTTCCTTTAGGCAGTTGGTTTGTTAAATTCTGTCAGAGTTGTGGAAGAGTTCTGTTTTAAAATTGGACTGGCTAGTCGTGTTTCATATCCTGCTGGCTGTAGCTCTTTAGAAAAGAAGGCCACCCTCACTGCTTCTTGCCATGGGTCTTAGGAAAGGACAGATGGGATTCACAGAGTGCAGTCAATTATCTTGTATGGGGAGAAACAAGCAAACTTATGTGAACATTGAATTTGTATGAAACTTCTTGAAACTACAGCAGCTACTACATATTTTAAATGATTTATGGCTTCTAGATGTCAGTAATTTGAGTATTAAAACAAAATAGTATAAATTATGACAATTTTAGTGAAAACAATTACTTCAAATATGAAAAACATTATGCTAGGGAGTATTATGAGCAATGTGGATATAAAACAACAAATACTATATAATAAGTTGACATAGTATATCTATCATATGAATAAAAACCTTACTTGCTTCATATATTCTATGAAGAATAAAGATTCACTTAAAAATCCCATGTCTAGACATATTTTAAAACATATTGGTAGAAATAATTGTTAAAAGGTACCTTCTGAAACCATTCCTAACATAAATTGAATACATCCGAATAAACGGTTGTAATGATATATTTTAAACATCAACTATGCTTACCAGACTAGCTGAGAGGATCTACCAATATTATCAAGGAGCCAAAGTAAGTAGTGATGTAGAGTACCTGCTTCACAGAGGTAATAAGATATTAAACATTAGTGTTTATACTTTAAAGAGTAGTGTACAATTTATAATGAGTACCTCTTTCTTTGAACATATCATTAAAAATGTTTGCACAGTTATATTGTACTAAGGAACAATACAGTTGAAATTGCATTTATATCATGTTTTGTTGTTTCTGTACATAGATCTTAATATGAAAAGCCCTTTAGTGAGGGAAATTTTCTATCAAAGAAGATTTTACTGATCTTATCTGAAAGTTATGTTATCATCAAGAGACTTGAATTATGAAAAGGTGATAATGATATTTAAATACATACCCTGTTAAATAGTTTTTTTTAAATGGTAAGGATAGTCATAATTTGTGAGAACATCAATAATTTCAAAATTTCAAAATAGACAACTACAAATGACATGAATGTATTGCTATATCTCTTCAATCTGACTCTCAGTGGATTGAAGGAGTAATACAGGTTTGAAATATATAAAATGCAGATGATATTAAATGCAGATTACAGGAATCTAATCTCCACTGTTGTTTCTACATATTTAATTCCAAACAATATTTTAATAAATAAAGATATTTTCAATAAAACCATGGAAATGTGTATTCCACTGCAAAGTATACTTACTGTATAAGATATAAAGAATCAGTGCATTTGTGGACTAGGAGTATCCATAAATCTCTTTCCAACAAATTATATGGCAACATATTGGAAATTCATATCCTATGTATGAAAAACTAATTGCCAGAATAATAGCTATACACAATTCAAATCCTTGGAATACATGTTATAAAGTTACGTTTTGAAGCAAAATCTACCAATTATGCCATGTCTGTGTATGAACATAATACAGTGAAATCCACTTGTGTGTGTATGTGTGTGTGTTCGTGTGAAGATATATATATATATATATATATATATATATATATATATCATTACATATAATAATAATATAAGGCAGATCAGCAGAGTAGAACACAGGGATCAGGTGGAGGGAAAAGGGAAGGTACTGGGGAATGAAATTATGTTATTTCCACATACTAATATGGCACAATGAATCCCACTATTATGTACAATTATACTATAGCAAGAGCAACAATTACAAAAAGGAATTAGAGTCAAATTTTAAATAAAAACAAAACCTGGAAAGAACCCGTTATGTGAGTTTCCACCACACTATCTACTGGAAATAAGGAAAGTAAAATCATAAAATATGTTACTTAAGATATTTAAAAGTGGGGAGGGGGCATGGATCTGGGGTTGTGGCTCAGCGGCGGAGTGCTTGCCTAGCATGTGCGAGGTCCTGGGTTCGATCCTCACCACCAAATAAAAGTAAATAAACAAAATAAATGTATGGGGCTGGGGATATGGCTCAAGTGGTAGCCCCTTCGCCAAGCATGCGTGAGGCACTGGGTTCGATTCTCAGCACCACATAAATATAATGTAAAGATATTGTGTCCACCTAAAATTAAAAAAAATAAATATTTTTTTAAAATATTTAAAAGCCATCGTATACCAATTTGGGAATAAATGTATAGCAAACACTTAAATGTTCTGTTTATTTATTTGCATAATAAAAGTCAAAGTACTTTGCCTTTTGAGAATAGAGAAATACCACAAGGAAAAATGCTTTGAAATCAAACATTTTTGCAAATGTGTTGAATTACAGAGAAAAGGAGAAAAGAATGTATATCTACATATTTTGTCAAAAGATATTTCATGTTTGCCCTTTAATGTTTGAACCTAAAGAACTGAATTGAATCAAACATTTCTGGTAAATTGATTGTTACTGAAGTTTGTTTGCTGATAAGGATTTTCTCTGTGAGAAGGGAAGAAATGGCTAGACATCTTCAATAGGAGGAATATTTTTTGTCCATGTACAATGGAATCCTTTGAAAAAATGGTTTGTAGAGGTACTCATCCATGTTAAATTTATGAAAGGCAATGTGGCATTCAAGTGTCATAGTGTATTTTCTTAAGTTGGATGACAATTCACAAAGGTTTGCTTTTTTATTGTACTTCAAGACATGCAATTATATTTTTCTTCTATGTGATTTTATGCATCAATAGTTTACAATAAAGATTAAATTTAAAGAAAAAGTTACTCTGAGTTTCAAGACAATAAAATATTCTAAAGCAATATTGTAGAAACTGATCCACAAATTTATAGTTAGATTTTCATATATATTTATATATCCTAAAATGTGACAGACACATATATAGTAATAATATCTATAAATTTAGCAATTCTATTTTATTTTATTCTTTAAATCATAAGCTTAGGAAGGGGGGAGTTTAGGGAAATGAATGACTTTCCTTAAGCTTCTGTGGCTTATAATTCAAAAATTTGGATTTCAAGTGACACTGTTTTCATTTCACCATTTATGTTTCTTGTCATGAATGTCCACATAAGAATTTAAATGTTTAGGAAAACCACATTTCAAATATTTTATAAATTTCTAGATTAGTATTACAAGTAATAAAACAAAACAAAATTATTATCCCAATTTTTACTTTAACAGTTCCACCACCACTAAAAAATATTGTCTAATAATACATATGACTAATTAAATGTAAAACTTACATAAAGTGAAATTGATAATATAACATCATACATTTGATTCTCACTTGGGAATCTGTAAAATGACTAATGGACTATGCATTGATTGTTTCACTTATTGAATGACAGATGTGCTTTCATTCCTGATTTGAACATATAAGAATAGTCACTAAGTCCAACTTATTGTATTTAAAATAAGAACTAGAAACTTCCTCAGATTTTTCAGTCATGAATGTTTCCAAGTAGAGCAAGTTTTCAACCATTAATTGTGTTAACAACTTAACCTTGAGGAGCTCTCTGGCATCAACACCAATCAAACTACAAACTCATAAAAGATGTTCACAAAAAAACAAATGTGTGATTCTTAAAGACCAGAGAGATTCTATATTTGGAAAAATACATGCACATTTAAAAAATAACAGTGACAGACACATAATTATAAAGGAAATAATATTCTACCTAAAAGAAAATAATTAACAATGGACCATTTCTCAAAAGTCATGAGAAAATATTCTGTTTGAAAATTCAAAATATTTTTTGTATTTCAAAATATGTCTTGATCAAAAATTCTTTTCATTTTTGTTTATTTATAAACAGAAGGAAATGTTTTAGCTCATCTTCAAGAAACAGGCCTGACAGCTTTAACACAAGCGTTGAGCCATTAAATGCTGCATTTTATTTAAGAAAACAGTTATTAAAGGCCAACCAAAGTTCAGGGAAGTAAAACATAGCTTTTCCTTCATGTACTCTCTTCATGGAAGTCATAATTCTTAACTCATTTCTTGCTTTATTGGAAAAAGAAGTTTACAAAAATAAAAAGGAGAAGGGAACAACCATGTTTTGCTTGTGTGTGATTTATAAGCTTAAGAGTATAAAACCTTCACGATGATGAATTGGCTCTGATAGTATAGTATATATTTCAAGTTAACAACTAATTATTAAAATTAAACAAAAAGCCTATTTTTTTAACTCTATGGTATTTTTCTCTCTACTAGATTTTATTTGTTTCCCATCCTGAAAAATATATACTTTCAAGCATATCTTGACTCTCCAGTGCCATCCAAGTAATGTCATATTTGCAACATGGAGGGACGATCTTCAAGAAATGTTATCTCAATAACTTGTACCATACCTAAAAGTTCATGAAAAAAAGCCCTTCAAAAGCATTTTTATTACTTTTATTTATCACAAGTCTTATTTTCTAACCTACCAAGAACACTTACTCACCCTATGAATATACCTATTATGTGTTCAGGAACTATTTTACAATCTGAAAAATATAGGGGGAAAGAGTCTCTGAATTAATGGAACTCAAATTTATTTGTAAACAAAAAGATAAATGTAGCTTATAGTAGGGTTTTGCTGTGGTCCAGGAAGAGGTCTGGACAATCTATTGCCTATCTCACCTACTCTTTCATCTTTCAAGTCCCAACACGGATATCATTTCTTTTGCAAAATATTTTCTGACTCCCCAAGCATATGTGCACTAACAATATGGTGTCCCTCATATTCCTTTATTATAATGATCACCTCTGTAGTTTTTTTCCCATTTGATGCAAGGTATATTCACACTTCTCTAATTCTGAGTCTCTATCTTGCTCCTATGACATTGATCAAATCATTAATGCCTGTGCTTACTGTTCTTTTCTTGCTTACTTCTGCCATTTCTCCTAGCTCTAAAGTTTGGGAGATAATGGAGCCACTTAGAAAATAGGCTACGTTCTACAGCCTAAAAATATCTCTCACCTTATGTTGAGCCTCACCATTCACAGGCAAGCAGAAAGCAGCTGGGCAGTAAAAGATGTCATTGGAATCATAGCATGAGATTGTACACAAATTGGATTTGACTGCCGCATCCTCTGGAGTGGCCATACTATTTTGCTTTCTGTGCAATTTGCCCAATTACATTCCTGCCTTTCCTTAGATTAGATCATGCTTCCAGAAATAGTGTCTTAAGATTGTGGAGTGCATTGGTTTCCTATGTCTGCTACATTAGATTACCCAAAACTTGCTGATTCTAACAGAAGTTTAATCTCCCAAATCTGGATCATCAAAGTCTGAGAGCAGAGTCACAGGACTGAAGTCAAGATGTTGGCAGGAGCACAGTCTCTCTGGGGGTTCCATGTGACTATGTGTCCCCTGCCTCTTCCAGCTTCTGGGAGGTATCTGCATTCCTTGGCTTATGGCCTTATCTTTCTATCTTTGCTGCATTTCAAATCCTCTTCTTCTCTGTGCATCTCCATCAGAATTTTTGTCTCTCTCTTATAAAAATACACATGATAGCATTTAGAGCTCACCCTGATAATCCAGGAAAAACTTCCTCTTCTGAGAAACTTTAATTGCATTTTTTCCCACATATGGTAATATTCCTTCTAATAGTAAATAAGATAACATTTGCCAATTATGGAAAAAAGGTGAGGGCATAAAATTTGAGGACTGCCATTTAGCTAATTTCAGAGAACACACTTGGTAAAAAGAGATTTCACCTTTCTCACAACAAAGAAGCTTCAGGAATGAAGTCAGGATTAGAAAGATGCCTTAACTAAGCCCATTCATGAAACCATCTGTTTGGTGCATTTTGCCCTTTGCCTCCCCTAATCCACTCCTTTACATCTAAAAGGAGGATGTATGGTTGGTCACAGTGATACTTTGGGACTCAGGCATCACCTTTAGCTAGCTTTCCTCTTGTGCAAATGCATGTTTTGCTTACTCATGAAAACAGATATAATTCATTTCTCTTTCAGGAAAAACAATACAACAATAACAAACCTAAAGCTCTAGGTTTACTATCCATAGTATTTGACATTCATCTCATTTTCTCAGTGAATTAGATAATCAATTTTATTTTTTATGTGTGTCATAGACTGTATCAGTGTTTTAGTAATGATGAGTGGAAAACAATGAAATCCCCATTTTCTACCAACAAAAACTAAATGTCCATGTCATGAACACTTGTCTTCTGCTTATATGTTTTACTGATAGAAGAATAGAGGATGGAACAAGTGGGTTGTTCTTCTCTTTGTGCATTCAGCAGTAGTGGTCATTGGGAGAAAGTTGAATCAGAGTGGTGAGAAGACAGGCTTAATATAATAGCTTAGGGCTAGATACAGGCTCAGGAGCATCCAAGGTTGACAGCAGAGAAGCCATTGCAGTATAACAAGAATTGGATTTACCCAGTGTTGTTTCTTGGCTTTCTTCTCATGATAGTTAATTGTGTTTTTGTTCTTTGCTATTCAATATTTTCCAAAACTATCCTGCATGCTCTCCCCTCTCTCCATAATATCTTTTCACCATTTTTCTTTTGTATTATTGGTAGTGGGAATCAAGCCTAGGACCTTACGAATGCTTGACAGCACTCTATCACTAAGGCTTACCTCCAGCCCTGTCTTCACTGTTTAAATCATAAATCATTGTTCTCCAGTATGTTTTTCTGAGCCCACCATTAAGTATTTAATAAAATCATTGAATAAATAAGTGAAGGAAGGAAGAAGAAAGAAAGGAAAGAAGGAAACTAAATTTTCTGGTTCAAGCACTAACAATGACTATTATTTAGTTAACTTCATGCCCACTCAGAAGAAATTCTATTGCATAATTATAAATGTTTTATAAATACTTTGTCAATTAAGTCCTTGGTAAATGTAATTAGTTTTCATATAAAACCTCATCACTTAGAATAAAATAAAAATAATAGACTTGGCTTTGGATTCAAACAAAAGTCTTTTTGCTCCTAACAATTATTTGATGTCATAACCTAAAGGAACATGACAAAGCATTTTATATAGTCTCCTTCAGTTGATTCAGTCTACCAAGGACCCTTTTCAGCCTTTAGTTTTAGAATACTTAGCATGCTTTCCATGACTCATTTAGGAAGCAATCAATCAGGAAATTAAAAATTGTCTTTTCATATCTGTAAGGGTGAGAGTGGTTTATATAGGCTTCTTTTAAATGCTTTGCTTATTTTAATAACATTATTAATTTGCTGTATTTTTTGTTTTGTTTTGTTTTGGGTTCCTCATATGACTTTTTTTAGTATAATAAAATCATTGGACCTATAGGTTTCTTTGAAAAATAACACAGTGCCTCTTACCCTTCTAATAATTTTTCTGTCCCACTGATAGTCACTAAATACAGAGTAGCTTATAAGTTCATAACTGCCCCACTAACAACCTGGACACAGTGCAGAAAGATGACTGAGAATTTATCATGTTCAGTGTTACTTTACTGACCGGTAGAATTGTTGGGAAGAATAAAGGTTTTGGGGTCCGGGTGTGTAGGTTTCTATGCTAAACTGGCCTGGAAGATGCTCCCTCTCCAAAGAATTGGTCACTGTCTCCCTATATTGAAGAAATGATCAAATAAGTAACATATTCTAGTAAAGCTCTGTTATCAACTTTGGATCACATAGTTACATTTTTGTACTCTCTTTTATGTGGTATCTTTAGCATTTGTTTGATCAAATGCATGCCTGGATTAATTTGGATTTTGCCTTTCAGGAAATAGAGAGAGCTTCTGGTTTATCTTATTTTAATGCTTTTTGTATATTATTTATGCACCCTAGCTTATGTAAAATCATGTTCCATGGGTTACTGCTAAACTGATTGGCATGCATGGAGGTTGTATGTGAAGCTCCAGTGCAGGGTAAGTATTGACTTATTTACATTATTTTTCATTGCACATGTGTCTAAAATTTGGGTATTCCTAGATTCCTTTAAATCACTTTCTAGAATCAGACTACATATAACTGAATGGTAGTCCTCTCCCTCAGTATTCATTAGAAATAAATATGGATCAAGATGTATGTTTATACATTATTATGACAATTGTAGAGATGCCACCAAATATTACTTACTTTTTATCACACCCTACTATATTGAATATTTAAAAAACATTCTTAGCTCTTCAGTTTCTGTAAAACCAGACTGTCATCAGGATGCTGTCCCCAAGTCTAATATTTGTTTATTTGTTTGTTTGTTTTTTCCACTGTTTTAGGAAGAAGTAAGGCTACAGAACAGTAAGCACTTTCTTTCCTTAATCAACAAGGAAGAAAGTCCTCCCTGATTCCAAAATATCTTTCTCAGTTTAATAGGTGTATACATTAGGTCAGATCACTAAAATTTTTATTCAATTTGTTATAACTTAGTACTACCATAAATCATGTAAATATGTGGTGCAATCTTAAAATAATATCTAAAATATATTGCACTTTAACACAGTTAAAAAATGAAAAAATAAACCGAGTGTGGTGGTACATGCCTGTAATGCCATCAGCTTGGGAGGCTCAGACAGGAGGATCACAAGTTCAAAGGCAGCCTCTGCAATGGGAAGGCACTATGCAACTCAGTGACACCCTGCCTCTAAATGAAATACAAAAATAGGGCTGGGGATGTGGTTCAGTGGCCGAGTACCCCTGAGTTCAATCCCCAGTTACAGCCTCCCCCCAAAAAAAGAAAAAAATAGAAAATATTTTCTATACTTCTTGATTTCAAGTCAGACTTCATTTATTTAAAATAAAATTACTGAGACTTGGGGTGTAGCTCAGTGGATGAGCTCTTTCCTAGCATGCATGTGACTTTATGTTCAATCCCTAGTACCTCAATATATAAAATTTTAAAAATAGTGCTTGAGTAAATTCTTTAAAATTTTTTAACTTATAGTTCATTAAGCATAAAATCTCTATATGGGGATTGAACGTGTGAGGAAATAAATAAAAATGTAATTCTCAACAAAATACACATTGAAGTCAAGTGCTTGTGAAATTTTTAACCTGCAAGATGAAAAAGTTTCAAAGTTTATTCTGCCTTAAGGTAACTAATGGGAATCATACGAAAGCATCACATTTGCTCCATTTTGGTTTTGTTTTTGTTTTGGGAAGAGGGCTTTTCATTTTCATTTTATGTTACAACTCGCTTTAAACAAGTATGCAAATGTATCTATTTTATATCCTAATGGAAAATCAAATTACCTTTTCTACTGGAAGTTACAGACATAAATTTACAGAACCACTTGAATGAATAATTAGTAGATAGGCTTTTCTGAAAGCTCAGATAATTTCTTACATAAAGATTATTGTTTGAATAGCACATCTATCACTGTCATCATGAAAAAATAAAGAATGACATAATAATCTCTTGGTGAAGCTAAATTTTACACACCGTTAGATTGGAATGAAACACAGATGTTGCATAAATGGTGGAGCTTTACTAAATATAGAACATGACAAGAAATTAAAAAGCAGTTTATGAATTATTCATTGAGTTTCCCGTTGAATAACTGGGGGAATCCTGCTAGTTCTTAGGAGCATGTCAGCACACCCAGCCACCTAGCTCACCTGGAACCTCTGATGAGCATCAGTCTTCTCAAGGATGTGAGGACAATTATGCATTTTTTAACAAAAAAAAAAACCCCGCCTTCCTCCAACTACTGACCAGAGTGAAGATATAAGAACCAGCTCCCAGCCAGGCATGGTGGAGCACACCAGTAATCCCAGCAGCTTGGGAGGCTGGGGCAGGAGGATCGTGAGTTCAAAGCCAGCCTCAGCAACTTAGCAAGGGCCCAAACAACTGAGAGAGACCCTGTCTCTAAATAAAACATATATTTAAAAAGTCTGGGGATGTGGCTCAATGGTTAAGCACCCCTGGGTTGTCAAATCTGCAGTACCAAGAAAAAAAAAAAAAGAAAAACAGCTCCCCTGTCTCAGAGGAACACCCCAGCTCCTGAGTCCACTCAGGAACCATCTCCCAGCCTGGCTTCTCTGCCCTCTCTCTCCCACAGCCCTTGCTCCTGAGAGCACATGCCATGAGCCTCCTTCCTGGTAATCCAGTCTGTTTCCCAGAACTTGCATCCCAGATACTCCAGAACAGATATGGTGTCTGTCTTCTCCTTACGACCTGCTAGGTCCTGCCCAGGCCCTCACCACTGAGCATCGCTGGACCTGGGTCCCCTTTCCTGGGAACACACAGCCCCTGGCTCACAAGTCTATGTGAAAAACCCCAAATCATCACCAGACTGCCTCCGCACCAGGACTGCCCCGTGTGCACCTTGACCTCCCAGGACAGCCAGAGCTCAAGGGCAGGGGAGGGCTCTTGGACGTTTTGTCCTTTTCTACCCACCCCTAGTGCCCAGCATGCCCAACCCTGGCTCTGCCAACCTCAGCTCTCAGTCCAGCCCCAGCACTGTGGATAGATCCTGCAAAGACCATGCCAGCCACAGAGGCTGACCACAGAGCTGGCCGGACCCCCCAGGTCCCCTAGCCCACCATACACATCTGAGGGCAAAGAAGCATTCTCCACCTGTCCCTGTCTTCCTGGGTTTCCAAGGGGCAAATCAGTTCCCTCCAGCCTGAGAGCCATCTGCACCATGAGGAAGAGCCCGGCCTGTCACCACCAGAGTACAGCCTGGCTTCCGTGGCCTCAGGGAGCTGAGCCTCATGGGCGGTAAGGCTACCCTAGCTGGCCTTGCTGACCCCAGCTACAAGGAAGACTGGGCTGCTGGGGGTGCCCAGCTAGATCCCTTGCACCCCACAACACACTGGTTCTGAGCCCAGCACATAGTAGGTCTAATGGAAGAGCACTTAATGCCCCCATAGAGCCCCAGGGCCTGCATCAAGGGTGTCTTAAGGGAACCACTAATTCAGTGCCTCCAAAATGTCAGAGCCAAACTCAAGAGGCAGGTGGATTGGGGCAGGGAGAGTGGAGAGGGGTCAAGAGTGACAGTTGTGGCCCTTGTGCATGACTGAGTGGGGGTCTTCACCCTCTAGGTGGAGGATGTGGACAGCCGCATGAAGCAGCTCTTCTTAGGGCTTTAGCGAGCCTCCTGGGGGGGAAGAGGGCAGTTTCATTTCTTGCATGGAGATTGTGGTATTGTGTTCAATAAGAAGAAAAAGAGCTGGGGTGGTAGTACATGCCAGGAATCCCAGGGGCTCAGGAGACTGAGGCAGGAGGATCACAAGTTTGAGGCCAGCATCAGCAACTTATGGAGGCCCTAAGCAACTTAGCGAGACATTAAATAAATAAATAAGAAATAGAGTACCTAAAACCCTTGGAATCGATAAAGTGACTGGCTTCCCAGGGGCTGGTGGGTAACCTCATGATGAGGGCTGGTTGCCCTCTAGTCATCAGCTGTGTGATTGGTTGGCTACTTTCGTTTCCTAGGGAAGGGAGGGGCCGAGGGTGGAGCTGATCACCAGGGGCCAAGGATTTAAACCACTGTGCGTGCTCATGTCAGGAAGCCCCCATGCCACTGCTGAGGACCAGTTTGGAGAGTTTCAGGTAGGTGACCCTGTGGTGGCTCTGGAAGTGAGTCACCTCACGGGGTTGGAAGTTTCTCATCCTGCCTGCCCACCCCCCAATACCTTGCCCTGTGAATTTCTTTGCTGACTCTTCAGAGAAAAGAAGGAGAAGCAAAGGGGTGTGTTGTCCCCATCCCCAATGGGGTGGCTTGACAGGATTGGCCTTGTGAGAGTCGCTCCCTGTACCCACGGTCCTGGGCTCAGGGTGGCTCCTTTATAGTTTCTCACCGTCACAGAAGCCAAGCCACCCTGAGTCCAGGACCATCAGCTCTCTCAACTCTGTCAAACCACCCATTTGGGGATGGGGACAACAGGCTCCTTCTGCGTGCCCTGGCCTTGCCAACACAGGCCACATCACTGCTGAAAGACTCAAAGGTTTGTGGGTATATTGGGATGCTCAGGGACCCTCCACTACAGTTCCAAAGTGGCCAGGATGAGACACAAGAAGTGGGAACATCAGGTGCGTGTGCACCACTGTGTGGCCGGGCTGGTGTGTCAGGAGCTGTAGTCACTCCAAGGCGGAGTTATGTTGGGGCGGACGCTGAGTCTGATGTGTCCCCACCTGCAAATTCATAGGTTGGAGGCCTGACACCAACTGAGACAGTATTTGGAAACAGGATTTTGGGGAGGCAATTGAAGTTTAATGAGGGCATAAGGATGGGGACTAATCCAACTGAGAGATGCCCTTGTAAGGAAAGGAGCTACAGAGAGCCTGGCCTCGCCACCACGTGAGGGTGTCTGCAAGGTCCAAAGCCAACCTGGTCTTGCATATCCACCTCCGTAACTGTGAGAAGGCAAGGTCTGTGGTTCAAGGCCAGGTCCCCAGGTTCTGGCCAGGTACAGGGCAAAAGCGCATGCGCGGTAGGCCTGAGCGCCTAGGAGCTGTCATTGCTGGCCCGCATCATCAGACCTGGCAAGAGCCCACAGAGAGCCGTCCCTTCAGCGCCAGAGCAAACAGTGCCACTGTCCTTAAGATCAAGGACTTAGAATTAAGGCTCTTTTGATGGGAACAGGATTCAGGAGCCAGAGAAGCCAGTGGGAAGGTGTTGTTACCCGATGGCTCCACAAGGGGGCGCGTGTCACCACTCGGAAGCAGGTTGATCTGCGTCCTGTGCTGTTAGCGAGCAGCCTGGGAAAGGGGGACCCGAGTTTGAGAATCTTACCAGGGAAGGCTGCCCTTCTGCCACAAGGGTGACACAGAGGTACTCCCCATTCTTGAGGCTTTGCCTACTGCCTCGCATGTGGGCAAAAGAGACCAAGGACAGAAAGTGACATGGCTCAGGCTGCAGGTTGGGACAAAGCTGAAGCAAAGGAGGTGGGATGGCGCCAGAGACCCCTTCTGCCCCTCTCCTGTCATGGGGTGGAGGGACGGCTGCGCCCAAGCCTGAGGGTAATGGTAGGTTTTGCAGAGAAGCAGGGAGGAGGGACATCTGCCTGAAATCTTTTCCTGGCTGCTCATGTCCCCTGTTCCTTTGAGCTCAGTCACCAAGAAGCAATCCCCTGGTCCTCAGCAGGCAAGCCTGCACTGAAGCAGGAGGTGCAGGAATGAGATGAAAATCTTCTTGTACACAAAGTAGAGTTACATGGGTTTTGTAACTATACTTTCTGTACAACAAGAGAAATAAAATTTTGTGTTCAATTTGTGTGCTATAAAGTGAAATGCATTCTGCTCTATTAGCAAGTTAGAGCAAATTAATAAATTGATTTTTTAAAATTCAGGAAAGAGACTTCTCTTTCCCTAGATCTAATATAAATATATATATATATATATATATATATATATATATATATTATATAACATGCACATATTTAATGTATATAATTTATAAACATTTTTTTCATATTTCCATTGATTTTTTTTAAAGAAATGAAAACAGAAGCATTGCAATTCTTATTTCATGTATAGAACACAATTCTTTAAATCTCTGGTTGTATATAAAGTATGGTGATACAAATTTGTGTCTTCATACATGTTCTTTTGATGATCGTCTCTATCACATTCCACAACTCGTGCTAATCCCCTGGCCCCTTTCTATTCCTCCCATACCTCTTTTTTATTGAGAATTCATGTACCTCTCTCATACTCCCCCTCTCTACCTCATTATGAGTCAGCCTCCTTATATCTGGCATTTTTTTGGAATTGGCTAACATCACTTAGCATTATCTTCTCCAATGCTATCCATTTACCTGCAAATGCCAGATTTGATTATATACCTAGAAGACCCAAAAAGCTCCACCAGAAAACTTCTAGTACTAGTAAATAAATTTAGCAAAGTAGCAGGATATAAAATCAACACCCTTAAATCAAAGGTATTTCTGTATAACAGTGAAAAATCTTCTGAGAAATAAATGAAGATAACTACCACTATAAATGAAGACAGAGCCTATATTTTAGGAGGAATATTTTACCCCTCACATATCAGATAGATCACTAATCTCTAGGGTACATAAAGAACTCATAAAGCTAAGCAAATAATAATAATAATAATAATAATTATTATTATTATTATTACCCAATCAAGAAAAGGGCCAAGGATCTGAACAGAGAGTTCTTAGAAGAGAATATAGAATCAGTCACCATTTTTTAAATATATCTGATTGGTTATGATCCTCCCTTTTCAGGACCAAGAACAGTTCTGGTTCAGTTTCTAAGGAAGGGAAACACAAGCAAGAATTATTCTCAACTATCCTTTATAAATTATCAAATACAATTATCTACATCATTTTCTAAACATAGCTGAACATGGAAAATATAGATTTGGAGAAGAGAATATTTTTATTAGAAACACAGTGTAAAAGAAAGAAAAAAAATCATAATTATTTGTAACACATGTAACCACAAGAGAAACAAAACCTGGAATTCAGAAAAGAAAGATTCAAACTTTTATACTTGGGAATGTGGATGACATGGATGCTTAAAGTAAAAAGGTTATTACAAGCTTTTGAAAGAAAATTTATATGAGTGGCAGATAATGGTTAACCAAATAGAATCTGCACAGTGTATTCCAGCGGTTTTGTCAGCTGTGCACTACAGAACATACAGGTATTCATAGCCTCCATGAAGAGCATTATTCATCTGTGCCCTCTAAAATTATTCCCATAGTACAGATGAAAATACATGGTATCTGGATACTAAATGGCAATTCAGCAGCTCACAGAAAACTACCCAGAGACAGAACTTATGAAATTTCTTCAAAGACCATCAATGTATTGTTGGCTCCTGACACAGGGATGTCAGTCTGGAGAAATATTATTTTCTCTTTATTTTGAAGAGAGTGCATTGAGAATACATTTCAGGGGCAACATAAATACTTTTTTTCTTTGATGTTAAGAAACTCTTCAGAAATAGAGCTCACAAGACAGATTTTTTAGAAGGGTAAATGCCTGGAGATTACAAAATTGAAAGAACACATCAGTGGCCCTGAGTGCCTCAGTAAGGAAATAAATCGAAAAGGCTTATTAGAAACTAAAAATCAAATCAAAAAAGTAACTATTTCTAAAAATAAATATGTTCAATAGTTGCTAACTCCACAACATGTCATTAAGTAAACAACAAAATATGTATGAATATTTTTAGGATTGGCCAAATTTTATTTTATTCCATATTATTTTATGTTAAAATCCAAAATCCAGATAATAGAATTCATGATTCACTGCCAAAATATTAAATAAAAAATTTTTTTAAGGAGTGAATGTTTAGTGTGTCATTTAACAATTTTATTACTATATGATTCTAAAGAAATTTATTCATTTTCCTGCAGCCGTAGTGTAGAGAAATGTCTTATTTATTTTTCCTGTAGTAATTAACAAAGATAAGCCCTAGAATCCACTTTAAATAACCTGCCCTTACAATCATACAAGAAACCTATAATAAATGATGAGTAAAGAAAAAAGTCAATTTAAAAAAAATTGACCTTTTTCTTTAAATCAATCTCTAGCTGCATTTTTTAATCCTTTTCACATCTTTTAAGCCAAAAATATATAAAAGATAGAAGTTTGAACTTAAAATTTAAACGTGAGATGTTTATTAACTATAAAAATTCAAAATCTTTAGAAATTTAAGAAATACAAAATAAAAACCCATCATAGGAAAAATTAAGTAATATTGATGAACATTTAAACACATTAATAGTCATTAACTCAATAGGAGTTTATATTAGTATCTATTTGTGGAAACTATTTTGCTATTTAATATACATGATACTCCCCAACACAGAGACTTACTGAAATTAGAGCATATGTGATCATGATAACATGTAAGTATGCAATGGTACTCATCCAAACACTTGAAGCCCAAGGGCATGGCTCAATAAAATATACATCTTGGAAGAGATAAATAAGAATCTGTAGGAAAAATGGTTACTGGGCCAGTCACATTTCATAACATATCCAGTTTAAAAAAGAGCATAAAACACTATGTATAAATTTTACGTAGGTGCCTTATGCAAGAGGTATTTCACATGTGTACATTTTTTAGAAACAAAATATATAGAACTTATGAGAAAATAAAAGTCACAAAAAGCACATAAAAGACTGAATTATACATCCCAGGTAAATAATAAAACTCATCATTACAAAGGTGATAATTTTCCCCCAAATTAACCGACAATATATCTCACCAAAACTGCTATGTACAAATATGAATATATCACAATGAAGTCTACTTTTATATGTATTTTATAAAGCAATAATTTTAAAAAAACTATAAATAAATATATGATAGAAGAAAGTAGGAAAATAGGGAAAGGTGAACTACTGGATACTGAAGGGGAGCAAATTATATTTCATATTTTATGGTTATGTCAAAATAAACCTGACTATTAAATACAACAATAATGCAATAATAAAAAAATCATCAAGTTTTACTTTAAATGAAGTAAGAAACCAAAGCATAAATTTTTAAAATTCATCTACTACAAAGTTATATGTAACTTTAGCCAAAAACCTTTTCAATTATAAGAGAAAAAAAGAACTTATCATGGCCTACTATTCATATATATTGTGAAAATATAGGTGACCTCACTTATTTTGGAGCTTTGTATATCATTTAAATGCCCCCAGTAGTTTAGTGACCTAAACTGTTTAATTAACAATTAATTAAGTCCTCCCTTGAACTCTTAATTAATGTATTCAATTGCCCACTTAAGAGTATCTCAAACTTGATATAAACAAACAGAATATTTAATTCCCTGTCTACTAATCAAACATTATCTGTCTTTAGTTTATTTATTTAGTAAATTGAATGACATTCAGTTGCTTGACCCAAAGATCTAGAAGTCTCACATTTAGTCCACAAATTCTTAGGGACATGATTTATAAAACATCTATCTAGGCCACTGTCTTCTTTCTCCCAGCCTTCTAACCAGATTGCCTGCTCCATCATTGCCATTCAGATCATTCTTTCTCAATGTAGAATCATTCTTTCTCATGGAAAAGCACAAGAGATCATGTCATTTCCTTTCTCAATCTGCATAAGGCTTTCAATTGTATTTACAAAAGACAGTCTGAGGGTTTATACATCCCTATGTGATTTGACTTCTGCTGTCCTTCAAAAGCTATTGTGTTAGTGCAAGAATTTTTAGAGGAGAAATGTTTGGATTATGAGAGCTTTAACCTGATCTGTGGATTGATCCACTTAAATGGATTAACTGAGTAGTAACTTTAGGCAGGTAGAGTGTGACTAGAGGAGTTAAGTTACTGGAGGAGTGACTGGAATTTTGTCCCTGGTGAGCAGAGAGCTCTCTCTCTCTCTGCTTCCTGATTACCATTTTCTAAGCTATTTCCTCCCCCCTCTAAGCTACTTTCCTCCCCTCCCCCTTTCACTATGATATTCTACCTCACCTTGGGCCCAGAGCAATAGAGTTGGCCATCTGTGGATTGAGACCTGAAACCATGAACCCCAAGTAAACTTCTCCTTACATTGTTCTTGTTAGATCTTTTGGTCACCGAGACAAAAAAAAAAAAAAAAAAAATAGCTGATGAAAACATACCCTTAGCAAATATTAAAAGAAAAAAAAAATCTAGTGTTTTCAATTCTAGGGCCTAATCCAAGGTTGCATGTTTTACCATGAAGTCTCTTCAATCTTCCTTAATCTGGAACAGTTTCTCTTTCTTTATTTTGACATTTTTGAAGAAAAATTTGTTTATATGACTTTATCTCTGTTTCTTCTAAAAACTATTAAAAGTATTATACTTTTAGCTAAATTTGCAGTGTGTCACTTGGCAGGTATATGTAGTCTATCCCTGAAGCTTTGTGCTTTGAAAATTGTGACCTTAAATTAGGAGGATTTTAAAAAGTGCAATCTCTGAAATTCTTTGCAAGTTTTTAAACATCTGCTTTTTTTTCCAGTAAAGAAAATATTCAAAGAGTAAATCAGAATATTTAAAGCGTGGATACCAAAAATAACCTCAAGAATCTCCTCTCTTTTTTCGTATTTTTCCATTGTATAGCTTTGTCATACCAGAATTCAACCCCAAAAGCATTTGCTTCTCTCATTCTAAAAGCCAGGAGAGTGAAATCCTAAGACAGGTATAGTTGGGACTCAGAGATATGAGTGCGAGTTAGATCTGGATTCAGAATCTAGCTCTTGATTTACTTGCCGGTAGTACCTTGAGCCACTTTTCTTACCTGAGGAAGGACTGGTGGTTCTTGTACCTACTGCACTCAGGTAAGTGGGTGGATCTTTGAAGAGTATTTGTCAAAGGATGAGAGATTAACATGTGGCTGCTGCCACTGTTAATAAGCATACAGTAACCTAATTTGTTATGTAAGTAATAAGAATTTTTTCTTTCTTTAGAATTTATATAAAAGTATGGATTTAAAACCTTCAGGCAACTCTGGTGCTCTGGAAGATAACACCTATTATACAGATTTACTTCAGCTAAAGCTTGAGAACTTAAAGTAGGTGTCTGGGTTGGCAGATGGAAGTTAAAGACTTTTTATTTATTTTAATAGATGGTATTCAAATAATAACAAATTTTTAAGTTCAAATTGCCAAAAGAAATTTCCATAGAAAAGAAAGTCAATAACATGTCTTTGTGTAATACATGAGTTTTATGCAAGATTTAATAATTACTAATTACTGAAGAATACTTTCAGTAAATAATTTGTGTTTAGCTTTTTAGATTGGTAAGTAAAAAGGACTTTCATGTAGAAAATATTCTTATAATCCAAATTTTTCAAGAATAAGTATCTCATAACTTAAAGGGAATTTATGCATGAATCACCTTGGAATAATGTATGAATTTTGGCAGCGGGGAATGCTATTGTTAAACTTTAATTATTTGTTGTTTCTTTGTTACTAGAAATCCCAAAGAAATATATTTTTAACCAAGTGTTCAAATATAAAATTAGAGATTCATCCCACTAAGTTATTCACAAAATTATATATTAACATTCCTTGGTTCTTCTTTTCTGTTACTGTAGCAAAGAAAATGAAAGCAGCAAAAGTGAATTGTCCATACAGCGGAGGAAAGCATTGTTTGAGAGCCAGCGGAACCCTGGATATCGAGCAAAAACTTTTTGCAAATGAAAGATGCCTTCAGCTTGCAGAAAGTGAAAATATGAAACTGAGAGCTAAGCTAGATGAATTAAAGCTGAAGTATGAACTTGAAGGTATGCAAGTTTCGTATGTTTTTTTCTTTTAAGTCCTAAGTAGCACTGAGAAAGTGTATCAACATTTTTTTTCAAACTATAGCTTTTAGCAAATCTCATTACAAACCAATTTTGTGGTTATCAATCTGTAGTTAATAAGGGAAATTTACAACTGAAAAATTCAAAGGGAACTAGGTATGAATGAATGTGATATGTGGCTATTTTGGATGTCTAGGTTTCATCATACTGTCACTTGAGGCTTATCCACTTTAAATCGTAGCATATTGTCATACCAAAAAGTTAAATAAGCAGCTAATGTTGGAAGTTATCCTAATTCAGATTATTTATAGAAGATCTAAACACAGTTTAGGTTTAAGTGCTTGTGATTATTCTTCCGCCGATGAAAGTCTAGGAGGAATTGCAGGATTCAGACTCCTTTTGTGTTTGTCTGCCAGTATCCCATTGAGCAGAGTTGATTTATGTGGCCTTGCTGTCACAGCAAGGCAAGATTGAGAAAATTCAATCTTGATTCTCAGGGGCCATGTTCCAACTAAATATTGGGAATTCTATATTTTTTATTGACATATAATAATTGGACATTTATTATGTTTCTATTTATATATACATTGTGTAATGATTAAATGAAGGTAATTAGCATGTGATCACCTTAAATATTCATTCTTCATTGAGAACACTCAACTTCTACAAAATCAACCTGGTTTGGATTCCACAGATGAATAGGAATGTGTAGTGTTTTCCTTTTTGTGCCTGACTTATTTCATTTAACACAAGATCCTTAGGTCATTCAAGTTGTCACAAATGACAGGATTTCATACCTTTTTTATGAATGCATAGTATTCCATTACTTATACATATCACATTTTCTTTCTCCATTTATGGGAATTCAGATATCTGGAAAAACACACACACACACACAAACACTTGGTATTGGGATTGCTGGGTCACATGTTAATTCTATTTTTAATTTTTGAGAAACTTCCATACTATTTTCCATAATGACTACTAATTTATAGATCCACTCACAGTATATGAGAGTTCTCCTTTCTCCATATCCTCACCAGAATTTCTTTTTTTTTTTTTTTTTAGATAATAGTTATTCTAACTTGGGTGAAATAGTTTCTCATTGTGGTTTTAATTTGCATTTTTCCTGATGTTTAGTGATTTAGTGGTGTTGAGAATTTTTTCGTAAACCTCTGTATTCTTTAGAAAAATGTCTGTTCAGGTCTTTTGCCCATATTTAAAATCAGATTATATTAAGGGTTTTTGCTATTGAGTTCTTTTAGTTCCTTATAGATACTACATAGTAATGCTTTGTCAGCTGTATAATTTGCAAGCAGTTTCTTCTATTCTGTAGTTTTTCTTCACTTTGTTGATTGTTTTCCTTGCTATAGAAACTTTTAGTTTGATATTATCTGGTTTGCTTGTTTTTGCTTTTGTTTCTCTTGCTTTTAAGGGATTGTCTAAAAAACATTTGCCCAGACCGAGGTCATGTAGCATTTCCCTATGTTTTCTTCAAGTAATTTTATAGTTTTTAGTTGATTTTTGTATATGATAAGAGAGAAGTCTGGCACAAAAAGACAAACACTACATGATCCTATTCATCTGTGAAATTTAAAAAAGGTTGATTTTGTAGAAGTTGAGAATGTTCTCAATGAAGAAATAATGAATATTCATGGTTCTACATGTGGAGATCCAGTTTTCTCAGCACCATTTATTAAAGGACTGTCCTTTCCCCAGTATGTGTTCTGAGCTCCATTGCTCTCTTCACTGTTTTTGTGCCCGTATCATGCTATTTTGGTCAGTTTAGCACTGTAGTATATTTTGAAGTCAGGTACTAGGATTGTTCCAGTTTTGTTCTTTCTGCTCTTTGACTATTTGAAATTTTATTGTTTAAGACAGGTTAGGATTATTTTTTTCTTATTCTGTAAAGAAAATTATGGAATTTTGATGAGGATTGCATTGAATTTGTAGATTGCTTTGGGTAGAATGAATATTTTAACAATATTAATTCTTCTAGTTCATGAATATGAGATATCTTGCCATGTTTTTCTGTCTTTTCAATTTTCACCAGTGTTATATGGTTTTCACTATAGAGCTCATTCATCTCCTTGATTAAATTTTTTCCTAGGTATTTTATTTCACTTTTTTAAAAAAACCATAGCTTTTATGAATGGGATTACTTTCCTTATTTCTTTTTCAGATAATTTGCTATTTTTGAATGGAAACACTACTGACTTTTATATATTGGCTTTAGTATCTTATATCTTTACTGTATTTATTAGTTCTAATAGTTTTTAAGTAGAGTATTCAGAATTTTCTGTAAAAGATTGTATTATCTGAAAACAGGGACGGTTTCCTTTACAATTCGGCTGCCTATTATTTCTTCCTTTTATCTAATTTCTCTGGCTAGGACTTCAAGTTCTGTGTTGAGTCATAACAGTGAATGCTGGTGGCATCCTTGTCTTGTTCCAGATCCTAAAGGAAACACTTTGATTTTGACCCTGTTGAGTATGATATCTGTGGGTTTATCATCTATGGCCTTTAATATACTGAGATGTGTTTCTTCTATGCCTAATTTATTTAGAGTTTTTATCAAAAAAGGATGTTAAGTTTTATCAATTTTTTTTCTATTGAAATGGTCCTATGGTGTTTGCCCTTTTGTCTGAAATGTGATATATCAGCTTGTTGATTTGTATTTTAAGCCATTCTTTGATCCTAGGGTGAATTCCATTTGATCGTGATATTTAATTATTTTGATATGCTGTTGCCTTCTGCTTTCCAGAATTTTTTATTTTCAGGTTTTCCAATTTGTTTGTATTTACTAGTTCTTAAAATTCTTTGTTTCTGTGAGGTCAGTTAAGGTTTCCCTTTTCACCTCTGATTTTTTAAAATTTATTTGAGTTTTTTTTTTTTTTTTTTTTTTTGGTCTGGCTAAAGATTTATTCATTTTGTTTATCTTTTCAAAAACCAATTATTCATTTATCTTTTATTTTCTTTTTTCCTCTATTTTGGTTATTTGTGCTCTGATCCTTACCATTTCTTCCTTCTACTAATTTTGGTCTTATTTTTTTCTTATTTTTTTCTAGTTTATTGAGATGAGACATTGAGATCTTTCTTCTTTTTTTAAAAAAATTTTAAATTTTTTTTGAACCTTTATTTTGTTTATATGCAGGGCTGAGGATTGAACCCAGTGCATCTTACGTGCTAGGCAAGCACTCCACCACTAAGCTGTTCTCTTCCTTCTTTTTTTGAAGTAGGAGTTTATTGCTATAAACTTCCTTCTTAGAATTGCTTTTGCTGAAAGCATAAAGTTTTGGCATATTTGGTATATTTTCATTTTTACTTGTGAAAAGAAATATTTAAATTTATCTTTTAATTTCCTCATTGACTTATTGGTTGCTTCTAAGTATGTTTAATTTTTACATCTTTGTACAGTTTCTGATGTTCTCTTTTGTGGCCTGACATGATACCCTTGAGAACATTTCATGTGCAGTTGAGAGGAATGTGCTGCAGCTGGTGCATGGAAAGGTCTGTAACTTCTGTTAGCTCCATTTGGTCTAGAGTACAGTTTAAAATCTGATGTTTCTCTGCTAGTTTTCTGGCTAGATGCTCTTCCATTGCTAGAAGTGGGCTGTTAAAGTACCTTATCACCACAAAAAAATTGCTGCCTATCGATCTACATTTAATAATGCTTGCTTTATGTATTTAGACATATTTACAATTGTTGTATACTCTTTTTTTGTTCTGTAATGGCCTTGTCTCCTTAGTTTTTGACTTGAAGCATATTTTATTTAAGTATAACCACTCCTACTCTCTTTTGGTTTCCATTTCAATGGAATATCTTTTTCCATTTGTTCACAATCTATCTATTCCTTACAAGTGAGTGTCTTGTAGGCAGCAGAGTCAGATTTGGGTACTGTCATGTAATTACTTGTTTTCTGGTTGTTTTGTACATCTTTGTTCTTATCTTCCTGTCTTCCTTTGTTAAGTGATTTTTTTTTTCCTATCAGCATGTTTTGATCCCATGGTTTTTATTTTCAGTGTATCTATTTAAGGTTTTTGCTCTGTGGTTACCATGAGGCTTTCACAGAACATCTTATAATTACAACAGGTTATTTTGAGCTGCAACAACTTAATTTCAAAACAAAAAAGAAAAAAAGCCTTCTACTCTTCAACTCCATTTCTCTCCCATATTTTGAGTTTTTGATGTTAAAATTTACATCTTTTTATATTACATATCCCTTAGCAGATTACTGTATTTGTATTAGTTTTGTCCTTTAGGCTTCTTACTAAGGATATAAATGGTTTACATCCCCTAATTCCCGTGTTATTTTGGATGTATCTGAATGCTCACTTTTACCTGTGGGTTTTTATACCTTCAGATGTTTTCATATTAGACATTTTCATCTTTTTTTTTCTCTTTGCATTTGAAGAACTCCCTTCAGCCTTTCTTGTAAGATAGTCTGTTGCCATGAGTGCATTCAGGTTTTGTCTGGGAAGGTCTGTCTTCCCTTTACTTCTGAAGAAGCTTTGGTGGGTACATTATTCTTGGTTGGCAGATGTTTTTCCTTCAGCAGTTTGGATATCATCTCATTCCCTTATGTCCTTTGGGTTTTTGCTGAGAAGTCCACCAGTCATATTAGAATTCCCTTCTGTGTCACTTTCTTCTTTCTTTCCTCTTGCTGCTTTCATAGTCCTCTTTGTCTTTGACCTTTGAGAGTTATTTGGGTTGAATCTGATTGGCAACCTTTGATTATCCTGTAATTGGGTGTTTGTATCTTAGATTTGGAAAGTTTTCTGTTATATTTTTGGATAAACTTAATTCTAACCTTTTGTCATTCTCTAGATCCTCTTGGACACCAATGACATAGATTTGCTGTTTTAATGGTGTCCCAGAGATCTCATGAATTTTCTTCATTCTTTTTCATTCTTTTTTCTCCTCTGTTTTCAAATAGCCTGTTATCAAGCTCACCAATTCTTTCCTCTTCTTGATCAGTTCTGCTATTAATGCCCACCAGTGGCTTTTTTATTTCATTTATTTATCAGCTCCAGAATTTGATTTTTTAAAATTATTTCAATCTGTTAAATGTCTCCTTATAAATTTTTCTTAATTGGTCCTCTGTTTTCTTGAAGTTTCTTGAGTTTTTTTTAAACCAGATATTTTAAATTCTTTGTCTGCCAAATCATGCATATGAATGTCTTTTGGGTTTATCTTTGGCAATATGTTTTGTCTATTTGATAAAGACATCTTTCCTTGGCTCTTCTTAGTTATTGTAACATATATCTTTGTCTCTTCATTGATGAATTAGGTATCTCTTTCTTTTTTTTTTTTTCCAATCTGGACTTGTTTGTGACTATTCTACTCCAGTAGGCTTGTTTAGACATTTTTAGCAGACTGCCTATGGTATTCCATTTCAGCATTAGAGGGCACCCTGAGCTCAGGTTAGATGCAGGTTTTTTGACAACTCTGCTGCTAGTGCAGTTTCCAACCTGGATGGACCCATGGGAGATTCATGGAGTACACTCAAGGCATGTGGGAGAGCCAGTCAGGCTCTTGAGTCCAGAGGATCTATGAACCCCTCCTCCAGCAGTAAACATTTCTAAACATTCTGTCTGCTAGCATGTCTCCTCTGGCAGGGATGGAGGGCCAGTGCCAAGTTCTGTGTGCTAGTTCGAGCCCTACTTCTCCTTCCTTCTAGCTGGTCTCAGGAGCATCCCATGGAGTATTCTCAGTGCTTGCTGTGAGCCCATGCAGTGAGACTCCCACAGAGGGACTCTGGTGGTGAGGAAGTCAAATATCTTTTTTTTTTTGCTTACTTTTTTTAGTATATACACTGAGTTCTGGGGGCTTTCTGCAGGTGGTACCATGAAAGCTTGGGAACAAAGTGTTGCAGTAACAGGGAACCTTTCCCCTTGTGGGATTCACAGTCTAACTTACCTTTTCTAGTTTTCTTAGTTCTTGTGAATGTATTTTTGTGGCATATAGTTATTTAGCTTGGTCGTTCTGTAGGGGATTTATCACTGGAGATTTCTACCCGACCTCTTCTCTTACAGTTCTAGCCTTTAAGGAAAAATGTTTGAACAGTTATTAGAGCAAGTCACATTACCGAGAAAAAATAGCCCAATACACCCTCTGCCTCTTGTATACTACAAAAAATGAACTTTACTATGTATAAATTTTAAAATAAAAGGGCAAATGTAAAGAAGTCCATGAATGTGATGGTCCTAACTCCCTCCCCTCCCCAAAAGGTATTGTCAACATGTTTTAGGTTAAGGATTCTCAACGGGTTTCTGCCCCCGCCCTGTTGACAGGCTGAACTCTGTTCATTGTGGTCAATAGTGGGGAAAATGTAAACAATGAGAAGTTTTTTATATTGTTTTAAAAGACTTCTCTTTCTTTTGTCCTTTTTCTCTTCCCTGATCCTAGTAAGCTCCTGTGAGTAAAAATTACCCATTAGGAATTTCAGGGGTAGTGTGCTGAACTGAACACAGCAAAGGGACAGGAGGATGGTTAGTAAATCCAGATGATCTGGGTTTCAGAGGAGCAGCAAGGGATATCCAATATTTAGAGTTTGACCTGTTCTTTTCATTTAATCCTTGTAACAGACAAAGCAAAGTAAGTATTTTTAATCCGCATTTTGCAGATTTAGAAACCTTAAAATGTAGGATGATTAAATACTTTCCTAAGGTCATCCAGCTGCTAAGTGCCAGACTTGACCCTAAACTCCCTGACTGTTTGCCACTGCATCTTTATCTCCATGGCACCAAGGTCACCCTTAGGAACCATCTCCCCTTAGAATTTTTTATCAAAATACCACAAAAGAACATTTTATTCATTCCTAGAATTCCTGTATTGAGTTCCCAAGGAAAAATTTATGCTCAAAATAATCTATAAAAGCTTTTATTAATGCAGTCTATGAAAAAGAAAGAAAAAGAAATAGATTTCAGTGAGGTGATGAGTGGATTTTGAAAGAATAGAAAAAAGGAAAAGACTTTATGTATAACCGCTCTCCCTTGGTCTGTCTTTTGTTTATTGACTGGATTTTTCTAATGGTTTTCATTCTCAGAGAAAATCAAAGTTCCTATACTCAAAAAGAGGTGGGAGGTGCTACCTCTGGATTTGACCCCTGCTGAAGACGAATGTGCCAGTGGTGCTGCCTGGGAAGGAACTTCTAGATTCCCACCTCACAAGGAGACACAGTCCTGTCCTAACCCTTCAGAAGGTGACTTGCAGTTAGAAAAGTCAGTATCTGCAAACACTCCCACTGCCCCTCTCTCTCCTCACAAAAATCTGCCCGTGGATGTGCAGCAGCCAAAGAAGGAGAAGAAATGTGTGAAGCTTGCTCAAGCCTTAAGTGAAAAAAGTGAGAACATGCCTGGCTCTCTCAGGTCAGTGTCCTCTTTTCATGTCAGCCAGCAGCCCTCCCTTTCTCTCCCTTCTCGCTGCATGAGCTATGCTCTTTGTCTCTTTATCTGTCTTCTCAATATTGCATGCAGTCTAATCCCCTAGTTTCATCTGCCTGCCTTCAACTTCTCTAAAACTTTGAGAAAGACAAAAATGATTGCAAGGGGAAAGGACTCCTGAAGAAGGGAGTCATTAGAAAGCCACACATCTCTCTTGTTGGTTTGAATAAATGTGCTATTACTTTTCTCCTGGTAAAGGAGTAGCCATGAAGGAACAATCAACTTACCTTCTCAAAGGTTTTACAGTAGTCTGAAGACAGTTTAGTTAAGAAAATGTAGGTGAAGTTTTCTATGGCTTTTGATGATGTTTATACCAGTCCTTCAGACATTACTTTTAATTATTTTGACATTTTTAAATATCCAAGGTAATTTGTTTCCATTTTTTCTAAAACATCAAAGCCTCCAATTTCTGCATAATTGAATTTGTGACTTAAAAGAGAAAGTGTCAGATATGTGTATCTGAAGGACCAGTTGAAGGGCCTTGTCCTTTAAAAGAAATAGAAGTGAGAAGGTAAGAGCAAGTGAACAGAGGGAAGAGGATGTAACTGGCTGCAGCTGGAGTACTGGGCATGCACAGCAGGATCTGGGTAGGATAAACAGAAGTGAGTGAGGGAAATGGAGGGGAAATCAAGATGAAGGTTGTGTAATGCAATGGCAGGTATATTAAAAATAAATATTTTTAGACATGTAAAATTCAAACTTGTTTCTGTGAAAGTAGCCAGGTTGGGTTGTCTCCAATGAAGTGAGGTTTTTAAGGTGCTACTAGGGCTACTTTGTTATTAGAAAGAAGGGAACAGAGTCAGGCATTTTCTGTGTGCATTTGATCGAAAAAGTAAAACAGTCCATCATATGTAAAAGAACTTCCTTGTATGTTTTATCTGATTTTTCTTTAAATTTTCAGTGCTTCTAAATGTACTCAACAATGATAAAACTCAAGATGCTGTTGTTATTGTAAGGAAAACTAATTAATTATTTCCTTCCTTGAGTTTTTTTATAATGTTGTAAGTCACATAAAATAAGAGCTTGATATTCTTGAGGAAATGAAAAATGGATGCTACCTGACAGTACCCATAGTGCTAACTGTTCTGCAGGCCGTGCATGTGTGTGTGTTGCTCACTGTGGGAGTGTGCATATGGCCAGTGCGGGTTTGCGTGGCTCACGGTGTGGGTGTGTGTGTGGCCTGTATGGTCTTCCAGAGGTGGATTTCCAGAACCGATCAGTGCATATCTTGCCAGCTATGTTGCCTTCATTTCTTCTTCTGCTTTTTTGTGCTTGAAAAAAATATTGCTTCAATGTATCTAATTAAATTGTTTGACTCAAATTGCATATTGGAAACTATTTGCCTTGCTAGTTAAACAAAAACAAATAAAATACCACAAAACACTTTATTTTTATTTATTTATTTTTTTTGCATGTATGTGAGTCCATCTGCTCACTGCAGACATTTCCAACCTTGTGTCTTGCATGCTTAACTTAGATACACAATCTGAAGATGATTTTATAACAAGTGGCTTTTATTTGAAACTTCACTGTTGCATGCTTTATAAATTTAATTGATGCGCTTCTTTAAAGTGTTCGCAGGCCTATTTTATTATCTCCCCACTGTTTATATTTTCCTTTAACTATTCTCCTAGTTGAAACTCAGTTTGAGTGTGTTTTCATTGTCTGAGACAGACATCTGTGCAGCCAGGATCCCATGGTGTTTTCATCTTGTGCATGGGCCTCTTGTGTGTCATGTTATCTTTAAAATACTGCTCCAGCATTTCAATTTTTGTGTTATGTGTACTTATCATGATAGATATCTCATCAGATTTAATTCTTTAATCTAGGCCTTAACAGGCCTTTTTTATCAACCTTAACATATTTACTAGACATTTAAAAATCAAGTCTATTGATAAGAATAATTCATTTCAAGAGTCATTTAGTATTTTAATGGTACTGGAGTCGACTAATATTTTTCTTATTAAAAAAAAATAGCACCATTCCTCCTTAGAGACTCAATATATTACGGGTTTGTTTCTCTATTTTTTTTCCTTAACTACATTTGAATTTAGAGTGGATGCTTTAATGCCTGTAGGTTAGCCGCTGAGTCAATGCTTCAAACAGATGTTAATGAAAGGAAAGAACCTGCAAGCAAATTGGAAAAAGAACCTTGTAAGAAATCACACCCTATTGTATACGTGTCCTCCAAATCCACTCCGGAGACCCAGTGTCCTCAGCAGTAAGGACTTCTCTCTTATCAGAGGGAAGTACTACTTGCCCTGAGGTTACTGAGGAGTTTAGTTAAGAGCCAGAGTGGTACCAGAGTTCCAAATACTCATGTCTCCTCATTGTATCAAGAGCCGGCATTTCCATGCTTCTCAACCAGGCTTTCAATTTTGATTGTGATCCTAAGGAGAGTTTCTTAAGTGATGACCCTTCATGGATCTTCTGTGATTCACACTGAATAAACTGTTAACGGAAGGAAGACTATACTTAACTTAAATCTACATGCAGTATAGTGTCTGGATTTTTTTCAAGTGAAGTGAATATTTTAACCTACCTTCAGAGCCATATATTCAGAGAATGAACTAATATACTATTATATTTTTGTATGTAATCTTTTTATGAACTTAGTTTTTCGTTGTATTGTAAAAATAGGAAATTTGATTTGAAAATATATATTGTTATAGATTTTGTCAGTGTTTAAAGCACCTATATGTATCTTTATTTATGTTCACTTTATGACTGAAGCATATGAGACAAATAATTTTAAAATATGAAATAAAATTGCAACAATTTCTCCTCTTTGTGTTTTCTTATTCTGTGTGGATAACAGGATATTATCAAAAAAGAATAAAGGTGTGGTCAAAAAAAGAAACTTCAGGGATTCTCAATTCCTTGATACCTATGATCTTACATATAAATATATGTATGTTATATATAACTTTATATTTTGTGAATATATACCTATATGTTAAGATTTAATGCTAAGCTTTCTAAATGAATATAGATTGGTTCATAGCAATTTCATGTATATTTTCTATAGGTGGGTGAATTAGGGTTCTTCCATGTACATATACCTACATATTTTCACATTCATTCATATTCACAAGCATTTCTGAATCCAATGTACTGAATTAGAAATGTTTCATTTAGTAAATTAAGTATGAATAGAAATCTAGGAGCAACACACAAAGAGTTTGGGAAATGTTTTTTACAAAGAGACTTGCACAAATATTTAAAGAAATTAAGCAGCCAATTGAAGGTTGAAGAACTGGGTCAACAAGGTAATCTCATACATTGAGGCTCTGCCTTTATCCCTAGAAACTGAGGCAATTCTGTTGATCTTGAATCTTCTAGGAATATATTGAAAAATCACTGCTGTAGATGATGGGAAACAAATAATGGATATAAACAAAATAGTGTCCTCACTCAATTTATTTTAGTAAAAGATTTGTGAAGTCATAATGGAAAATGGATTTAGAAAAAGCTAAGAATGGAGGCCAGAAATGGCAAGGTTTTTCATTGGATAGTACAGTTAAATACACAATGAGACTGAGGCAGTAGGTCAGTAATATAAAATGAGAGTTGGATTCGAGATACAGTTTAAAAGGAACAGAATGGTCAATAAGTGTTGAAAATGAGATGTGGGACTCAGATATTAGTGGATAAATGGTGGTGGTAATAGAATGTAGGAGTTGAGGGATTCAGTTCTAGTGGACACTTTTACTCAAGTACATGCAGGGAGCTGGGCAAAATGGCGCACACCTATAATCCCAGCTGCTCAGGAAGCTAAGACAGAAGGATTATAAGACACCATCTCAAAAATTAAAGGAGCTTGGGATGTACCTCAGTGGTAGAGCACCCATAGTGTGTATGATTTGCAAAAGTAAGTTTTTTTATTGAAACAATTTTGAAAGGAAAATGTGAACTAACATATAGCCTTGTTCTAACAGGCACATTTCTCCCTCATCATTACTCCAAAAAGTAGCCTTGGTTTATTCACTATTAGACAGAACGTGGAGTACAGATGGCAAAACTATTTTTTCTCCTTGAGAAAGGTGTTAGTAGAAGGGAATAATGTTTGATTTGCTAGATATTTTATGTTCTGCTTCTCTTAGCATAATAATAAGATTGTAGCATTCTAGGATATCTGAACCCAAATCTCAACTTCTCAGCATAAAGTTAGACTTGGGCAACTTTGTCTCTGGGAACAGTTGCTTTGGGTATTGCTTTTTTTTTTAAATAGTTGTAAGATTTTTTTTAATAGTTGCATTACATTTATTTTATTTGTTTATGTGGTGCTGAGGATCAAACCCAGCACCTCCTCACGTGCTAGGCAAGCATTCTACCACTGAACTATAACCAGAGCTCCTGTGTATTGCTTGTTTAATATTTTATTTTTTATAATTATTTATAATATGTAGATCCATAATCTACAAAATAAAATATATTTATAAGAAAGGTTGCTTTTATCCTTGTGTATGACTTACTTTTTCTCCCCTAACTTTTATGTAGACAAAATAGGTAGATAAACTTTTCACCTCCTTTCTTAGATTAAAAATAGAATACTGAGAGATGTCAGAGAAAAATGGTGTACAGGGAGCTTCAATGGACCACCCGTTCCTCTACAAAATTAGCCAATTAACTAAGGAATTGTAGAAAGCATAATGTGACTGCAGGAACTCTGGAGATTGATCAAGAATGTATAGCAGTGAGGGAACAGTCAAGAAAAAAATCAGCCTGAGTGTCGGCATTGAAGGAGATCTCTGATGATCACTAGCAATTACACAGCACATGCTTAAACCACCAGTGGGGTCAAAGAATCACAAAGAAAATACTTTTAAAGATGAATTTTAAATACTTAAGATGAATGAAAGTGAAAATGTAATAGAACTTAGAAGGAGATGTAGCAAAGTCAGAAGGACTCAGCAGGAAATTTATGTCTGTAAATTCCTGTGTTTAAAAAGGATCTCAGGCCAATAACTCAACTTTAAGGAATTAGAAAAAAGAAGATTAAATCCAAAGCTAGGAGGAAAGAAAAAATCAGAGAGACAATACAAAAATAATAAGATGTATGTATGGAAACAAAACGTTCATTCTTTGAAAAAAAATCAATAAAATTGGCAGACTCAATTAGACAAACCAATAGAAAAGAAGAAAAGACTCTAATTGATGAAATTAGAAATGAAATTGAGGCAATACTAACCATTTTATAGACATAAAAATCATAAAAAAATACTGTAAACAGTTATTAATTAGATATATCAATGAAGTTGTCAAATTCCTAGAAAAAAAAACTACCAAAATCTAAGAAGAAAAAAAATTATAATGTGGCATAACAAAAAAGAGATTGTAACAGTCAATAGTTTAAATAATAATTTTAAAAATAAATAATATTTTTTAAAAAACTTTCAGAATAAGATTCTGGGACCTACTGGCTTCACGAGCAAACTCTATTAAATGTTTTCCAAACCTTGCCAAAAAAGTAGAAGATCATTTCCTGACTCATTCTTTTAGGAGAGTATTAGCCTTATACCAAAACCAAAAAAAACTTTAGAAGAAAACTATAGACCAATATCAATGATGACTGTGGCTGCAGAACTCTGTAAGGTAAAGGAATAGATACCATGGCTGTCAGGGCTTGCATCTGAATTGCCCCCCAAAGGCTCATGGGTTGAAGACTGTCCCCAGTGCAGATGTGGGACTTTGGGGAAGTAATTGGATCGGGAGAATCCTGACCTTTTTTATAGGTTAATCCATAAATCCATAGCTGAATGGGTTATTGGACAGTGGTGGGACCTAGTTGGAGGGAGTGGGTCCTTGGCAGTGTGCCCTTGAGGGCTGTATCTTGTCCAGGGCCTCTTCCTCCCTCTGTGTTTCCCAGCTGCCATGAGGTGAGCAGCTTTGCTGTGTCATACCTTTCTGCCATGAAACTCTACCTCACCACAGGCCCAGAACAATGTAGCTAGCTGACCATGGACTAAAACATCTGAAACTGAGCCAAAGTGACACTCTTCCCCCAAGTTCTATTTTGTCAGAGCAATGAAAATCTGACTAACACAATGACCAAGTAGGATTTGTTCCAGGAATTCAGATTGGATTAAAGTGAAAATCAATGTAATATAAATTGAAAGCTACCCCATGTTTAGGAATTGAAAAGCTCAATATTGTTAAGATGGCAGTACTCACTGTCTTAGTCAGTTTGGGCTACTGAATCCTAGGTGGTTCAAGCAACATTTTTCACACTTCTGAATGCTTGGAAGTTCAAGACAAAGATACTAATAGATGCAATGTAATGAGGCCCCACTTTCTGGTGTGCAGAGCAATCATTGTATATTCTCATATGGTGAAGAACAGAGAAAGTAAGTGCATGTCTCTTTATAAGGTCACTAGTCCCATTCATGAGGACTCTACCCTCATGACCTGATTACCTCTTGAAGCACCCCCCGCCCCGTACCATGGCAGTAGGGGTTAGCATTTCAACATAGGACTGGGGAGAGGGCACATTTGGTCCATAAGATGACCCAAGTGATCTGCAGAATCAATGCAATTCCTATCAAAATCCCAATGGCCATTTTTTTTGCAGAAAAGCTAATTCTAAAATTTAAGTGGAATTGAATGGCATCCCAATAGCTAAATTCAACTTTAAAAAGAAGAAAGTTGGAGGTCTTTCACAAATTTCCATTTCAAAACTCACTGTAGAATTGCAGGAAACAAGATACATGCTGCAATGTAGATGAACCTTGAGAACTGGCACAAAAGACATTTGTTTTATAATTCCATTTGTGTGACATATCTAGATAGGCTCATCCATAGACAGAAGAGCTTCCTGGTTGGCAGAGACAGAGAGGAGAAGGGAAAAGGGAAAAACTGCTTGATGGACACAATTTCAATTTGAAATGAAGAAAATGTTTTAACTAGATGGTGGTGATGGTTTTGCAACATTGAATGTACTTAATTCCACTGAACTGGACACCTTAAAACAGTTAAAATGATGACTTTTATGCTATGTCACAGAAAAATTTCTAAAATCTTGTAGAAAGCAGCTTTCAGAATGTATAATGTGCAAAAAGAAATGCCTCAAATTATCAGTTTAAACTTTGAGGAAAGTAAAAGAAAATCTAGCAATTAAACCTTTATATTTTCTTATGAGAAAGAAAGTACATTAATAAGAAGAAATCAATGAAATAGTGTATAAGTATGTAGTAGAGAATCCACAAAGCCAAAAATTGATTATCTAAAAAGATTATAAAACTGATAAAATCCAAACCAGATTTATGAAGTCAAAAAGAAAATACAAATTAATAATATCAGGAATAAAGAAAATACATTACAGAACTTACTGATTTTTAAAAGATAACAGGTGGATGATCAGGTTACACCAACAAATCTGACAATCAAGATAAACTGATTAAATTTTTTGAAAAACACTTATTTTAAAAAAAACATTAAGAAATAAAATTTGAATTACCTAATATTAAATTGTCATTTTAACTAAATGCTTTTCCATAAAGAAAACTCTAGGCTCAAAACTTGAATGCATTCTTCTAATCATTTAAAAAACAACACCAACCTTAAAATTATTATTATTTTTTTTATGTTTGTTATTGGTAGTTGCGAGGGGTGCTGAACCACTGAACTACAGCCTTTTTATTTTTTATTTTGAGACAGGGTCTCACTAAGTTGCTAAAGCTAGCCTTGAGTTTGCAATCCTCTGGTTTCAAACTACTAAGTCACTGGGATTACAAGTGTGCACCACCATACCTGGCTTAGAATAGTTTTTGCTTTATATATAACTAATGCAAAAAGGCAAGAAAAAGAAAATTAAAATATACAGCTTTGAAAGGAAGAAGTAAAACGTTTTATAGGTGACATCATTGGGTAGAAAATCACAAATAATCAACAGAAAAATAAATGCTGACAGGGCACCATGGGACACACCTATAATCCCGGTGAACCAGGAGGCTGAGGCAGGAGGTTTAAGCCCATCCTTACCAATTTATTGAGAACCTGTCTCAAAGTATTAAATAAATAAATAAATAAATAAATAAATAAATAAATAAATAAATAAATAAAAGGCTGAGGATATAGTTCAGTGGTAGAATGCCGATGGGTTCAACTCCCAGTACCCCCAAACAAAATCTGCTGAATCTAATAAGCAATTATACCAAGTTTATAGGATACTTTGGGTTTTGTAATGGCCCTTTAGATACAACACCAAAGGCACAAGCCATGAAAGAAACAAAAATTTTAATTAAAAATGGGTAAAAGATCTAAATAGACACAAAACTACAGATGATAAATAATAAATAAACATATGAGAAGATGCTCAACATTTCTATCATTAGAGAATTGCAAATTAAAACAACAATGAGATCCCATTAAATTTCTATTAGAATGGTTAAAACCCAATACACTGAAAACAGCAAATGCTGGTGATAATTGGGAGCAACAGGAACTCTTATTCATTGCTGACAGAAGTACACAGTGACAAGCTACGTTGGAAAGCAGTTTTCTTACAAAAGTAAATACAGCATTACTACACAATCCAGCAATTGCTCTCCTTTCTTGGCATTTACCCAACTGAATTAAAACAACAACAACAAATGTTCACAAAAATGTTTATAGTACACATACACCTACATTCAGTGCATCTACTCAGAAGTGTTCACAGTAAATTTATAATCGTCCAAACTTGGAAGCAACAAAGATGTCCTTCAGAAGGTGAATGGATAAACAAATGGATATGCCCATACCATCCAGTCTTATTCAGTGGTAAAAGGAAATGTTATCAAGCTACAAAAAGACATGGAGGAACCTTTGACCTAAGGTTTCCTAAGGGAAGGAAGCCAGTCTGAAACTGCTACAGACTGTGATTCCAAATGCAAGACATTGTGGAGAAGGCAAAACTACAAAGACAGAAATCAGGGGTTGCCAGGAGTGAGGGGAGAGGGTAGGAAGTGGGATGGTGAGGTGGAGCACAGGGAGTTTTTAAGACAGTGGATCTACTCTGTATGATACTGTGTGGGTGGACTCATGTCTGTCATTTGTTAAAACTCATGGAACTTCACAACATGAAGCTGAGTCCCTAAGGTCAACTGTGGACTCCATGATAATGTATCAGTATGGATTCATTAATTCTAACATGTTCTAACATGCTCCATGTAGCAATTACACAGCACACGCGAATTACAAAGAAAATACTTTTAAAGATGAATGTTAAATACTTAAGATGAATGAAAGTGAAAATGTAATAGAACTTAGGAGGAGGTGTAGCAAAGTCAGAAGGACTCAGCAGGAAATTTATGGCTATAAATTAAAAAGGATCTCAGGCCAATAACTCAACTGTAAGGAATTAGAAAAAAGAAGATTGAACTCAAAGCTAGAAGGAGGAAAGAAAAAATCAGAGAGACAATACAAAAATAATAATACTAACCATTTTATAGACATATAAAGGTCATAAGAGAATACTGTAAGCAATCATTAATTAATTAGATATATCAATGAAGTTGGTGGAGGGCACCATTTTATACGAAAAACTGCTTGTGGGCAAGAACATGTACAGGGGAACTCTATTTTCGGCTCAATTTTCTATAAATTCAAAATTGCTACAAAAAAGCAAACTAGTTTAAAAAAAAAAAGAAACAGTTTCCACCCAATAAAACAAGAGGGGCTTTCTTTTAGATTAGAAATACCCCTCAAAAGCAGATAAATCTTATTTACTCATGAGAACTGTGTAAAATGTTTCCACTTACCTAACAAGTAGAGCTATTTTTAAAATTATTTTTTTATTTATATATGACAGTGAATGCATTACAATTCTTACTACCACATATAGAGCACAATCTTTCATATATCGGCTGTATACAAAGTAGATTCACGCCAATTTGTGTCTTCATACATGTACTTTGGTTAATAATGATCATCACACTCCACCATCATTTCTAACCCCATGCCCCCTCCCTTCCCCTCCCACCCCCTGCCCTATCTTGAGTTTGTCTATTCCTCTCATGCTCCCTTTCCTTACCCCACTATTAGTCAGCCTCCTTATATCAGAGAAAATATTCAGCATTTGTTTTTTTGGGATTGGCTAACTTCACTTAGTACTATCTTCTTATTTTATTCCTGACACACACACACACACACACACACACACACACACACACACACATGCTTAAACTGTGGAACCAACCTAGATGATGTAGCGTATATGCACAATAGAATATTACTCAGCAATGAAAGAGAATAAAGTAAGAAGATTATATATATATATATATATATATATATATATATATATATATATATATATATAACCAAGGATTTATATATAAAGCCTTGGTATTTTCTTACTTTAAAAGGAAAAGGGGCTGGAGTTGTGGCTCAGTGGTAGAGCACTTGGCTAGCATGTGTGAGGCACTGGATTCAATTCTCAGTGCTACATGTAAATAAATGAATAAAATAAAGGTCCATCAACATCTAAAAAATATATTTTTTAAAAAAAGTGAAAGGAAAAGAAAAGTGGTAGAACACTTACCCAGTATGTGAAAGGCCCTGGGTTTGATCTCCAGCACTGTAAAAAATAAAAATAGTTATCCTTTAGTTATAAAGGTTATAAGAAAATCATTTTAAATATGTTAAAACTCATGGAATTTTGTAGCCATAAACCCTCCTTGAAGGATTTCCTAGAATGTAATCATCCCAACAGAAGGTGCCTGGAATAACTTTTGCAATAGGATTGAAAAATTGAAAAATAACTACACATGTTATGGATAACAAGGTCAGAATGTGCAAAGGAGGAAGGCTAAAACAAACTCTGTGGTGTTGAATTGGAATTGAGTTTTATGAACTCCTGGATATGTCTACTGAGAGGTCCTGGCAGCAGTATCACCTGAGTACTGGTGAGTACCCTTGGCACCCAGATCTTGATTTCTTAATATCATTCTCCACCAAAAAGGAACTAGAATTTTTTGAAAATTAATGGACTCCAGGAGTATGGCTGGGAATGAATGAGATGAGCCTTATGGCATCTTATGCCAAAAAGTAAGAAAGTGCTCAGAGAATGGTGGGGCACATCGAAATGAACTTATCACCTTGAAGTGGCTCCCATTGGCCAAATCTGAGGACATTTTGAGCATATAAGTTGACAATAGTAATAGGTCATAACATTGAGTAAAATAAGAAACCACAAGCCCATGTAATTATAAAAAAAATTAAATACTAATGAATAAATGAAGAAAACCTTTTGCTCACAGTAGAATTGCATTGCATGAGCTCAGAAGAGAGAATAGATTTCAAAAATCTCCGGTACATATACTAGGTCATTTAGACAAGAATCACCAATAAATGCTATAATTAGTGGGATAAAAGTATAATAAGTTTTAGGATATTTACTTAGCCTCAAAATATTTACTGAGTAGCATCTTTCCTGGCTTGTATACTTCAAAATGCAGAGCATGAGTGATAAGTAAAGGTGGGAAACCTGATTCTGATTAGAGACCTATATCTGATTAATGCAATTTGTGATAGGAATAGTGGAACAACTGGCAAATTTGTACTTTGATTAGCTGATAGTATTGTGGGAATGTTCATTCCCTGATTTTGATTCTTATACTGCCTTGTTTTTAAGAAATGTACAATGAAATATGTAGGAGTGAATATTACTTATTCTCATGTCTGCACTTTATTCACAAGTGGTCCAGGAAATAGAAAGTAGTTTTATATATTGAAAGAGACATGAAAGCAACTATATTGAAATGTTAACATTTGGGAAAGGTACTTAAAGAATCTACAGGCTCCATTGTTCTTGTAGCTTTCCTGTAAGTCTAAAACTATGTTAAAATTAGAAGCTTTTCAGTGTTACTATTTGCATATGCTTTGTAGAAAGTCTAAAATACTTTGTAGATAATCTATTAAAATTAATGATGAAATTTATTAAAGTTGCCTATCAAATGCAGGTTTAATTTTTAAAAATCAGCTATAGCAGCTCTAAACACATGGAGAAATTTTTATTCAGTTTTATTAATTCTTTTTAGTTATGCATTACATTAGGATCCATTTTGATGTAACTATAAAAGTCTGAAATATAATTTGCTTGAAGTCAGTCCCTAGTATTTCCCCTTTTCCCTTCCATCCTCCCTTCTCCCATTCCCTTCCTTCTTCTCTACTGATCTTTCTGCTGTTTACTTGTATTTTTTCTTTTCAATTAGTGCCTTATGAATATATGTAATGGTGAGAGTCACTGAGGTATATTCATATATATACCTACGAACGTTGTTCATTCCACTGTTCTTCACTTATCCCATCCCTCCTGCTTCTTCCTCAATCCCCTTCCTGATCTTTATCCTATTTTGATGAAATCCTTCCCCTTTTCTTTTCTATTTTTTCCCTTATTTTTGACTAGCTTTTGCATGTCAGAGAAAATATTCAGCCTTTGACTTTCTGGGTCTGGCTTATTTCACTTAGTACATTAGTCTCAAGTTCCATCTATTTATTGGCAAAGGCCACAATTCCATTCTTCTTTATGGCTGAGTAATACTCTCATATGTATATAAACCACATTTTCTTTATCCATTCATCTGTTGATGGGCATCTAGGTTGGTTCCATATCTTGGCTACTGTGAATTGTGCTGCTATAAACACAGATGTGGCTGCATCTCTATAGCATGCAGATTTTAGATCTTTTGGATATACTGAGGAGTGAGATAGCTGGGTTATATATTGGTTCCATTCCTAGTATTTTGAGGGATCTCCATACTGCTTTCCAGAGTGGTTGTACTAATTTGTAGTCTCACCAACAATATTGGTGTATACCTTTCCTCCTACATCCTCACCAACAGTTCTTATTTGTATTTTTTTTAATTGCAATTCTGACTGGAGTGAGATGAAATTTCAATGTAGTTTTAATTTGCATTTCTCTGATTGATAGAGATGTTAAACATTTTTCATATATTTGTGGGCCATTTGTATTTTTATATTTCTTCTTTTGAGAAGAGTCTGTTTTTTAGTTCTTTTGCCAATTTATTGATTGGGCTATTTTTTTGTGTGTGTGTGTGTATATGTATGTGTTTCAAGATTTTAAATTTCTTTTTTCTTACTGGATATTAATCCTCTGTCCAGGGAATGGCTGGAAAGATCTTCTCTTATTTTGTAGACTCTCTCTTCACATTCTTCACTGTTTCCTTTGCTGTGGAGAAGCTTGTTAATTTGATGCCATCCCACTTTTTAATTTGTGATTTTATTTATTACACTTTAGGAGACTTGTTAAAGAAATCAATACCTGTGCCAATATGTTGGAGTGTTGGGCCTACATTTTTTCCTAGCAATTGCACATATTCTGGTCTAATTCCTAAGTTTGTGATCAGCTTGATTTGTCTTTTGTGTGGTGTGAGAAATAGGGGTCAATTTTCATTTCTCTGCACACGGAATATCCAGTTATACCAGCGTCATTGGTTTTAAAAGGCTATCTTTTAACCAATATGTTTTTGGCACCTTTATGTAGTATGAGATAACTGTATAACCAGGCATGGTGGTGCATGCCTATAATTCCAGCATCTTGGGAGGTTGAGGCAGGAGGATCACAAGTTCAAAGCCAGTCTCAGCAATTTAGTGAAGCTGTAAACAACCTATCAAGACCCTGTCTCAAAATAAAAAATAAAAAGGCTGGGAATTTGGTTAGTAGTTAAAGACCCTTGGGTTCAATCCCTGATACAAAAATGAAAAATAAAAAATGACCGTTTGTATGTGGTTTGTGTCTGTGTCTTCTAGTCCATTGGTCTTTGGGTCTATTTTAGTGTCAATGCCATGCTGTTTTTTTCCTATAACTCTGTAATATAATTTGAGATCTGCTATTAAGATGCCTCCAGCATTGCTCTTCTTTTTTCAGGATTGCTTTGGTTATTCTAGGTCTCTTATTTTTTCAAATGAATTTTAGGACTGTTTTTTTTTCTATTTCCATGAAGAAAGTCATTGGGATTTTAACAGGAAGTGCATTGAATCTGTATAGCACTTTTGGTAGTGTAGCAATTTTGACAATATTAATTCTGCTTATCCAATAATACAGGTGGTCTTTCTATCTTCTATGGTCTTCTTCAATGCCTTCAGTATTCTATAGTTTTCATTGTAGAGGTCCTTCACCTCCTTCATTAGATTAATTCACAAGCAATTTATTGTATTTTTGAGCTTATTGTGAATGAGATAATTTCTCTAATTTTTTTTCAGCAGATTCATTATCACTAATGGAGTATATGGGAAAGTTAATCTTGTATCTTGCTTCTTTACTGTATCTTTTTTTAACTCTAGAAGTCTTCTGATGGAGTTTTTTGGGTCTTCTAAATATAAGATCATGTTATCAGCAAACTGATAATTTGGCCTCTTCTTTTACTATATGTATCCCTTTATTTTCCTTCTCTTGCCTAATTGTTCTGTCTGTGTTTCAAGGACTATGTTGAATAGGGTGATAAGAGTGGGCATTGTTGTCTGGCTCCTAATTTTAGAGGAAAATGCTTTCAGTTTTTCTGTGTTCAGTAAGATGTTGGCCTTGGGTTTGCCGCAAATAACCAAGAAGACAAATGCTTGATCATATAATTGTAAATATACCATACTCCTAGAGATAAAGCCAACAGAAAAAAGTATAAGACTTCTCTATTAAGAACTTCAAACATCCCAGGGTAAAGAAGATCTACTTGGTGGTATATATTAAACTAAAAATATCACTTATTTCCAAATTGTTCTAAAGATTCAATACAATTTCAATAAATTCCCAGTAAATCCCCCCCTCACACTAGAACACAACAAGTTGATTCTAAAATTTATATGGAAATTCAACAAGCCAAGAATAGGCAAGAAAATCTTGAAGAATAAAGGAGGAGGGCTTATACAAACATACAAAGAATATTAGTGTATAAAGAAAGAAATTGAAGAAGACCTTAGAAGATGGAAAGATCTGCCATGCTTTTGGATAGGCAGCATTAATATTGTCAAGATAGCCATACTACCAAAACTGTCATACAGATTTAATGCAATTCCCAATGACATTCTAGAAAAATCAATCATAAAATTCATTTGGAGAAATGAGACCCAGAATCAATCAATCTTATAGGGAGAGAACACACTCTCATTTCTATCCACTGAATTCTTGGGGGTCTGATCCTATGAATTCTCGCTGTGGGAGAAGCAATACCATAAATTAGATGCAGACATCAAGCATGTATCACATCCTGGAGGACATTGCTCCAGCAATGAGAAGTGTTGTCATCTAGGTGTTACTTGAGGCAGAGTCTTCCAAGGGTATTTTACCATTCTATCAGGTTCTGTGTTTCAGGAAGATGGAGGACCTATGTTAATTATAACAAATCCCATGAACACAGGCCACATTACACACTTGTTTGCTGTGAATGGAGCTCCTTGTTCAGAAGCAATGCTGCATGGAATACCCTTATGGTGAATAAAGCATTCTGTGAGTCCAGAGATGGTAGTTCTGGCAGCAGCACTTCATGAGAGGAAGCAAAATCCATACCAAGAGTGAGTGTCCAGTCCAGAAAAAAAAGGAGTGTCCCTTTCATGCTGAATGTGGTCCAATGTCATCAATGTGCTATGCAGTGGCTGGCTGATTATCCCAGGGAATGGTGTGATGTTGGGAACTCACGATTGTCTTTGCTGTTAGCCATGGGTATTCAGCAGTGGCTTCAGACAGATTTGCCTTGGTGAGTGTAAGTTTATCATGATGAATCCAGGGATAAACTTTACCCCAGATGCCATGTCCAGTTTGTTCATGGATATATTGGGCAGATGCCAGGACTGAGTGAGGAAACAGGGGCTGATATCCAAACTACTGGTTAACCCTTTTTGGAATAAGAATCTCTATCCCATGGGTGGTTTTCATAAGAATATTTTTTTCATATATATTATCCAGAAAATTTTGTACTTCCAGGATAATAAAGGGAACACATGTATCAGAGGAATGAATGTCTCCTGTAGGCAACGTAAAGAACTTTGGGTTTTCTTCTGGAGAAAGGGTTAAGGTGTTTGCCTTCATGCTGCATGTATTGTATTTAGTTACACAGGTATCATTTTTGTATTTGAAGGTTAACCTGACTTATGGAGGTGTGCATGTGTACCAAAAAGACAGAAGATGAACTGCAGTGACTTTGTGATGTGTGATGTTTTCCAGGATGAACTACATCTCACCAAATTCCCTCTAATCCATCGTTTCTGTTTAAGGTGGGTCTCAAGAGGAGCTTCCTGGGAGATTAGAGAGCAGAACGGAAGCAGCCATCCTGTAGTACTAATACATTTTTGCTGGTCTGCTGGCTCACACCTCACTGGTAAGGAGCAGTGGCTGGGCCTGCAGTTACTTAATCTTCCCCATGATTCTCCCTTAGGCTCTTGGAATTCTGGGCTAGTGGTGTGCATTCAGCTTCATTAGAAATCTGACCTAAATTTCCAATGTGCCTGTATGAACATACCATATGGATCTCATCTTTATGTATAGCCACAAGTAACTAATAAAAAAACCATAAATAAATAGCATATCAGCAGAGCAGAGGGAAGGAATCAGAGGAAGAGAGGAGGAGAGGGGAAATGGGAAGTATGGAGACTGAATTGAGGCCTATTTTATGCTTTTTAATTATGTCAAAAGAATTCCTAATATTTTGTAGAACTCAAAAGAGCCAATACAAAAAGAAGAACCTTAGTGCCTAATTCTATAGACAAACAGACTGACTTTTTTTTGTTTTCTCTTGTGGGGTCACAGCTCATGCTTTGGGGTTTTGTCTTTCTTTTGTCTGCCCTGCTTTGTACTGTCTTCCTTTTCTACTGCTTGTCCTGTAGACTTTAAATTTCCACATCAGACTTAAACATGACAGCAGTATACCAACTCCTTAACCAGCTTCCACAAAGAAATAAGGCCAAAGTTCTGTAACACAACCATTAACATTTACATGCATAACTAACAACATCTTAGTGGTTAAGCTGCTCTTATTAGAACCTGCATGGTAAAACAGGAAACATAATCCAACAACCATAAAAACACAGAAACACACTCACACAAATCATACACATGATTACACACACATAGGCCTATATTTAGTAAAAAGAGTCATAAATTCTGGCCCTTAATAGAGTCTTGGAATTTCAAATGACCATGATCGTGATGACAAATTTTAGGTTTGTCTTGCTTTGAAAAAAAATGAATTTCAATAATTTCAGTTTCTGGATACTTACAAATAGAGAAAAAACTCTTCACAAATATTTTCTTGGATCAAGAGAGCTTACCACCCTGTACACAGGATCCCATATTTCTGGCATCACACTTTGTCTCCACTCCCTGTTTCCCCAAGGACTTTGAAGGGACCATGTGGCTGAGGAATCAGACGTCTCTGGCAGACTTCATCCTTGAAGGGCTCTTCCATGACTCCCCGACGCACCTTTTCCTTTTCTGCCTGGACCATGGTGGTCTACTTTGTTGCACTGAGTGGCAACACTCTCACCATCCTCCTCATCTGTGTGGATCGTGGACTTCACACCCCCATGTACTTCCTGCTCAGCCAGCTCTCCTTCATAGACCTGATGCACATCTGCACAACCATCCTCAAGATGGCTACCAACTACCTGTCTGGCAGCAAGTCCATCTTCTTCCTGGGATGTGCCACCCAGCACTTTCTCTATTTGTCTCTGGGTGGTGCTGAGTGTCTTCTGCTAGCTCTCATGTCCTATGACAGGTATTTTGCCATCTGTCATCCTCTGCGTTACACTGTGCTCATGAGCAGAAAGGTGGCACTGATGATGGCCCTCACCTCATGGTTGGGGGCATCTCTGAACTCCCTAATTCACACAGTCATCTTGATGCACTTTCCCTTCTGTGGATCTCAAAAAATGTACCACTTCTCCTGTGAGTATCCAGCTGTTGTGAAGTTGGTATGTGGTGATGTCACCGTCTATGAGACCACAGTGTATATCTGTAGCATCGTGCTTCTCCTCCTCCCCATCATTCTGGTTTCTACATCCTATGGCTTCATCCTGCACAGTGTCACTGAGATGCGTTCAGCTGGGAGTAAAAGAAATGCTTTTGCCACTTGTAGCTCCCACTTCATTGTGGTCTTTCTCTGGTTTGGTGCCTGCATCTTCTCGTACATGAGGCCCAGGTCCCAGCGCACTCCACTGCAAGACAAAGTTGGTTCTGTGTTCTATAGCATCATTACTCCCACACTGAATCCTCTGATTTATACTCTCCGGAATAAGGATGTAGCTAAGGCTCTGAGGAGAGTGTTGAGGAGAGGTATTATAACCCAATGACTACACCTGTATTTGGCCCAAGTATAGAGCGTTATTATGGGTAAAACTCTAAGAATTTTCAAGATTCCAGATCCATGATGTACTTTGACTATCCAAAGAATAAAGTGGTTTATGTATACCTTCACTATTTTAACTGAGTTGCAGAAATTCAAGTAGCATTGTATATGTGTCTAAATCCTTCAGAGTATTATGGAAAAACCTTTACCAATCCCATTTAAAGTAGACATATGAAGTTAAGTGATACTCTAAAAATATTAAGATAAATATATAAAGACCTTTTCTATCATTATTTTTATGGAAAATACATATGTAAATCATGACAACAAAGACTATTTAGGGAGTATAAAATTAGAATGTGTTGATTAATATTAGAAACCTGTGAAATAAAGCGTGTTTTGAAAGAAAAAAGTTGATGATAAAGTATTTCTACTCAGATATTTTGAGTTACTGAATCAGTGTTTAAGAATTTATAAGGGCAGATATGAAGAGGTGAGGGTGCAGAGGTGGGTGGATAGAATTCCTCCAAAACCAGAGAGGCTGAGTTTTCATATCTGTCACACAGATGGTCACCTCCTTTCCATAAAACAACACATAATTCTTTGCACAGACAATGAACAAGCCCAGCAAAGGTCCAGCCTCCTAGTAACTCAAGAGCATCATCCACCCATAAATCTATTTTCAAGACCAATTTTTTATTTATAGAGAAAATCAATATGTCTTTTCTTCTGAGATACATCTTCTTTGAAGAACATAGCAGAGATTTTCAGGGAGATTTAGACTCTACTTTCCAGGCTCATCTCTTGACACAACCTTTAGAACAATGGGTTTTTCTGGTTGAAGAAATGGTTTCTTGCTTAATTTCAGAGGAATCTGCAAACATTAAGCAAGTATATTTAGATGTAGTAAATGAAACTCGAAAAACAGAAAGAATCAGAAAAAGTACATTTCAGACAATAAAGCTATACAAACAAGTAAAAAATACTTTCAGCCTCTTGTGTCTGGGATTCCTTAGCTACCTGATCTTTAATATCTTGTTTTTTATAAAGCCACAGATATAGAGCTCTAAAACTGAAGAAGCCTAACATTGCACAAGTGTCTCAAAAGAGAGTCTTTGAGTGAGCAGATACTTTTCTTTAAATAGGTTCCTCAACTAAATGTAACTACCCACAAGACCTTACTTTTTCATAAAGTGTCCTGACCTGTGTTTCCTTGCAAGGATGGAAGAAGAAGTTCTGCAGTAATCTGATAAGAGCAAGTTTCATGCTCATGAGAGCAAACCTCATGCCAATGCAGTTTCTGGATCCATTTCCAAAGGGCTTGTATATGTAAGGATTGATGTTCTCCTTGTTCTTCTTACTGAACCTAATTTCACAATAGTAGATGAAAATAAGTTATTGAGACATAAATCTATGAAACCTACATAATTGGGGTTGTCTCCTAAACATTCATAAGCAGCAAAGCACAGGATTCTTTTGTGGAATGGTCACTGAAATCCTTCTGTGACTTTTCTTATAAGAATTGAAACCTACAGAACTTTCATTCTCCTTACACTAGAGGAGCTCTCTGTCTTGTTAAGATGTGATGAATGCTATTTAAAAGAAAATATGTCTTTAAGTACTGAAATTATATTCAGGATTGTGATCCATACACACTCTTTAAAAAATTAGAAAATGAGCATATAAATGAAGCAAAGTGTGTTCCTACCATAACTTCCACTCCTGCATTTCATATTTTTATTGATGAAGGAGGAGAAAATTCTCCCACCATGATTACCTCTCTTCTCTATACTCCTTTTTATCTGGATCTTATTGTCTCCCTTCCTTCCTCTCTCCCTTCTTTTACACAATTCCTCTCTTCCTCTACCTCCTCCTCATTCATCTATTTTCTCCTTCTCCTTCTGTTTCTGCCTCTCTCTCCATAGAATATTATCATTGTCTTCTGAGTCTGTCTCATAAGTTTAGAAATAATATCTGGAATGTTGAACCCAGTTTGTATTTAAATTGAGCCCTAGTTTTTTGATTACTTTAAGGAGAAAGTGTTTATTTGGAGAAAGTGATAATGACATTGTGATTTTTTTTAATGTATTCTTATATATTTGAGAACATTTTGGCAAATTTATAGGTGATTATGAATCAAAGTAATATGGAATCTATTGGAGGGTTTGTGGTGTGTGGAGGTTCTGATGAGGTTGGTTGATAATTGTTTGAGCAGATGATGAGCAGATGCGGAAGCATGGAAAGCGTTTTCCAAACTACTGTCTGTAGATTATGCTTGTGTGTATGTCAAGAGTCCTCTATACCACACATATTTGTAATTTTCCTCATCCTGGTCTAGTCCCTGATGCACTTTAAGCATGTAGTATCTTATCATGCCTCAGTGAATCAAAGAGATGTGTAATCTCTGATTTTGTATCTGTGAAGTTCAAAAGTTGGAAGTGCTGAAATTGGAGGAAACTGGCATTGAGGAACTCATAACCAACAAGACAAGGTCACTCTAATCAAGAAGTGTAACATTAGGGGCCAAGAGTAGTCTTGATCCCATGCCACTGGACCCCCCAGACACTACCCTGAAAACTTTCTTTATTTTGCTCCTCAGTACAACAACAGGAAAACAGTAACTCTTTCCAGAGTGCAAACTGTGAGGTTGGATCAAAATTTTCAGAAGACCAAGGTCAAGGATCAAAATTTTCAGAAGACCAAGGTCAAGACATATTTAAGGATGAATATCTCAGGTGTCTTGGGGGCAGGTTACTTGGCTTTGAAAAAGTCATCAAATGTGGATAGTATGAAGAGCTGGCCCAGAACACTCCAGAGACAAAACTCTGAGGATCTGAGCTCTCTCCATCCTCAGTGAGGCTGCTTAAACTATCTGGGTGGGGGGTGGTTCTTAGGCCTTAACTTGTATTTAACAATTGTGCTGGAGGAACCAGGAAGCAATGTTTAATCAAGTGGAAGATAGCAGTGCTTCCTAAAGCTGGTAGAAAATTCAAGGAGCTATAGTGAACAGGACAAAAATCCTAAAATGATTAAAAAAGATAAGCATCTAAAATAAGAGACTGGTCAAGTGGCAGAAAGGTTTATAGATTACTGTTAAATAAAATAAAAAACAGTTTAACATCAAATGAAATGTGATAGCATTTCAGTCCTTAAAAACTACACATTTATATAAAAATTTCCATACTGAATTAATCACATTAATAATAGATAGGGCTTATCTTGATGTTCTAGGGCCTTAAATGGCTATAGTCATTTATTTTTTCTAATGTTTGTCTTCTAAAACAATTACCACTTTGTAAAAGACTTCTTAAAATTTTCTTAAAACAAGAAAATTTTAAAATCACATGTATGCCATCTGCACTAAAAGTCCTCAGAACATGTGTGAAACAGCCTCTTAAGGGTGGATTTTTTTCTCAGGAGCCCTGTACCTTTCAGGGTAGAACTTTTCAGGTTCTGGCCAGTTCGTGGAGTTTTGATGAAGACTATATGTTGGTATAGCCACGATTGTTCCTTTGGGAATGCGCACCCCATTGAGTTCAACATCTTTTTTACAGACTCTCACAATTCTCTCAATAATTGGATACAATCTGAGAGTTTCATTCACCACCATGTCCAGATACTTTATCTCAAATAGTACATCATATGTAACAGGTGCCTGACAAGAAAGAAATTTTTTGTAAATTAAGATTTGGAAATAACTTAAAACTTTGTTGACACAGTACACTGATGTTTTCAGAGCTCCTCAAATAACTCATATTGGTAAAATACCATAGCATTTGTAAAGTATTTAATAACCATCATAATTTTAGAACTGCCCAATAACACACTGAGATGCCCAGAGATTTTAACTCTCCTCTCCCCTCCAGGTGCCATTCACTCACCTTATTTGGCAAAGTCTCATCAATCTCCTGCTGAAGCTTCTTCTGGACATCAGGGTGGGTGGCCAGTAGATACATAATAAATGAAAGAGTGTTGCTAGTGGTGTCATACTCAGCCAAATTAAAGATAATAGACTGGGCTGCAATCTCCAGATCAGATAGACCTAAAAGGGGAGGAAAGACAATTTAGTCTAAGCATGTACATGCACACTTTACAGTTCACATGAACATAAATCAGAATGATGATCCAAAATCCAATGAGGAAAAACTGGAAGAGCAATTCATAATGTTCCTCATTCTGCCACCCCCCACCACGAACACAACTGGGTGATTTCAAGAGACAGTATGGATGTCAAACAAACAGTATTTTTCAACTGTGCCTTGCATATCATGAACGTTATTTAGCTATAAATAGTGGGTAGCACTCTTCCCCTGGGAAAAAAATAAACTTACTCTATCTAGAATGTAGTTTGAAGAACCTTGAAAGCATTTGCAATACTGGCATCTTTGCAGGGAAAATAAAGGCCATAATTGACAGAACTATACTGAGCCACAGAGAAATTTTTCTACACAAACTGTGGTCCATGGACCAGCAGCATCAAAAGCTTCAAGGAGCTTATTAGAAACACAGAGTTTCAAGCTACTAAACTGAAATCTGAACTTCCATGAGATGTAGTCAACTCTGTTCACAAACTAGCCTAAGAATCATCAGGTAATAGAAGACCTGGGGCACCAGTTTTCAAATTGGATGATCTCAGGGTGTGCAGAAACTATACAGAGAAAAATAACCCAGAAGAGTAGTGATTAACCAGAGCCTAATGAGTGGTATTAAAATCACACAAGAAAGAATGTGTTGATACAGGGCATTAGGCAGAAGCCATAGGATGATGGGGTTCAGTGAGTGAAATTAACATTGCTTATCAATCTTGGGCTGAATGTCATCTTTCTTAGTACACATCCCCTCTATTTGCTGAACTTCATAATCATCAAACAGCCTTTGTGATAGAAGGTGTTGTTTCTCTTGACTTTTCTCCTAAAATGTCACATTCAAGTATTCATCTCATTGATTGGAGAAATGATTAGGATTTGTTGATACTCAAATACCTGAACGAAATATGGTATACATTCCAACGATGTAATTCATAACAAAAAATAATACAAAAATACAAAATGAGTGTGAGAAAGATCTACATGGAATTCTAGCTTACAGAAGCTTTCTATGATGCTATTGTGGGAAAACTCAAACCAAATTTTCCCCACTACTGGCATAAACCCAATGATACTAAAATGAAATTGGAGTATAAACTTAAGTTACACTTAAGTTAGTGGTAGCCACTAACCATATGTGTCTATCTAAATTTAAATTTTAATGAATTAAATCTAAATAACAATAGAAAGTACACTTCTTCAGTAACATTACCTACATGCCAAAAGCTACATAGCCACGTATCCAGTGCTTACTGTATGAACAATACTTATATTTAGTACTTCATTCAACACAGAAAGTTGTAGTGGAATCAGGGAGAGGATTACTGTTTCAACCATGTATATGGACTCACATAGAAATATTTATATTGCTCAGTCTGCACTAATATATTTTATTTTCATATCTCTGTTCAGAGAAACGATCTCAAAGAAACTACAGTAGTAATGGTCACATTACACTTCCAGATTTTGGTTTCTAATACCATCTCTCACTTAAAAAAGCCAGGGCTTCTAGAAAAAATGGGTGATTCCAGGCCTGATCAAAGGATATAGACAAGGAACCTAGAGTTTCTTGCACCAGAAAGCAAGAATGTTCTCCCAAAACAATCTGAGAAAACATATGCAATACTGTGTATGTTTCTACAATGTGGATATATATCATTATATAGGAATCAAAACTGATAGAATGTACAAACTCAAGAACTCTTATGTTCACCTATGAACTTAGGGGTAAGGTGACTTATCTGTGATGGTTCATTGATTGTGGCAAATATATCATTTTGGTGAGGGACCTTTGTAATGGGGGAAACAGATGAATTTCGAGAAAAAAATGGATATGGGAAATTTCTATGCCTTCTTCTCAGTTTTGTTATGAACCTAAACTGCTATAAAATATAGTCAATTTTATCAATCAAAATATAAGATGAGGAAGAGAAGAGGGACGAGGAACAGAAAGAGAAGGGATAAGTTGTTAAAAGACTTAAGCCCAAGAGAATTTGACCATAAAAATAAAAAATGATAGCAAGAGAATAAATTCATAGTATATAACATCATACTGACATAAATAAGAATGGAACTCTCTGACAATCTAATACCAACTCATAAATGTACAGTAGACAATAGAATGATAAAGACAGCAGTTTGTAAACATCATAATTCAAATGCTTTATATCAAAAATCATTCATGTATGATAAAACTAGTTGGTGAAAGTATGCTGAGGAATAGGATATTTACACAGTATCGGAGGTTTCCCCCACAACATTCTTATGAATTACATGGGAAAAGTTAATCTTAATATCAGATGAAGCTAGTAAACACATTTTCACCCAGTACTGCCATTGACCCTCACCACTACTGGAACAGTGAACCTCCTGATTGGATGTACAAATGCAAATATCCAGGCAGAGGTTCTGATTCAGTGTATCTGAATGAGGCTTCAAATCATCATTTGTTCTGATGTTGATGGTAAAAAGACAACAGACTAACTTCATGACTGAAATGCTTTTTCCTAGTTTCCCTTCAATTTTTGAGCCTTGTTACATCTGTATGATTCTAGACAGTACATGTGGGCACCATTTGCAATATCCAAATGTGTATCTTCCTGCAATTTGGTGGAAATCTATTTTCTCTAGAAAATGTGTATATTTTCAGGATAATTTGCTTATTTGAATTTCCGTGTCAATGGACCATGAAACATTCTTGGTTACCTTGGTAGGGCTCCTTGTCTTGGGAATTCTGGGAATCAATCATTAACTGGAGAAAATCAATGCGGTTCTGGAATTAGAAATGGAAATGGGAATGACAAAATCAGTCATAAAGTCAGAAGTACATCTTGAATGTAGCATTTCACCTCCCTTCTTAGAATATGGGTCCTTTAAGTCCAGAAGTCTGGCTAGGGTTACACAACCCACAAGTGAAAAAAATATGCATGTATAAACCATGGAAAACAGGATATTTTCCTGAGAGAAATCCAGCTATGGTGTCCAATATCTGTTGGTCTTTGCTCCCCATAATGCTGAGTTTGTCTCCTTTTCCTGTCATACTTGCTTGACCAGGAAGTGGTCTTGGACTTCAATTCTTTTATTTTTCCTTAATTCTTATTCAATGACCACACTGAATACACTTGGTAGTTTCAAAGATGATTACTAGCTTTTGTTTGTGTATCATCAAATCCTCCACCCATTAGGTACATGATTCAATCTTCAGTCACACTTGGGGATGTCTGTCCTGCCTCCCTGACCTGGAGACATTCTTGTGCTGACCTCCAGGCAAAGCAGAAGGCAAACCTGGGTTATCATATTACCTTGATGGTAACTGAAGAGCACGGCCTGATTGTGGACAGGAAAAGACTCAGATTTAACATACACATACTTCACCAGGTGCCCAATAGGACCTTCCTTTGAAGAATGTGCCAATTAAGATGTAAAGGGCTTGGAATTGTAATGATTGTTCACCAGTTTAAGATTTGGGGAATACTTTTAACAGTAAAATCATTTTGAAATACGATTTTTATTTTGACAGTTTACTGAATGAGAGGGAAATGATAAGGTTTTTATTTGAATGATATTTTTTTTCAAGACATAACATCATGTCTATTATTGTATCAAAAATTTTCAATCTTACTCATTATCAGTTTGACTTTTTTAAATTTGATCTTCATTCTAACCAAAATGTAAAAATTCTCCAGTGCAAATCTTAAAGTATTCCATCAACTTTAAAAAATGTACAGAGAGGGACTGGGGAATGAAGCTCAGTGATTCAGTATTTGCCTAGCATACATGAGACCTTGGATTAAATCCCCAGCACCACTTACAAAATTACATGTACATTTGTATATGCACAAGTCAGATGTACACAGCAAATAAATGATCAAAAAGCGAACATTGTCATGTCACCACCACCAGGTTTTACCTTTTCTTTATTTTCTAGGGGTTTTTGTTTCACCTTCATTACAGAATTTTTAAAAAAATCCAGAGCACTTTTTGAAAACTTGTAGACATTTAATGCTTGAAACACTGGTCTAAGGAATGGAAATATCACTAGAAAAAAAGTGAAAGAAAAAATAAAGAGAAACCTTGATGAAAAGGCAACATCCCAGGAGCATTGATTATTTTATAAAAAATACAGAAGAGAAAAATCATCAGTTTCCTCCAGCAGAAGCCATTGCCTCTGTGGCCAGTACCTGGTGTCTGGTTCATGGCTGAGCAAGGGCATTTCATACATGGGGTTGCAGCCACCATAGCAGGAGATCAGTGGCCCCATCAATGCCACTGGACTGATAAAAGGAAGAGGATTAAATTCCCTGGCTCCTTACCCTTTTGTGTATTGGAATAGGGTCTCTGGGTAAAACAGTTTATACTCTGTGCTATAATTAATTATGCATTCAAGGAAAAGTAGGCAGGATAGGTACAAGTTGACCTATGTTTCTCAGCTGTCAAGAACTGAAACCAGAAATCAATAACAGATGGAAAATCAGGAAACTCAGACAAAAATACAAATTAACTATAAAACTTCCAGACACAACTGTCAAGCATGAAAGATGGAATCCAAAAGCAACTAGAAGTTGTTTTTTAGGTGAATTAAGGTGATGACATGTTATATCACACTTAGGAGAAGTAGCCAAAGCAGTGCTCATAAACATATAGCTACAGATGTATAGGTTTTATAAAAGATAGTTCTCAAGTCAATAGTCTAAGTTAAATCATAAAATGGTGAAAAGAGGAAATTAAACAAAAGGGAAGCATAAGAAAGAAAATCATAAAACTCAAGTTGAAACAAATGAAATAGAAAAGAAATAAAATCGACAAAAACAAAAGGTGTGTATATGTCACCTTACCCCTTTGAAAATGTCATAAAAATCACCAAACCATTAGCCAGATTGACCAAGAAATACAAAGGCATAACAGTTTCATATGATATTTCCTTCAATATGTACTAGAAATGGGCATCTGGATCAGAAGGTATATCTACTTTTATTTATTTTGGAGTCCTTCACACTCTTTTCCAGAATTGTGTACATTTCTACCTACAGTATGTAAGAGAATTTTTTCTCCACATCTAACTAGCATTTGTTATTTTTTCATTCATTCTTTCTTTTTTTGATAATGGTCATTCTAACCAGGGTGAGATGATGCCTTATTGTAGTTTTTATTTGCATTTCCCTTACACCAAGTGATATTGAATAGTTTTTTCATGTATTTTTAAGTCATTTTTTTTGAGAAATAACTATTTGGAGAATTTTTCTATATTTAAACTGGATTACTTGGGTATTTGGCCATTATGTTTTTAAAAATTTGTTATATTATGAAAATATATATCATTTATATATGTAATACTTTATAGATATATAAAACATATTTTATATTAATATATTTTTTCTATATGATTGGAACATCTGTACATCCAGATTTATTTCTATATTATTCTGAATACCTGATATGTGCATTAAATCTAGGTATCCATCAATGCATGGATAAAGAAAGTGATATATATATTTATTTATTATATATTATAATATAAAATTTATGTATTTATAATATATATTAAAATAAAAAATATATATACCCACACATACATATATGCCCAATGGAACATTCATCCATAAAGAAGAATGAAATTCTGTATTTTGTAGCTAAAAGTGGATGGAATTAGAGGACATTCAGCTTATGAACTAAACTAGACACATCAGTACAAGTACCACATGTTTTTTCTCATATGTGGAAGGTAAAAATATTTGACCTGAATGTATAATAGTGATTATTAAAGGTTGGAAAGGGCTATGGCAGAAGGTGGATAAAGAAAGGCTCTATTTCATTTGTGTATGCTGTGTATATGTGTTGAGACATCACATGGAACTCCATTTATTTGCATAACTCATACATGTTAATGAAAAAATAAAATAAATATTAAAAAAGAAATGAATAGCAAGAGAAATGAAAAAAGAATTTATTACTACCATTGGAGAAGGATTATGAAAGAATTCTAACAATTTGCTTGTTCACATATATTTGTGCAGAAAATCCTAAAAGACACAAACTACAGAAATTGATTGAGAAGTAAATATACAACATGAATAAACTTGTAAAATGTAACATGATTGCATTAGTAATAGAAAATTATTCACAAATACAAGCCCAGATCTTGATTGTTTTAATAGTAGATTCTACAAAATACAGAACTAATACCAATTTTTCAAAAACACTTCCAAAATTAAAAGAGCATTTCTGAATATACTCTAAAAGACCAGTATTACCCTAATACTAATACCAAGCAAAGACAACACAGGAAATGGTTGTGTAATACACCAAATCCATGAAATAAAAAAGTCAACACAGAGGATTATTTCAATTGATGCAGAAAAAAACATTTGATAAAATCAAAACCAACATTCCCCGTGGAAAAATAATTCTCAAAATCATTCTTTTGTGATAAAACCCTCAGCAAATTAGGACTAGGATGAAATTTTGTAAATCTGATAAATGATATCTATGAAAATTTGTAGCTTAATAATGTAATAGTTTTACCCCAAATCAAGAACATGACAAGCATTTCTCTCTCACCACTTCTCTTGGGATACTGTAAGTAATAAAAAGTTCACCAGCATTTTATGATACAAGATCAGTACACAAAAATAAACTGCATTTCTCTACACTGTGATAAGCAACCCAAAAGAAAAACTAAGAAATTAAAAAATAATTCTATATTCAATGACATTAAGAAGAATAAAATACATAGGAATCAATTTAACAAAGGTGCAAGACAAGCACAATAATAACTACAAAATATTGTTGAAATAAAAGAAAGAGGATCTACATGACTAGGAAAAACATCTCAGGTTTGTGGATCAGAAAACTTAATATTGTTTAAATGGCAATAGTACTGAAATTGATTTGCAGATTCTAATGTACTTTGTAACAGAATCTTAGCTGGCTCCTTTGAGGAATTGGCAAGTTGATTTAAAATTCACATAGAATTCAAAGGAACACAGAATAGCTAAAATAATGTTGAAAATGAGATTGAAGTTGTAGGACTCACATTTCTTGATTTAAAAACCCACTCCAAAGCAAAAATAAAATGTGGTCCTACAAGATGGGTAAACATATAGATAAATGGAATAGGATTTAGAGTCCAGAAATAAACCCACATGTCTATGGACCATGGAATTTTGAGAAAGGTGCCCTGGCCATTGAACAGGGCAGACACTCTTCAAAAAATGGTGCTGGAACAACTACATAGCCACATGCAAAAGAATAACATGTTGTCCTCACCTGGCCCTGAATGTTAAACTTAAATTAAAATCATTGGGCTACCTTAATATCAGAGCTAAACTACAATTTTTAGTAGTAAACAATAAAAAGTATGTAAGTCAATATGGTTTCAATCAATTCTTATATTTGATACTTGGAGCACAAACAATAAAAGAAAATGATTTAAATATTAAGTTTCCAAGACCTGTTCAGTTTCTAACATTTATATAAATGGCATCAAATTGCATGCATCTACTATCAATTGCTTTTCTTTTGTGAACACTACAGCTTTAATATTAATACATTTTAAGATTTTGAAATCCAGCTCATTCATTTTAATGGTTGGGATATGGAATACCTTCCATGATAGGAATAAACTGCAAAAAACTAAAAACTTTGTGCTTTAAAGGACACTATCAAGAAAGTAAATAGATATTTATAGAATAGGAAAAGCTTGTTTCAAATCATAATCTGATAAGAAACTGTGTAAGGAATATATGAAGAAGTATTTTTTCAAATAAATTATTTAGAAATTATTTTTTCTTTTATTTTAAATTTGTTCCAATTAGTTATACATGACAGTAGAATGTATTTTGACACATTGTACACAAATGGAGCACAAGATTTCCTTCCTCTGGTTGTACATAGTACAGAATCACACCAGTAAAATTCTTAAGCCTCAAAACAAAAATACAAATACTTCAGGTAATTGTGGGGAAAGATATGGATAGACATTCTTTAAAATAATGAATCTGAATTATCTTTCCTATGTACATAGATGAACACCTCATAGTGAATCTCCACATCATGTACCTCCACAAGCCTGCCATCCTAATTAGAATAAGGTATACTTTATGTTTTTATAAATATGTGATGTATATCTGAAAAGAACAAATAAAAAAGTGATTAACATTGCTTGTTATCAGTAACCAACAGGAAAATACAAATCAAATCCACATAAGTTGACATCTCACATCCACTACAATGTCTAAAATAAGAGATGGAAACAGGAAGTGTTAGAAAATAAGTGAAGTAATTGGAACCCTCATACACTTTTAGTAAGAATATTAAATGGTACAGCTATTATGGAAAACACTGACAGAAGTACTTTGTAAGGCAGCAATTTCACTCCTGAGTATATACTCAGATGAAATTGAAAACTAGAGTTCACAAACAAGTTGTCACACTAATGTTCATAATGGCACCATTCATAATAGCCAAAAGGTGGAAATAACATAAATGTCTATGAACTGATGAAAGGATAACTAAATTGTAGTATATCTATACAATGGTATATTATTTGGCCATAAACATGAAATACTGATATATATTTTACTTGGAAACAAAATACTAAATGATATCACCTTAAATCACAAAAGACCACATATTGTATGTCCCCATTTTTATAATGTATGCATCATATGCAAGGCTAAAGAAATAGAAAATACAGTAGTGTTTGTTTAGCATAAACCATTTTGAAAGCTGACAGTTAAAAGATAATGAGTTTTCTGAGTTTTGACAATGGTGAGGGCTGCACATATCATTTATCATCCTAAAAATTATGGAGTTTTACATTGTAAGGAATCATATAGTATGTAAATAATATCTTAATGAAGTTGTTATTTTAAAAGAAAAAAAAAAAGAAACGGTGATCCACATACTAATTATAAGAAAAATTTGATGGAAGACATCTGAACCAATGGCTTTCTTGGCTTTTTTCACAAATGGATCTTGTGCATTGTTGAGGGAATTGACATTAACTCCAAAAGATGTGCTAACGATCACGTCCATGCTGTAGCTCCCCAAAATTCTGAGTAGAAAAAGAAATGTAAAATTTCAATCTGTACTGCTTTACTCTCCTACTACACATGCTGGAAGAAGTGATATGAGCACATTCACAAACCGTCAGAAATATCTGTTGATCAAATGACTAGTCCATGCTCCTATCAAATGCCGTGAGGCAGCTGCCCCTGTGCCAGGGGAGTTAGGGATACCAGGGTAGTGAGCTCAAGGAGTTCAGTCACAGAGACAGACACCCATAATCAGATAAATTACCTCAGTGAGTGGAGCGCAGAAGATAAAAGATGATTAAGTATGGAGCTTCAGCAAAACCAAGGTGTTATAATTGACTCCTGGTAGGAGATCCAATATAGGTGACCTTGACCTAGGTCCTGCCTCAGCACAGTCTGTGCCCAGAGCTGATTCCTCTCTAGCACATCACATAAAAGCAACACCCTGTTCTGAGAGGCAGAAACATTGCCCCCCCTTCTCTGCACCCACTGCTACAGCTCCTGAGAGGTCCTGAACTTCAGGACCCAAAGTGGCCCCAAGGGCAGAATCTCACAAAAGGAAATGAGTAAGAATATCCTCAGTTAAAACATTGAAAATTTTCTCAAAATGTACTTGGATGATCTCACAACGTGGGGAACACATTCTCTCAGATTTCCCAAGACAGTATCTGCCGGGGTCCTGCCCTAGCGGGGTCCAGGGAGTCCTGAAGGATGAGTTGCGTCCGCGATAAGATGAGACAGGAGACCTTCCCTCGAGCAATATCTAGAGAGAGAGCTAAAGCAGCTTTCTCTGCGTCCCCTTTTATTACAATTTTTCTCATCATTATAGATTCACAATACGTCATTAATTATATAATTTAAAACTTTGCCAAGACATGACATTTCCTTAACCATGATTGAGGGTACATTAATTTACATTTTTCCAGGATATGACCTTCAGTTATATAATTATTAAAAGTACAGAATCATTAATAAAATATGTCACTAATTTACTTTTGCAGATTTTCCCAAGATTTACTATTTTTCCCAAGATATGTTATTTTCTTATTAACTAATGTCAAACTACGTAACCAGACTCTAAGTCTCCTAACCAATCATTAACCTAAAGTACACTTGTACTTTATTTTTAATCTAAAATGCCCATCTAAAAATGTCCCTTTAAATATTATATTTAAAATATCCTAAAGTTTATGAATTATCCTTAAAACATATCAAAAACCTATACAACTAAAGACTTAAGAATTTCTAAACTTAAGAATCTAAATAAAATAATATTTCTAACATTATTCTAAAACTGTGTCTTATAAATCTATTTTAATTAATTCCTAAATTTATTCTCATAAAACTGTTTGAGCTGCTTTCTCAAAGAGTTTCTTTGTTTCTCAGTCAAGGAGCACTAGTTCTCATGACCTTTCAGAAGATGATTGTTGTCTGTTATTAGGTTTGTCCACAATGTACTAAGATAGAAGAATAGCCTTCTACATTGTCCTTGATATGTTGGGTAGTAGGACACCCTCCAAGGCATGAACTACCTTTTATGTTCTAGCCATCTAAGATTTAATTTGTTTGGCATTTAACATACTCATGCCTCCTGTGAGAAGCATATGCATGAAAATGCAAAGTCCCAATTACATAAAAAAAAGGGTCTCATGGTTTCGGTTACCCACCAACCAGCATGGCTTTGCCAGCATTCATCCTCACTGTGACCCTGTCAAGACAGTGGGAGAGCGGCTTTTCCAACACTTTTTCTCACTGTGACCCTGTCAAGCAGTGAGTGGGGGGATCACCTTCACCAAGTATCAGTGGTTGTTCATGGGTCAAAATAACCCATTTTATATAACAAATGATATGGTAGTTGTAATCCATATCCTTTCAGGACCTTATCTCTGTTGAGACTGGAGGAACAAGTGGTGAGAATATTTCATATTTTGTATTTTGCTGATATTCTCAGTGCAACCATGAAGAGATTTGTTGTTCCATGGCCTGCATGGTATTTTTCTTTTTTAATTTTTTTTAAATATTTTTTTTTAGTTGTAGAGGACAGCATGCCTTTATTTTATCAGTTTATTTTTATGTGATGATGAGGATCAAACTCAGTGCCTTACACATGCTAGGCAAGTGTTCTGCCACTGAGCTACATCCCTAGCTCTGTGTTATATCTTTCTATCCCTGCTCAATAGGTACAAGAAACTTCCCCCCATCCAACATTCCCTAGGCTCTACCCTCAACTTCTGAGTGATTATGTTCTTCATTGTAAAATATGTGTTTTGACTTACATAATATCCACATTGACGATCAAGCAGATAAACTAATTCTGTTTTTGTACACAGATGTCCCAGCACCCTGCCTCATCCTAGGAGCCTCTCCTCCTTGTGTGGCCCATTGTGGTTGTGACAGCACACACTTACTTTTGTCTGGTCAGGGGGTAGCTCAACAGTCATAATTTCAGTTCCCTGGCAGGGTGCTGGAAGGTCTTAAAACAGCTCAGAACCACAGAGCTGCCTGCTACTTACTCTTTCACAGTGACAGGCTTGCCTTTCTTCACTTCCTGGCTCAGGTACTTCACCAATGCTTCTCCATATTGGTTAATGATGGGGATCTTCTAAGCACAAAACACAACTTCACCCACAGTTAGAGGAGAATCGAGTCCCCGAGGCTCTGGTTTTCCCAGGATTATAAAGTATGAGATATTTATAATGAATAAAATAATATCTCTTCTAGATATAAAGACAATAGGTCATTTGAAATTTTTAATTAGTTCTTTTTATTTATCCATAAGAATAAGTTTCATTTTGACATAATTATAAAAGCATGGAAAATAATTTGTTCTAACTCAGTCCCAATACTTCCCCTTTCTCTCCTCTCTTTCTTCCCTCTGTTCCCTTCCTTCTACTGTATTGATCTTTCTGATATTTACTTTTAGTTTTTTTAATTAGAAATTTCAAACTTAGTGAAATATTCTTTGGAAAACGATGATGTTCTCACACATGTCCTATCCCCAAATCCTTATTTAAGTTTTTAACTAAAGTCCTCTTAGTTTATTACCTCCTTGAGTTTCCCACTGGAGAACACTGGTGACAGCAAGACTCGAAATCTCTTCCACTCTTCATCCCTTGCTGCAAATAGAGCTTTTTGCATAAATCCCAATGGCAAAACTACCTGAAGTTCACACAAAAAAAGACATTTTGTATGAGGTATGTTTTGGAAGTCTCCACATTGTAGAGAACTTGTTAAACAGGCATCAGTTTTTTTAATCAGTTTTTTACTGAGTGTCTACTAGGGGGCTCTCCCTGTGTTAGATGCTCCATAAACTTTTATCCCAAATTCCTCTTCTCTTGTGAGGGTAGAGGGGGTACCCAGCCACCAGATGCATGTTCAGTATTTATATTACGGCTGCTGTGTAAATACAAAGACCCCTCATGGTAGGTAAACTGTTCTTCCAGGGTACAGAGAGCATTATGACCTAGGGCATCCTATACAGGCAGCACAGGAAAAAACTGATTGATGACAGTCATCCAGATAACCTTGGAAAACTAGGTTGCCTAGACCAGTTATGCTTTTCCATATATGTACAGCATAAATGTCTTGCAAGGGATGCCAGGATATAGCCACTTAAATATAGTATCTAATAACTTAAAATATTAGGAACTTCTTCTGAATTCTGAAAAAATTATGCAATTATATGGAAGCACTTTTGTTGAATCATCTCCCACTACACAAACATGGAGGGACAGAAGGAAAAGGAAAGATAATTATGTTTCCCAGCTTGAGACTGGCCTGTCAATCCAACCTGCTGGAAGCTGTCATTCAGCTTCCAACACTGTGTTTTATTTATAAAGGTACACATCCAGTTCTCATTCATGATGAAAGCTCAAAACACTAGGAAGAAAAAAAAAACTTCTTCAATCTGAAACAGACTCTATATACTAAAAAACCCAAAACCAACAACAAAACCTTAAGGTAACATAACATTTACTGGTGAAATGGTGAATCTATTCTCCTAAGTTCAGGAAGAATGTATAGTTTTCTACTTTTATCATTCTTATCCAATATTACTATACTCTAAATTTGTACTGGAGCAATGGGACAATGTTTTTAAAAAGGCATAAAAATTGCAAATGAAAGAACCTGAAGTGACCCTGTCTTCAGGGGACAAAATTATCAATGTGAAAAATCTCAAAGAATATTTTAAAACTTCTAGAACTAATAAATAGGTTCACCAAGGTTGTAAGATACAGTATTAACATGCAAAAACAAGCTATATAAAAACAAGGGAAATGTAAAAAAAAAAAACATTAAAAACACAATACTATTCACTGTCACTCCAAAGAAAATGAAACACATTAGGAACAGATATAAACACAAGTACAGGATTGCTATGCAGAAAAGTATAAAATGTTGATCAAAGATATTAAGGAAAATCTCAAGAAATGGAGAAGCATAACATGTATTGAAAGATTCAACCCAGAAAAGATACAGATTTTCTCCAAAGTAATCTATAGATTTGATTGAATTCTTATCAAAATCTCACCAAGTGGGTTTTTGCAGACAAACTTATTCTGAATTTGTATGAAAAATTAAAAAACCAACATAAATAAAGTGGGAGGCCTGGGGATGTGGCTCAAGCGGTAGTGCGCTTGCCTGACATGCATGCAGCCCAGATTTGATCCTCAGCACCACATACAAACATAACAGAAAATAAGGAGTTAAACAGTATGATAGTCTCTAATGCTAACTTAACACACCAGGAGACAGGAGTTTGAGAAGTCAGCTCAGCATTCTGAGGCTATGAATTCATCAGAAAAACCAACAAGCCAGAAGCAAAGACCAGTTCATTACAATAAAACCCACTGAGAGAGGCCACTAGTCTTCCCTGTTCTGATAATAATACTAGGGACTCCCCCAGATGAGGTGTCACATCTTTTTGAACTAAGGGGCAAATGCATGCATAGAAAAGTTAAGATGGTAACTTCTTTGTCTATATATATATATATATATATATATATATATACTTGTAGATGGACACAATATTTTTATTTTATTTTTTTTATGTGGTGCAGGGGACTGAACCCAGCCCTTTACACATGTTAGGCAAGCACTGTACCACTGAACCACACAACCCTGGCCCCAAGATGATAACATATTTTTTCCTTTGCTTTATTAACATAGTCACCATCCCCCAAGGTTGGTACTTAAAGTGGTAATGAAACTCATTGCAAGAAAAAACACAATGGAGAGAAGAGCACAGGCACAACTAAAATAAAACAGAGTGAAAAATAGACACACCCTCTCAGCCCAAATGAATGCTTTGCAATGGTGTAAACAGAATGATCAGAGGGAGAACAGTCTTTCTAAAGATGGTACTGAAACAACTGGACAGCCACAGACCAACAAAACAAGACAACAACAACAAATGAACCCTCACCATGTTTTAAAATTAGCATTACATAGATCATAGGTTTTTATGTAAATTGTAAAGTCTATAACTTTTAGGAGAGAAACAAGAACAACATAAAAGTTAGAGGCAAATCTTTTCATGTATTAGCGTCCCCCATAAAAGACAATACTTGCTCTTATGGAGACGCTGTTAAGAGAAAAAGACAAGTGACCCATCAGGACTTGAAAAGACTAGCAAGAGGGAGCCTTGGGGATCACTATATCCCAAGAAAGCTGATGATTATATGGATTTATCCACAGCAGCAATTTTGCCCAAATGTACATAGGCTCTTATGTACACGGGCACATAAAACTGGTGAAATCTAAATAAGTTCTGTGGATTATATCAATGTCAATTTCTGGTTACTCTAATAACAGGAATAGACTACATTCAGAGATAAGTAATATGATATTCAAAGCATGTCAATTGGGAAAAACAGAAGAAAAGTTTTATGAAACTTCCTTGAACAGTTTTGGAGCTAATTTCTGTGAAGCTGTGATTACTCCAAGACACAAATTTAATCAATAAATATTTGTATTTTTAAAAATAACCTTAGCATACACTTCACAGAAAATGATATAAGCTCAATCAACAAATATATTAAAAGCTATTCATCATCTTTAGCAATCAGAGAAATGCAAATCAAAACCACTATCATGTCACTCCAGTCAGAATGGCAATTATTATGAAGATAAACAACAATAAATATTGGCGAGCATAGGGAGAAAGCAGCATACTCATACTTTGTTGGTAGGATTGCAAATTGATGCAGCCAATATGTAATGCAGTATGGAGATTCCTTGGAAATCTTGAAATGGAACCATTATTTGACCCAGCTATCCCTGCCTTTGGTTTATACCCAAAGGACTTAAAATCAGCATACTACAGGGACACAGCCTCATCAGTGTTTTATAGCAGCGCAATTCACTATAGCAAAACTGTGGAACCAACCTAGATGCTCTTCAGTGGATGAATGGATAAAAAGGGGGGGGGATATATTCCCAATGAAATTTTACTCCACAATAAAAGAGAATGCAATCATGGTGTTTGTAGATAAATGGATGGCATTGGAAAAGATAATGCTAAGTGAAGTTAGCCCATCCACAAAAAAACAAATGCCAAATGTTTTCTCTGATATAAGAAAGCTGATTCATGATGGGTTAGGGAGGGGTTGAATGGGAGGAATGTATAAACTCTAGATAGGGCAGAGGGGTTAGAGAGAAAGGGAAGGGGCGGGGGTTAGCAAAAATGATGGAATGTGATACACATCATTATCCAAAGTACATGTGTGAAGACATGAATTGGTGTCAACATACTTTATATACAACCATAGATATGAAAAATTGTGTTATATATGTGTGATAAGAATTGTAATGCATTCTGCTGTAATTTATTTTTAAAAAATCAATTAAAAAAAAGAAATTTAAAAAAATTAATGCTTACTGCCCTATTTGTAAAAACAGAATAACATTCTTTCACCAGCACTGTTTTGATCATCTCTGGATCCGTAATAACCAACACAGGCTGTTGACCATCATACAATCTGTGTTGGGAAAGAAGAGCTCATTAAACCTACTAAGACATATTCTTCAGTTAGAGCAACACCCAGGAATCCAAACTGATATTCCATAATCCGTATGCCTGACTGTAGAATGCACAGTGACACTAGATACAAGTTCAAGTTAGGTAATGACACACAAGAACATTCTGGACATATAAAATGAAGGTCATGTACCTGAAGCAGGGAAGGGATATTTAAAGATAAAGAAACTCTTTATAAGAAGAGCCTGGTCAGAGATGTCTAAATGGTGCGTACATGTTTTCTACCTCATTCTCTAATAATTTTGTATTTAAAAATATTTTATAATCAGTGCAGTTTTAATCTGCACTTCTCTAATTGGGAGATATGTTAAACATTTTTTCATATATTCATTGGTAATTTGTATTTCTTCTTTTGAGAAGGGTCTGCTCAGTCATTTTGCCCATTTATTGATTGGGTTATTTGTTTTGTTGGTGTTAAGCTTATTAATATTGTGAATATTAACACCATAAATGAAGTTCAGGGGGCAAAGATTTTATCCACTTCTGAAGGTTCTCTTTTTATGCTTTAATTGTTTCTTCTGATGTGAAAGTATATTAAATTAGAGAAAAATAGACAAGTAAATTATTAAGTTCTTACAAGTGCTTAAGATACAAGAGATGGCTAAGGTTGTATCAGTGGGGACTCAGCCCTGTGTGCTCTTTCCAATCAACAACATGGCCTTTATGAGCCATGCCAGTTAGGTAGGATGATGTGGTCAGCTCTGCTGTTTTGAGGACTTGATGAGAGACGATGAAGAGGGAGGAAGAGGCAAAGCCTTCTTCCACTTGCTTATAGAACACAATAACTACAATAATACCTCTGGAGCTGCTTTCATCAAGAATTATTAAGAAAATGGCTACTGAAATTAGCTGTTTTCACCCTAGCAGATTATGAAGTACATAAGCCCATGGAAACACAGTGGTTTAAAATGTACTGGAAGTCTATTCTTGAAAGTCAGTAGAATGAGGTAGGCAGAGAAATCCCTGTGTATACTTCTAGTGAAAACTCCTAATTGTCAGGGAAAAACAAATGAAATCTCCAAGACTTCACACTTGCAGAGAAAGTTAAAACAAAAGAAAGCAGAGGTCAAATCATTTCCCAATCTGTTCATCTCTGTCTCCTCTTTTCTTTCAAATGTACATAATAACCCCAAAATTTATATAAAGGTCACTTTTATTCAATGTGACAATCTTGAAAGTAGATTAAGCCATGCATGGTGAACATTTTAGGAAGGTCTGACTTAATGTCTCCTATGCAGTATTAAAGGCTCCTAATGAAGAAAAAAATGGAAAAGGGGGTAGAGGCTGGGCACTAGAGAGAAGGTGAGGCCAAGAGTTTTTGGGTCATCAGAGACTGAGAAAAGTCAAAAGTATGACATTCTTGTCCATGAACCATGACATCTGGTGAAATATGGGACTCTTGACAGGAGGAGGAGCCTCTAAAAGCTTTATGTAATCAATTCCCAGTAATAGCTCTGGGCTGGCATTGTCCTCTTGCCCTGGAGTGCCTCATTTAATAAGTCTACTCAAGGGAAGTTTCCAAAATACTCACCTGCTGGTAGCAGGCCTTCCCTGTCCCCCGGGGCCCAGCCCCCAATTCCTTGTTCTGCATGTCAATGTGGCCAGCTCACAAGGCCGTGACGCAGGTGGCCAGCTCACAAGGCCGTGATACAGGCTTGCAGTTTCCAGTTTATCTACCTCGAGCATATGTGTCTCTCGGAACAGCTTGACCTGTTCGAGCCTCCTGAAAGGGGACATGACGATAACCCAAGGACACAGTTATTACTCTTTTCTCCTCGCCTTTGAGTCATTTCCCCTGTTACAAAAGATATTTAAGGAGAACAAATTTGGCAATAAAGCGCACACATGCCTCCTCCTGGATGAAGAACCTTGGTGTCCTGTGATTTTTTAATTTTTTAACCTCAATGTCTCTCGCCGGACTCGGTTCCCGTTAGCCGGACGTGGCACTCACCCCCACATTTTCCCATACTTTTTATGACATTGGACATCATACTGCCAAAAACTCTGGGTGGAGAAACAAGAGAATTTATATTGTTATTTTGAAAATATTGAACCCTGCTTTTAATTCATGAACCAATATTTAGAATCCCTTGAAATCAGACTGGAATATGGTCTATAACTGGCAGTTAGAGGGAAGCTCTTATTCTAAGTCATCCAAAGGCAAAGAAGAGAAAATAAATGGGATATTAGTGTTGAGAGCCACAGTTTAGTCGGAATGATGCCTGGCATTTTGCTGAAGGGAATGGTTAAAAGATGACCCTGCTCTGAGATTAGGGTGGCTCTGGGATTAGAGCGGATCCTGCTGCCTCTGGTGCTCGCTACTTTTGAGTTCCCGTTGAGTTCTCTTGGGATTCAGAGAGAATTGACTGCGTGGAGCCCTGTGGAGGGAGTGTGTTCCTGGGAAGTGTATGTAGAGTGCTGGTGAGAGTTCCAGAATAAAGAGTTGCTGTTTGAACCTACAAGGCTTTGTGGCGGCTTGGTTAATTTGTGCCCAGCCAGACTGCAGCATATTAGAAAAGGGAATTTAGAGTCCATCTTGAATTTTCTTGAAGTATTGTACATATTGAAGAAATTATCCTCTTTTTTTTTTAGACAAGGTATTGCCAAGTTTCCTATGAACCTTGAATTTGTGATTCTCTTACCTCAGCCTCCAGAGTGGTTGGGACTACAGGTGTGTGATATAGTTTCACTAATTGTCCTTGAGTATGAATATGAAGCAAGTCTAGTTTTCTGTATCATTTTCTCATGTGCATGGACTGTTTTGAAATCCTGCCAAATTTGAGTCATTCCCTCCACCTGGATGTGAAAAAATCAAAGCTGAGAAAAAGTGAGTGAGTTTCCCAGGGATATTCTCAAGGCCACTTCACTCATTCATCCCCAGATCTTTTTTCATTTCTCTCATGAATCTCCGTAGAATACTGGGGAAATGAGGAAGTTCAAGGCACCAGTCACCTCTAAGTTGACCATGTTGATGTGAGTAGTTTAGCTGACTATTTCACTACTGTGACTCTGACAAGAACCATGTAGAAAACTAAGATTTACTGGGCTCACATTTTCAGAGGTCTCAGTTCATACATCGCTTCCTGTGTTGCTGTGGTCTGTGGTGAGGCAGAATAGCATTGCAGAAGAGTGTGAAGGAATAAAGCAGCTCAGGATGTGGCATTAGGAATCAGACAGAAACTCCACTAACCAGGGACAAAATGTATGCCCTGAAGCCAGGCCCCCAGTGACCCACCTCTTCCAACAATACCCTACCTGCTTACAGTTGCCCCCAATTAATCCTTACTGAGGAAATAGTATAGAGTAGATTAAGGATTTCACGATTCAATCACTTTATTTCTGAACTTTCTTACATTGCCTCATAGATGAGCTTCTGAGGGATACCAAGACCATAACAGTGATTCTCATGCATGTTGTGGAGTGAGAAAGAACAAGTAAGGATTGCCAAAATGGAGTCACCTTCTGTTTTTCCAGATCAAAGTGGAAAAGATGGAGAGATGCAACTCCTACCCATGGGAGTCAACAAATTAAGTACTTGCTCTAAGTTTTTTTTTCTAACACTTAAAAAGAAATCTTCCTATTGCTATATTTCAGGGATGATGTTTTCATGATGCACAGGGAGATCCCCAATTATGTGGATCTTACAGCCTGTCTAGTATACTGTTTATCTGGAAAGCGTAAATAGAAAATAATGCCTTTTCAGCAGGAATAGCAGAATGGAATTCTCAGGGTGTCAGGGGGCCTATAATTCTCAGGGGGGTCTATAATTATGCTCAGAATTATAGAATTAGAGTATGATAAACAAGCCTCAGTGTTTGGAAGAGATAATCTGAGCAGAGTGTAGCATTTTTTTCTGGCCTCTGGTTTTGAGCTCATAAATTTCTGTCAAGAGTCAGGCCCCGAGTCAGATATCTAAACGGGTTAATGACAAAGGCTTGATGAAAATTCACATTTCTTGTGGAACATGTTACCTTGTATTTAGTTTAAAAATTTAAATTTTTTTTAAATCATGTGATTACTGTTCATTTCATATGTGATACTGCCTTTGTTAAAAAACAATACACATCTTGTGTTTAATTATGTGAAATCCATATACAAGGGCTAACTTATCTCATTCATACTTATTTGTTGCTAAGACTCACTGCTAGGGTGCTATCTTTGAATGATAAGAAGAAATGCAGAATGCTGTCGTTTCATCTGTTAAATTCTCCAAATATGTCACAGGAAGTAAAACTTGGGTGAAGCCATGGAAATAACCACAGGGTATTTACATATTAAAAAATTAACTATGTGCAAATTGTCAACTTATGAATGCTTGGGGTACTTCAGAAATTGTAGTTTCATTTTTAATTTACAAAGGGACTCATGAGACCTTGCAAAGAATAGGAATGTTTGAAGGTGTTTACCATGCCCTCTTTCACAGATTTTTTGCTCAAATACTAAGCACAATATAATCGTCGTGGAAATGTGCACCAAGCAAGTTAAAAATCATTTTTATGAAAAATTCAAAGTCTGAACAACATCATGAAGATCAAATGCAGATGTACGAGAGATCCAAGCTGTTCCACTGAGGCTCTTGAAGAGTTGACATCAGAGCTCCAGGGAAAACCTGCCCATGCTCCAGGAGGGGCCTGAACATTGTTTCTCAAAGGATAAAAACTACTAAATTTCTCTTGAAGATAAACATTTTTATTGATGACACTAAACTGGCATTTGTACTCAGGAGATAAAATAGAGGGAGCTCAAGCACACTCACCTTGCGGTAGTACAGAAGAGTTCCAAATAAAGGCAAAGGTGTTGGCCCAGGTATTCCCAGCTTCTTAAATAGCCCATGAGAGTAGGTTCCATATCTATAAAGTGAAATAGAAAGCCGGGTCACCCTGATTGTCATTCTATAGATAAGGTCCTGACCAGTCTCTGACTTAGAAACTGGACCAGGCAGTGAGATAGGTAACATGTCAGTGATACATAACAACAAAAACTCCAACTGGCACATTCTGTTTTCCAACACCACTTAGAGATAACTTCCTGCCACAAGAGGCACAATGATTTGGTAAAAGAACTTGAGTCTTCATTGCCCCAATAACTGGGTTTGTTCTTAATAAACATTCCCAGCCTTGACTGCGCCTGAGAAGGTCAGGCTGGCATTCTGCCAGAGCATCAGAGTTGCTATGTGTATTTGGTATGTTAACCTTTCCTTAACGTAGAGATTCCTAGTAAAAAAGGGCCAATGCTTTGACATGCCTTTCATTATGAGATTTTGAGTAACCAAATCCATTCAAGCACACAGTGTCCACTGAGAACCTATGGTAACATTATTTTTTGCAATTTGGTCATAAACCTTTCATACTTTTCCTTCTTTCTATGCCATGTCTCTGGTTCAGCATTCAGCCCTTCTTTAAATTTGACTTCACATGGATATTTGGAAGCAGTCATAGTATTCTTATTTCTGTTGAATGACAAATGTGACATTTAAGAAAACTGGGACTTCCATTGGCTTTATACCAACGTGAGCTAAGTTGAGTGTCACCCAAGTCCATTGTCAGACAATCTAAGTGACTTGAGCAAGAAGGAAGGCTGAGTTTCCTTAGACTCTTAGTGCTACTGTGAGGAATAAATGACTGAGGAATCATCTCCAGGCCATTCCTCCTCTCATTGAGTCTGATCCTCCAACTGGTGATGCTCAGATGGCAGCATAGATTTAGGCATGCTCATGTTTACCAAGGCAGTCAATCATAAAATAAATTTTTGTATTGCCTCTATACATCAACTCTCCTTGTATGAAAACCCACAAAGGCTGGTGCTTCCTTGGGCTAGCCAACCTGCAACACAGATGTGTCATGTTCACATCCCCATGCCTGAGGGTTCTGGATCCTAAAATCTTCACCCCTATCAGCATTGATAATAGATGAAAGACTAGGTAAAGGAAAAATGGTGAACAAGAGATTCCTGGCAGCTACTTCAATCACGAAACAACCAGTCTTGCAAAGATTGCCCCATAGTAGCACAGAAGAGAAAAGTCTGGCATGTTTAAATAGCTCAACATGCCCAGCAATTCCTTTTAACTACATAGAAGGTGACCTTCCAAATTTTAGTTACAGTCCTGATGACAGAGCAGACAATATGCAACATAAAATAAGAATCCATAATGTGTTCCAGACAGTTGAATAAGAACTTGCTGCTTCTTTGGAGGAGAATTTTTAAGGCAGTATAGTTTTCACATACTCTGTACAAATCCTGTCATTACATACAGTAAAATTAAACTACATTGATTCACTAGAGAATGTCTGCAGAGAGAGGATTATGTTGCCACAACACCCTGAATTAGTAGTACCTTTTCTTTCAGACAATAAGACAGATCTATATTTTCATTTTCCATGCTATTTTGATTCCTTATTTTTAAGAGTGAAATTGAGACAAATGTCAGATGTGACCTGTGTGGAATCTCTCCTACCCACAATCAAAATAACCTCTTTCCCTCTGTTTCATGATGTCAGGATCCCATTAGTAAAAGCAATTTCCCTACTAGATGATATTCATTCCTGCGTTTATGTTGGAGTGTAAAGGAAAAGAAGTAAAGCCAATTTGGCTTTGTGATGTTGTTCACGCTGCTAGACTGTTTCATATTGAGGGATAATAAGTCTCTTTACTGATGCTAATATCTCAGAGAGAGCAAAAATAATACAAAAGGAAAGAATAAAACTTATTAAAATTTCTGTCAGGTATTCTCTGCTCTAGACACTTATCATTTACAAGAAAACAGTTCTGTGAATTTCAGGGTGAAATAATTGAGTTTTACAAGAGAGGAAAGTGCCAGGAGAAAAAGAGGGAATTGTGCAGTCAACCTTCCAGGGAGTCTGAGGGGAAATTGGTGTGTTATATAGAGGGTGCTGGGGGCAAGAGGGGGCAGGAGTCACCACATGCACAGGGGATAGTCCTCTTGCATGTCTTCTGCAATAGGCAGAAATCCAAGAAGATAAAGAGACAAAACCCAAGTAAACTGGTTTTCCCCAGAATTCCCTAAGTTTGAAAGGGAGTGAGGTTCCCAATGCATGTGATAATAGTTATTAATTATCTGTATATGCTGAATTCTGGTTTATTCCTCTAGGTGAAACACAGAGCCAATCAGATAACCCCCAGAAACAAATCTCAACACCAATTTCCCTATCCACAAGAACTCACCATTTGTTCAGCAGTTCTGTCTTCTGAATTTTTTTTCTACTATGTGGGCTTTTTTGCCAAAAATGTGTCAATTTGTAATTCAGTGAGGCCAATTTATGTGTTAGGAAAGGAGATGGGGCCAGGCATGCTCAATAGAAACTTTTTAAGTGTTTATAGAAATTTCAATTCCATGATCTCTTTTGATCTTTCAAATAGACAAAGAAAAGAGGAACATGATTAGGTCCCCACCTCCAGGGTAACAGTGGAGAGGAGACTGGACAGCTACTCACAGATATAGGAGCACCAGGAAGATAGCCAGGAGGACCCAGGTCTCTATGGAAGAATTGGAGATCAGATCCATCACCACTTTTCTTCAGCAGTTCTGTCTTCTTAATTGTTTTTTTTTTTTTTTTTTTTTTTGCTATTTGGGCTTTTTTTGCCAAAAGGTGTCAAGCTGTAATTCAGTGAGGCCAATTTATGTGCTAGGAAAGGAGGTGGGGCCAGTGGAAAGGCCACCTATGCATCTCCTGGAATTGGAGAGGTCAGGTGTTCTCTTTGCAGTTGACAAAGAATCATGCACTCTCCTCTTTGATCTTTTAAACTATTGACTTAAACAAACTTCCTTTGGTAATTTCACTAACTTTGAGGCCAACAGCTGTCCAATGGGTAACTAAAAGAAGAATAAATCTTGGTATTCTGCCTTCATTAGGTATCCTTTACTAACCTAATATTTGTGACTACGCAGCTTTGCACAAGACATGTTAATCATTTAAGGAGTGTTTATCTAAAAACTAGCAAAATAAGAATATTTAGTCCCAAATATACCTAATCTGATACCATCTTGGAGATTGAGGCAAGATTGTAGGGACATTTGATTGTCAGCTTTGGGGGTTTTGTTTTGTTTTGTTTTGTTTGTTTGGTGCTGAGGATGGAACCCAGGGCCTTGTGCATGCAAGACAAGCACTCTACCAACTGATCTGTAACCCCAGCCCTGATCCTCAGCTTTTAAAGCAGGTTTTCTTCAGAGCACCAGAGTGGTACCTAGAATTTCTCATTCATTTTTCAATTCCTTTCAGGAATGGCAGAGTCTTGTAGACAGATCACTATGAAGAGAATGTTCCCTCAACAAAAGGAATCATATCATGACATCTACATTGCCTTTCTAGTATCCAATATCTGGTAGATAAACATCCTGAGCAGTAAGTAAAATTTACCCCTTTCAAGTGATTAGGACTTCTCAGGAGCTACCTCACAGTGCTAGAACTGAGATAGTGATCCATGAGACTACAGTTTGGGCAAGATTGCTTAACAATGCATACTTCTTCCCCACTGCTCTAATTCTTATATAAAAGCCTTCAGGTCAACTCCACACCTTGAAGACATGCCTAAAAATATATCTTCCTGGGGTGGATACACAGATTATATTTCTTTACTTGCTTTTTACATTTACCCTTTGCGTTTGATTTTGGGGGTGAGTGGCCAGACCTAGATTTTGTATCTGGCCTGAAACTTCTGTAGTATGCTTAGTGTATGTTTGGTGAAAAAATAAATATATCACTGTGTAATCAATAATGTCAATGTTATTTAATATTTTATTTTTGAACTCAAGCAAAACCATTAGCATTTAATTTTCTTAATTTTTCATAGCACCATAGCTGATGACATGAGAATACACGAGACCTTCATCAAAACAAGCTACATCCATAAATCTTTGGCTATACAGGTTACTGCACCTAGAATGTTTTTGTGCCTCACAAAAGACTTCAGCTTACCCTTCAAAAACCAGCTCCCACAGCACCTATTTTGGTATAGTCTTTCCTAATTTATCTTGAGCAGTAGGAAAACTTATTCCTTGCTCTGATCTCCAAGACTCTGAAAGCTGACGAAGGAGGATTGCAAGTTTAAAACCAGTCTCATAAATTGATTGAGGCCCTATGACACTTAGATAGACCCTCTCTCAAAATAAAATATAAAAAGGGAAGAATAATAGAATGAATAATACAGTATTACTTTATGTGCATATATGGTTACACAATCCAGGTAAATCTACATCATGTACAACCAAGAGATTCATTTTACTATACTTCCTACTCATAAACCCCCTTCATTCCCTTCACATATTTCTACTTAATCATGTCTACACCCCACTTTATTGTGAATTAGCATTAAGATATCAGAGAAAACATTTGAAATTTGGTTTGGGGGGATTGACTTATTTTGTTTAACATAATATTCTCCAGCTCCATCCATTTACCAGTAAATGCCATTTTATTCTTTTTTAAGGTTGAGTCATATTTCATTGTGTGTGTGTGTGTGTGTGTGTATCACATTTTCTTTATATATTCATCTTTTGAAGGACACCTACATTTGTTCCATAGGTTAAGTATGAAGATCTGCTCACGTATTTGGTTATATACAGACTCAGCCCCAGATACCATGCTGATTTGAGAGGGGCACACATGAACAGGCAATTGTAGGATGCCAAATAAAGTAATCATAGAGGTATGAGAAAAAAACATTCTTATCAATTTTAAAGGTGGAGCTTCTTTCTTGGCATGGGACAGTCCATTCTCTTGTGCATCGTAAGTCCACATAATATCTGTTTTGAGAAGCCTGTTATCACTTCCACTGACAAATAAATTGCACATGGGTTTGGCTTTTGTTTTACATTCAAAACTCACAGGTCATAATCTTAAGTATGCAAAAAAATAGAATGGAATGAAAGAAAAAAAAAGTAAGATGATTTTTTAAACTCAGCTCTCAAATGCTCTTTCTTTTAAGTAGGTACTATTTTCATCTTGCTAACTTTGAGAGGCAGAAGTATCTAAGCTTTGTGGTGGGGAGAGGGAATAGCCAAGTATTCTCGGCCTTGTGTTTTGAGTGGTGTGAAGACTGTCAGGTCCAGGAACACATCCTCTTGGACTGAAGGAAAAATGTTCCTCAACCCATAGTCACTGCAGGTTGAATGTGATGTATGCCCACTGTGTTCAGGACCTGTGTCAAGCATTACACATGAACTATCCAGAAACATGGCTTTCATGAATTTTAACCATTGTTGGGGGAATTAAACACTAAACAGCAAGATGAAAAAAAACCCACACATATAGATTTTGAATTACAAATTTGGATGAGTTCTGTGAAGTTAAAGAATACTTTACTGAAACTTGTAGCAGGATTTGACTCACTCATTTTTTCCTTTGTCAAACTTACTCATTTTTCAAAAAATATAAAAATAGCATAATCAACAAAACTAAAGAGAAGGGAAGTGTGAGCCATTGGGTGTAACTAGACTTCTTTCCTCATGTAGGTGATGGATATTGGCTAGAATTGACCTAAGATGTCCGCGGGTCTTGTTATCTGAATCACAGGACTTGCTCAGGACCGCCTGCCTCTCTCAGGATTGATATAAAACACACCACTTCTTCATTATTCTACTTATCTTGTATATTAAAGTCCATAATTTCCTGCAGTCCAGTCAGGAACCAAGAGATCCTATGATCATGATGCACAAAGGTAGAATAGGCAGGATCTTAAAGAAGACACAGCTGCCATGGAAGCTCTGAGTCCTAAAGTCTAGAGAGTTTTCTCAACTGGGAGTGCAGAGAGAGAGGTACACCACACCTCCACACACCCCTTACCTCAAGAAAAACTAGCTAGTGTTTATTTTTTAACTCTTTAAATTTTTATTTGGGGTTTTTTGATATATATGAAAGAAGATTGTATTTTGACATTATACATACGTGGAGTATATCTTATTCAAATTAAAATACCATTTTTGTGGTTGTACATCATGTGGATTTTTTCTGGTCATGTATGCATATATGAACATAGGAAAGTGACATCCAATTACTTCTACTTTCTTTTCTAATATCTTTTTGTTGTTGTTTTGTTGTTGTTGTAAGGACTTCTCCTTCATTAACTGGCACAACCCATCCAACAATTCTATGAGATATGTATGGCTATAATTATCATTTTATGAAAGAGCAACTAAGCCCCAGAAATTTAATTCATCACATACAGTTACATAGCTAATTACTACCATCAAAAAGTGGGGCCCTGGAGCAAAATCTTGTAATTTCATTTTCCATTGAAAGTTCAAAAGACCTTCTAAAAAACCTGGTTGATGTTTCAACCTCACATGTGTTACATATTTCTTTCCGCATCTTCCAGAACACTCCCAACACAGTTACAAAATGTTGCAGAACTGCTTGTAAACACAAATCTACAGACGACCTTTTGTTTATTTATTACTAAATGTGAATTCACTGAATTCTATGAGTCAGCAGACAGTCAGAGGTAAAAGGAGTTCAGCCATTTTGCAATCAGAATCATTCCAATAGTCAGGAAAACAAGAAGGAAAAGAGGTCAAAACCAATAAATCAAAGATAACTGAGAGAATTAATCAGTGAGGACAAAATGTGCATCATGGGGTTATGTTGAAAAAGCCTGAAAAGCCTGCACACTGCCCCTCTATGTGGGCCAGTGACTTTCTAACTTGCCTGGTGGGACTGCGGGCTGGCCTTATTCAGGGAATGACCTGCTCACCATTATGGAGATCTCTGTAAAATGCATCTGTTAACATTTCTTACTGATTTTGTTACCCAGTCCTTTTGATTTTGAAACAGAGTCTTCCTAAGTTGCTTAGAACCTCACTATGATACAGATTAAAACTGATAATTCACTGGCTTATGTAAGCTTTTCTTTTCAACAATTTCACCAAGAATTTTGGATTTACCATAAAACAGTTATTTCATAAGGAATATTCCATATTCCCTCAAGGTCAAGCCATTGTAGAATGAGCTCGTTTATCTATTAAGCTACAATTACAAAAATTAAAAGGGGGATATAAGACTATGACTCCCCAAAAAAACCTCAATAATGCTGTATTTGTTTTAAATTTTCTAAATTATGACTCAGAAGGTCACACTGCACTGAGTGACACATCTCTTCCACAGCAACAGGCCCTTTAGGACTTACAGACTGATCAATGGAAAGGACAAGACACAGTGATTATGTGGGCCATAGGTCATGCTTGTATTTTGCAAGAAGGTGGTTTTTGTTTTATTTGGGTACCTTTGTCTAATGTAAGATGACTGCAATTATGTGGGTTAGTCTCTGTGTCCTCTATTCTGTACTATTGTTCTAGCAGTCTATCTTGGTGCCAATACCATGCTGTTTTTGTTACTATTGCTCTGTAGTATGGTTTAAGTTCTAATATGGTGATGCCACCTTCTATACTTTCTTGCTAAAAAGGGAATATTAGAGAGAAGATCTTATACTAAGACATCTAAAAGCATAAAAGAAAAAAGAAAAGAGATATTAGAAAAGGGAATTTAGAGTCAATCTTGAATTTTCTTGAAGTATTGTACATATTGAAGTAATTATTCTCTTTTTTCTTTGAGATAAGATTTTGCGATGTTCTCTATGTTGGGTATAGTCCGAGAAGTGGGATATCTGGGACAAATGGCAGATATATCTTCTTAAAGGTCCTCAGATTACTCCTGGATTTGCAATTCTCCTGCCTCAGCCTCCAGAGTGGTTGGGACTATAGGTATGTGCCACAGTTTTGCTTGTTGTCCTTGAGTAGGAATATGAAGCAAATCTAGTTTTCTGTATCATTTTCTCATGTGCATGAACTGTTTTTGAAATCCTTCCAACTTTGAATCATTCCTTCCACCTGGATGTGAAAAAATCAAAGCTGAGAGAAAGTGAGTGAGTTTCCCAGGGACATTCTCAAGGACACTTCACTCATTTTTTCCCCAGATCTTTTTCATTTCTTTCATTAATCCTTCTAGAATCATGGGGAAATTAGGAAATTAAAGGCACAAATCACCTCTTTAGTTAACCATGTTGATGTGATTAGTTTAATTGGCTTCTTCATTACTGTGACCCTGACAAGAACCACTGGACTCACAGTTTCAGAGGTCTCAATTCATACACGGCTTACTATGTTGCTGTGGTCTGCAGTGAGGCAGAATAACATGGCAGAAGAGTGTAAAAGAATAAAATAGTTTAGGACATGGCACTAGAAAGCAGACAGAAACTCCACTAACCAGGGACAAAATGTATGCCTTGAAGCCAGGCCCTCAGAGACCCACCTCTTCCACCAATATCCTACCTTCCTACAGTTGCACCCAGTTAATCCTTACTGAGGAAATTCTGTAATGAGTAGATTAAGGCTTTCAGAATTCAATCACTTTATTTCTGAACTTTCCTCACACATGAGCTTCTGAGGGACACCAATGCCATAACAGTGATTCTCATGTATGTTGTAAAGTGAGAAAGAATAAGTATGGATTGACAAAATGGGGTCACCTTCCAGTTTTCCAGCTCAATGTGGAAAAGATGGGGAGATGCCACTCTACCCATGGGAGTCAGCAAATTAAGTTCTCTAAGTTTTTGCTTCTAACACTTAAAAATAAATCTTCTTGTTGCTATGTTTCAGGGGTGATATTTTATGATGCACAGGGAGACCCCCAATTATGTGGATCTTACAGCCTGTCTAGTATACTGTTGAACAGAAAAACGTGAATAGGAAAATAATGCCTTTTTAGCAGAAATAGCTAAATTATGAAATTCTCAGATGGTCATTAGATCTCAGAATTTTAGAATTAGAATATGATAAATAAGCCTCAGTGTTTGGGAGAGATAATCTGAGCAGAGTGTAGCCTTTTTTCTGGCCTCTAATTTTGAGCTCATGAATTTCTGTCCAGTAATCAAGATTTGAGTCAAATACCTAACCAGGTTAGTCCCAAATGCAAGCCACAATTTCACATTTCTTTTGGAATATTCCATTCAGTTGACTTAAATTTTAATAATATTTAAATCACCCAATTTCTGCTCATTTGAAATCACTAAATGTGCCTTTGTTGAAAAAACAATACTCGTCTTATGTTTAATTATGTGAAGTCCATAGATAAAAACTGTCTGATCTATTTATAATTTTTTTCATTTGACATCACTAAATGTGCCTTTGTTGAAAAAACAATACTCATCTTATGTTTAATTATGTGAAGTCCATAGATAAAAACTGTCTGATCTCATTCATAATTTTTTCCTTCTAAGATTTATAGACAGGGCATTATCTTTGGAGAATAATAAAAAATTCAGAATGCTTTTGTTTCATCTCTCAATTCCTCTAAATGTACCTTCAGTAGTAAAACTTGAGTAGTGCCATAGAAATAACCACAAATTTAGACATTAAGAAATTATGTATGTGTAAATTATCAAACTATGAATACTTGCATTGCTCAAGAAATTTTAGTCTCAAATCTATCCATGAACATTTTTAAATAGCTACTCATGAAATCTAGTTATGAATACGAGTGTTTGAATGTGCTTGATGTCTTCTATTTCACAGATTTTTGATCAAATATTAAATACAATATAAATTTCCTGGAAATGTGCAAAGGCAAATTAAACATCCCCTTTATGATATGTACAAGTCTGAACAACATCATGAGCATCCAATGCAGATGAACTAGAGATCTGAGCTGTTCCACTGAGGCTCTTGAAAATTTAACAGCAGAGCCCCAGGGAAAATCTGGCCATGCTCAGCGTGGAGCTTGCACACTGTTTCAAAAAGGATGAGAGCTGGGAACTTCCTCCAAAAGAAGTGCAGTTTTACCAATGACATTAAACTGGTACTTTCTTTTTGCCAAAGAAAAAAGAGGGAACTCAACCATACTCACCTTGCAGTAGTACAGAAACATTCCAAAGAAAGACAAAGGTGTTGGCTCAGAAATTCCCAACTTCTCAAACAGCACATATGAATAGGTTTCAAATATATAAATTGAGAGACAAAGCCAGGTGAGTATGATTGTCATTCTATAGATAAGAGCCTGACCAGTCTTTGACTCAGAAACTGGACCAGGCAATGAGATAGGTAACATGTAGGTGATATATAACAACTCCAACTCACAGTGTGAGAAAGTGGGCACATTCGATCTTTCCCAACTTCATTTAGAAAGCACTCCCTTACACCAAAGTCATAATGATGAGTTAAGAGAAGTTGAGATTTTATTACTCAATTATTAGGTTTATACTCAATACACATTCCCAGACTTGAGTGCTCCTGCAAGGTCCAGCCTGGCATTCTGCCAGGGCATTTCATTTGCATGTCTCTTTGGTATGTTGGCCCTTCCTTAATGTAGTATTTCCAAGTCTAAAAAGGGGGGTGATATTTTGAAGTTACTTTGATGAAGAGATTTTGCTTAACACAGTCTATTCAATCACAGAGGGCCCATTGAGAGCCTCTGGTGACATTTTTTTCTTACAACTTGGTCATAAAACTTTGGGGTTTTTCATTTTTTCTCTGCAATGCTCCCAGTTCAGCATCCAGCCCTTCTTGAAAATTGACTTTATATGGATCCTTGGAAGCAGTAATAATATCCTTCTGTTGAATGGCAAATATACCATTTTGAAACAATGAGACTTCCCTCTACCTCACACAAATGTGAGCCATGTTGAGTGTCACCCAAGTCTGTTGTCAGACAATCTGGTTGCCTTGATTCAAAGGGAAGACCGAGTTCCTTGTGTCCTCTGAGTGCTACAGCGAGGAATGAATGACTGAGGAATCATCTCCAGGCAATTCTCTCTCATTGATTCTGTTTCTCCAACTGTGATGCTCAGATAGTAGCCCAAAGCCAGGCATGCTCATGTTCATCAAGGTGGCCAGTCACAGCACACTTTGTTTATTGCCCCCATGCATCAACTTCCTTTGTATGAAAACCCACAAAGGCTGGTGCTCCTTTAGCCTGGCTGGCAGCAACTCAGATGTGTCATACTCACAGCCCCATGCCAGAGTGTTCTATGTCATACAACCCATGCTCCACCATCCCCAAAATGAGGGAAACATGGAGAAAAAGAAATAGTGTACAAGAGACTCCTAGCAGCTATTTTAACCATTAAACAGCTATTTCTGCAAAAGTGGCCCCATAGTGGCAAAGGAGAAAACTGTGGCATGGATAAATGGCCCAGCATGCTCTGTAATTCCTCTCATCTACATGGAGGGGGACCCTCCAAAGTTCAGGAACTGTCTTTTTGAATGAGAAAAAAATATGCAATATAAAATAAGAACCCATAATGTGTTCCAGACAGTTGCAATAAGAACTTGCTGCTGCTTTTTAGAGGAGAATGTTTAAGGCAGTGTAGGTTTCTTATATTCTTACAAATCCTGCCATTTAATACTGTGATAGTAAAATTAAATGTGACTCCATTTTGTTTTGTGTATCCATTCTATAAAACGACCATGCCAAGTAGAAGGGTCATGACTGGGTCAAGATGTTCTTTTCCTTTTTTTATCAAAACCTTTAAGGACATGGAACTACCTAATGGGGCATGGTTTCTATAACTAGGGTAACAGGGCTCTGTTTCTGTAACTGGGGTGACTGAGCCAACTGTGATTGGTTAGGCTTCCTGCCACTTGACTGCACTCTTCCGCTTCTGAAACCTGGCTTGCTTGCATTGGCTGGACCCCCAAACATCCCTTTTGTGGTTTTCAGGGTTATAAGTAGCACCCTTGCAATTGTTCAGGACTGATCAGGGGAACAGCTTTATATTCTGTTAAGTGGCCACTAGTGTGCTGCAAAAAAGGCTTGATTCGATTATACAAGAGTGGTCTGGAAGTCAATTTGTGAAACCCTGGGGTGAAGCTTTAACTATAACATCTGGGGGGCTATAGCATCCTAGGATGCTCCTCCGGCTGGCCTCTCAGAAATGGTGAGTGGACTCCTCTGGGGAAAAGGCCAGATTGGGCAAAGTTGCTTACACCTTTCCTGGGACAGGAGGAGATATTGCCACTGTCTCCCTGGAGACCTCCCAGTGGGCTCTTACCTTTGCCTGGGGCAGGATGAGTCATGACTCTGCCCCATTGGAGGACTCCCTGTGTGACCTCACCTGTCTGTATCTTGGGGCATGAGGAGACATTGTCTCTGTCCCCCTGGAGGACTCCCTGTGGGGCCTCATCTTGTACCTGGGGGCAGAATGAGACGTGGTCTGTGCCCCATTTGAGGTCTCCCTGTGTGACCTTACCGATTGTTGCTTGTCCTGCATCTGTTCTGCTGTTTATCGTTTCTCCAGCTTCTGCCTTTCTATTTGTTATTTGTCCAGTGTCTGTTTGCCGGACATCTGTCTTGTGTTTATCTGTTCCTGTGTTGTGCATGGGCCCTTTTTTTGTTCTCACAACTGCTCTTCTCTCATCAGAACTCCTTCTCTTCACCATCATCATGGGACAAGGAAGCTCTATAGAGATCTCTACCTGGACCCCTTTAACTTATTTTCTTAACAATTTTCAGAACTTTTGTTTGTTGGTTTGTTTTTGTTTGTTGCCTTTGTGTTCTGTGTTGATTTCTACTTCAATTTGTTTCTAATGAGAAAAGAAATGATTAAAATGGTTTTAACTGTGCTCACTACAGCTTTCATTAAAATATAAAGTGCTTCCAACAGGAATTGTCAATAGTAAAAGCTAAAGGTAAAAAAAAAAAAAAAAGCAATCTGGAGATTGCCTTCACTTAGTAACTAGGCCAGGTGCCAACTGGGTAAATCGTGTCAGTTCTTATAGAGAACAGATTAAAACTAAAGTGTTTTATAAAATTATTATTACTAAATTGTATAACAAAAAGCATAATTTTGTCTAGGAAGTTTGGATTTTGTCTCTCAGTATTTGCAAGCATGAATAACTCCCAACTATTAAAAAAGTGGTCCAAAGATTTTTCTATGTCAGGTTAAAATTTGGTCGCCACAATCCAGGAAATGAGGAAAAAACAGTTTAGAATGAGTCCCCAACCTAGGGACTCTCCCTAGGAGACCAGTGGAGCTGCATCTTTCGGAAGTTTTTTCAGGAAAAAAATAAGACCCTTTCATTTGTCTATATTCCCTTAACTCATTTTAGCTTTGATGAACAGGACCTCCTCAAGGAAAAGGTCAAAAAAACTTTTAAAATTTTATATTTGCCAAATTGATAACTTTGATCCAATATGCCTAGATTAATATGTTTTTCTGATTACACTCTGCTTTATTCTAAGGCCAATTTACAAGGGTTAACCCTCAATCTAATAGGTTTTAAAAAATAAGTTACAAGGCTTTTGTTTGCCTGTTTGCTTTGTGTGGGTGCACCCGTGTACTGTCCATCTACATGTATTGCCATGTCTACATATATTTGGTACAAAAAAATTGACATCTGAGATCATAAATTAAAATTAAAAAATAGATCCAAATACCTTTCATTATTATGATTTAAAAGTTTTAATTTAAATTGGTAAAATAAATAAAAATACAAATGTCTTTAAAGTTACTAATGACAGTTTTTTTCTAGATGGTTAAACAGCTGTTAAAATGTTAATATTTATAAAGTGTCTGATATCCATTCTCTCTAGGACTTTTCTTCAACAGGAAAAAACGATTACTAACACTATTGAATGCACCTGTTTGATACCTTGTTTTTTAAAAATGAAACATAAATTACACCTAAACATATATAAAATTAATCATGGATGTGTTTGGTATAGACATCTAATTGTTTAACAAAGTTAAAATTCTAACTGTTAAATATAGTATCAAGTACTTTTAACACCTTAAATTCCATAAGGCAAAATACCTAAACAATGTTTGTGTTTTCATAAGTTGGTAAATTAATTTTTTAAAAAATTATTTGTGTGGGACAGAGAATGTGGCTCAAGTAGTAACGCACTCGCCTGGAATATGCAGAACACTGGGTTCGATCCTCAGCACTACATAAAAATAAAATAACAATATTGCCTCCACCAAAATCCTCAAAATAAATATTTAAAAACTCTCTCTCTCTCTCTCTCTCTCTCTCTCTCTCTCTCTCTCTCTCTCTCTCTCTCTTTCTCCAAAAATATTTTGTGTTATCATAAAAACAAGGTTACTACAAATTAAAAGTCCCAACAAGTATAGTTCTATATGCAAGGAGTCAAGACGTTTCAACTACATTTCAATTAAAGACCATAAATAACAAATATTTCATCTTATTAAAATAGATTAATTTATCTAATTCAGGAATGTATAAGGGTTATTTCAAGGTATAAACAGAAAGAAAGATCAATGGATTAAAAATTATTAAAATGTTCTAATATAAAAATATATTTAGTAAAAATCTAATAGGTTTTAAAAAATAAGCTAATGTTTCAGATGTATGTCATATTGTGCTAGCTAACATTCATACAGAGTCAGGAAACAATATATGTAAACTTTATAAAATAATATTTTAAAAGAGAGACAAAAATCAGCTTTAAAACCATTTAAAAATAGGTTCCAGGTAAAAAGTCTTTATGTGGTAAAGTATAATTTTAATACTTCTAAGTAAACAACAAAAGGATCTAATTAAGTAATATAAAGGTCTAAAAATAAAAGATAAATATTAAAAGGTTTATATGTAAATAAGTTGGTTATATGTGTAACACAAATAGTTAAAACTATTCAAGTTCTTTCCCTACAGACAAATATTAATGTACTGATATATTTATATACTAAAATGACAAAACCTTCTGAAAATATTAATTACATTGTGTCTGTGAATTTTATCCCCTACAACAAATAATCTTGGTTAAACAGCAACGTTTATTTTAAAGTATTTTTCTACATTACACAGTCTAGATTTTTCATTAAAAGCTAACCTTGGTTAATATAAAAACATCAATACAAGTGTGGTACATTACTCTTCTTTACAGATTGAATGTGTTCAGACTTGAGGCAGACAAAAGAAGCTGACACTTGTTCAGCCTGCTCCACAACTAACAATAACTGAGCCTGTTAATGTGTTATAGAAGTAAAACTTCATTAACACACAACCTAAGTTAATTTGACATAATAAGCCATCATCTGTAGACAGATAATAATTAAAAGAGGTTAAACTAACTGAAAAGGGGCTAAAGTTATAGCTCAGCAGTGCAGTGTTTGCCTTGCATGAGTGAGTCAATGGGTTTAATCCTCAACATTAAATAAGTTAATAAAAAATAAAGATATAGTGTTATGTAAAAAAATTAACTCTAAAGTTATAAACATTAAGGTTAAAACAGAGTATTCTCAGTTTAACACTGATATAACTGACTTGCTAGATGCTTAGGATCAAATTTAAAAATTAAGATTAAAATAAAGGGGACAAGAAAAGCAATATTTGGCTCTTGCCCTCTGTGTCAGCCTGAACCCAGAACAGGAGGAAGAGCTTTGCAACTCTGGGCCACATAACCTCCTGATAAGGGAGATTAATGAGACTACTGGAGAACAGAAAGCCAATGAGTATACATGCTTCAAAAGAGAAGGTTCATTAAAAAGAGGAGACATGCCTGATGCTTCCAAGGGAAGCCACATGGTCAGCAAGACCTTGACCCATCCTAATGTAGATGGCACTAGCAGAGCTGAAATACTGCTCACAATTTCCCCAAGAGTGTCCTCCAAGGAAACTCAGCTGACTCTTTCCAATAGATAGAAAAAAGGTCAGTTTGACCAGCTTGGTCTTAATCACCTAGCAAAAACAGTTAAAAACCAAAGCATAGCCATTTCTTGGCATTTAAAATAAACAACACTTATTTTAATGTAACATAAAGTGTACACTTGTGTTAACACCCTCCAGTAAGTAAGACTGGAGACAACAAAAGAAAAATTCTTGGGCAAGAATGCCTGATAATAAAAATTGCGAGTCAGAAGTTTTTAGTCAGTTTAAGGCCTACGTATTTTCCTAACCTCATACACAAATAGACTTAATCAGTGTTTGTTAGTATAACTATCTTCCCCTATGTAACAAAGAAATCTCTACTGAATGTAGAGGTCATGCCAATAAAGATATTTTACAAAAATAAGATGACATTATCTAACTTACCTAAATGTTGTGTCTACATTCCTGATAATTCTGACAATGTTAAAGATTTATTTCCCTAAAAAAGGGCCTTATTAGGCTTTGTTAGGCCTTGTTATGGGAACAATTTCTCAGGTCTTTTGCCTCCTGGTAAACAATTATTAATTTCTATCATTTTCATAATATTCATGAAAAGATTTCAGATGCTACAACTACTACTTTGCATTAATCTTATTTCAGTACTCATGTCATTTTGTTTCTCTCATAGAAGTGCACACCCCCAGATGAATTTACAATCTATTCTTCCTGAATCAAATTTTTACCATGGACTCCTTGACCCTCTCAGTTTCTACAAAGGGACTCCAAACTGCTTGCCCACTGCACATCGCTCCCTCTCAGCTCGAAGCAGTAAGAACAGTCATCTCCCTTTTACTTTACAGCAGTAGTAGGTCCCTAATATTATAGAAAAAATTATGGTCAGTATAGATATTCGCCAATATGTCTAGCTCAGGAAGATGTACCTGGGGAATTACCCCCAAGATCACCCTGGGTGATCTTCCAGAAAGAGACACTTGCTTTCACAATCCAAATTATAAGTGGGACAACTCCCCATTTACCAAAAATTGTGCTTCCAGGTCCCACTTTAAACTCCTTGCCTAAATCTCAAAACTGTCAATAACTCTTATCTATGTAACCTACTATTTTGATGGAGAAATTGGAAAAGTACCTGGGCTTATTAAAAGACCAGGGCCCTCTGATTTATCAACATAGACAGGCTGACCCCATTTTAGTTCCCCTCCTGGCTGGTATGGGAATAGCTGGATCAGTATACTGCTTTGGGAACTGCAGCTCTTATCACAGGCTCTAAAAATTTTAAGTCCCTCAGCCATAGAATATATATAGATTTTGGAGAACTAAAAATATCAGTCTCCAAACTAGAATTTTTACTAGACTCTCTGACAGAAATAGTATTACAAACAGATGGGGTCTAGATCATCTCTTTCTAAAACAAGTAGGATTTTGTATGGCCCTAGGAAAAATGTGTTGTTTTTAAGCAAACCATTCTGGGAAAAAAAAAAAAAAACAATTTGGTGCTAGTGAGAAAGAAACACAAACCATAAGAAGCTTCAGGCAATTAGTTCTAAAACTATTGCTCCTGGTCTCCTTGGCTGACTACAATCATCTCAGCCATAGTTGGGCCCTTAAGTCTTTCTCCTGATTGGGACTACTATAGGGCTCTGCCTATTACACAAGAGTGTAGGTGAGGTGCGACTTATGGTCTTGCCAGCCTAGTATGGTCCCTTAGACACAGAAGGATGAAAAAGAAACTGAAGCCTAATGATGTGCAAGATTGACAACAAACCTACTAAAACCAGTGGGAATGTGATAGTAAAAAAAATGTGACTCCATTTTGTTTTGTGACTCCATTCTGTAAAACAGCCATGCAAAGTAGAAGGGTCATGATTGGGTCAAGATGTTCTTTTACTTTTACTATCAAAACCTTAAGAACATGGAACTACCTAGTGGGGCAATGTTTCTCTAACTAGGGTAACAGAGCTCTGTTTCTGTAACTGGGGTGACTGGACTCACTGTTATTGGTTAGGCTTCCAATCGCTTGACTTCACTCTCCTGCTTCTATAACCTGGCTTCCTTACATTGGCGAGACCCCCAAACATCCCTTTTGTGGTTTTCAGGCTTCTAAGGAGCACCCTTGAAATTGTTCAGGGCTGACGGGTGTGGGGGGCAGCTTTAAGTTCTAGTCAGTGGCCACTAGTGCACTGCAATAAACGCTTGATTTAATTATATGTGACCAGAATGGAAGTTAGTTTATAAAACCCTGGGACAAAGCTTTAACTATAACAGTACAATAAAACTAAATTACATCACTTCTAGATTGTATGGATTCATTCTTTCATGCTGGAGTGTGGAGGGAAATAATAAAGAAAAGCCCAATTGGGTTTGGGGTGTTTGTCAGGTTGCTAGTAGATTTTATACTGGGGGTAAATAAGTCTCTTTACTGATGCTAATCTCCCAGAGAAAGGAAAGATAATACAAAAGAAAAGAATAAAACTTCTTAAAATTTCTGTCAGGTATTTTTGCTCTAGATGCTCATCATTTAGACATTTCTGTGAATTTCAGGGTGGGAGAATTGAGATTTTTGAAGGAAGGATGTGCTAGGAGAGGTTCACAGAAAAGAGGGAATTGTTCAGTCAGCCTCCCAGGGAGTCTGAGGGGCTATGGTGCATTGTACAAATGGTTCTACAGCCAGGAGGGCACAGGAATCACCATATGAACAGGTACAGTCCTCCAGAATATTTTTAGCAGATAACCCAGAAGATGAAGAGACTAATTTTCCCCAGAATTCCCAAAGCTTGAAAGGGTGACGTTCCCACTACATGTGATAAGAACTTATGCATTAGCTGTATCTGTTGAATTCTGGTTCATCACTCTATGTGTAAACTCAGAGCCAATCAGATTATTACTGGGAATACACATCAACATGAATCCCCAAACCCATAGGAATATAGATTTCAGTGCAGGGAGAAGCTCAAGCAGTCTGCCTAATATCAATAGAAAATTCTTAAGTGTGTATAACAATTTCAATTCCATCATCTATTTCGATCTTCTGAATAGTTAAGGAAAACAGGAACCTGATTAGGCCACCAACTCCAGGCTTCTGGAGGAGAAAAGGCTTGACAGTGACTCACAGACAGAAAAGCATAAGGCTGATAGCGAGGAGCACCCAGGTGTCTATGAAAGAATTCAGGGATAGGTTCTTCACCACTTTTCCTCATAAGTTTTGAATTCTGTATCTTTCTTTCAGCAAGATGGGCTGCCCTTTGCAGAACTGTGCCTGCAGAGTGTCCCTTCTGTGACAAGCTATGATTCAGTGAGGCTAGTTTTTGTGCTGGGGAAGGAGGTGGGGCCAGGGATGAATTCAGTGGAAAGGCCACCTTTGCATCTCCTAGAATTGGAGGGGTCAAGTGTCCTCTTTGCAGCTGGCAAAGAATCACGCACTCTCCTTCTTTGACCTTTGCTTGAAAACAAGGACTTACAGATACTGCCTTGGGTAAAGACATTGACTCTGGGGCCTGCCGCTGTACAATGAGTAACTAAAAGCAGGATAAAGCTTGGCATTCTGCCTTAATTCAGGATCCTTTACTAACTTAATATTTGTGACTGCTCAGCTGTGCACATAGACATGTTAATAATTTAAGGAATGCTCATATAAAAACTAGCAATAGATTACCAATTTATCTAATCTGTCTTATCCCCCTTGAATATTAAGGCAATATTGAAGGAACATTCAACTATCAGCTTTTAAAAAAAAATATTCTTTTTAGTTGTAGATGAACAAAACACCTTTGTTTAATTCATTTAATTTTATGCAATGCTGAGGGTCAAAGCCAGTGTCTCACACATGACAGTCAAGTGATCTACAACTGAGCCACAACCCCAGCCCATCAAGTGTCAGCTTTTACAGTATCTTTTTTCAGAATCCAAGGGTGCTTCTCAGAAATCTTCAGTCATTGTTTATTTCCTTCCAGGAAAGGCAGAGCTTGTAGACAGATATACACAGGAGTTTATTTCCTGAACAGGAGCAATCATCTCATGGGACATACACTGTTTTTTTTAGGATTCCAGGTCTGGTAGATAAATATCCTGAACAGTAAATAAAATTTATTCCTTTCAAGTGGTAAGAACTTCTCAGGAGCCACCTAAGAGTGCTAGAAGTGAGATAGTGATCCCTCAGACCTCAGTTTGGACAAGACTGCTTCACAATGCATACTTCTTCCCCACTGTCCCAATTCTGCTTCTATTTAAACCTTCAGGTCATGCCAGCACCCAGAAGACATGACTAAAAACATGGATCACCTTGTCTTTCTGGTGTGGCTGCACTGACTAAAGTTCTTTTTTTGATTTTTGCAATTTCTTTTTGGATTTTTTTTTTGGGGGGGTGAGTGGCCAGACCAGGATTTTGTACCTGGCATGGGACTCCCATAATTCTTTACATTATTATTTTGTGGAAAATCAATAAATCACTGTGTAGTCAATAATGCCAAAGGTTATGTGATATTATGACAAACTCAACTGAAGCTACGGGGACTAATCTCCTTATGTGTTCTTGGAACCTAGCTGCTTTTCTTTTTGCTGATTTTGTTGTTGTTGTTGTTAGTGTTATAAGTGGACACAATATCATTATTCTTATTTTCCTGTGATGCTGAGGATCAAACCCAGTGTCTCACACATGGTAGATGAGCATTCTACCTCTGAGAAAACCCAGTCCCATAGCTGCTGTATGTACAAATCTTGAGACCTTTGTGAACACAAGCTCCATCCATATATCTTTGCCCACACAGGTTTCTCTGCCTAGAATAATTTTGTGCCTCAGAAAAGACTCCTGTTGAGCCTCCAAAAGCCAGCTCTTTTAGCACCTATTTTGGTAGTCTTTCCTTACTAATCTCAAAGAGTAGGACAACTTATTCCTCGTCTCTTCTCCTTTGGACTCTATAGTCTGAGGCGGGAAGATTATGAGTTCAAAACCTGCTTCAGAAATGCAGTGAACCCCTCAGCATCATATATATAACAGCAGAAAAAACTGGTCATTACCCTATGTGCATATATGGTTACATGACTGGTGTATATCTGCATCACATACAACCAGAAGAATAAGAATTTATACTCCATTTTTATATAATGTGTCAAAATGCATTCTACTGTCATGTACAACAAATTAGAACAAATAGTGAAGTGTTGGGGATATGGCTCAGTGACTAAGCACCCCTGGATTCAATCCCCAGAACCAAAATAAATAAACAAATAAATAAAAATAAATGAATAAAGGCTGCACCTCAGTGGAGAATCACGTCTGGTTTAATTCCCAGTTCAAAACAAAACAAAACAAATTCTCACAAACCAAGAAATGAACAAACCACCACCATCACCACCAGCAATAGCACTTATTCCTCTGAAGCAACTTCTGTGCTCTGCACACACTTCCATTGTTTTCTTCTCTACTCTTATATCACATTGCTTGTTTCCACCAGTGTTTCCCTGAACCAGACATTGAGCTTCTCAAGGGCCCAGTCTGGGTATCATCCACTATTTTAGCCTGATATCCAGCAGAAGGTTTTACTCCTGGCATCAAGAAAAGTTGGCTGAGTTGAACTGAGTGAGATTGTTGTGGTTGTGCATGATCCTTTCTGGGGAGTCTTTGGTGACCACTTAATCTTCCTGCCTTGTTAATATACCAAGAAAAGTTGTCTCTGTGTCAGTCACCTTAACTGTACTTTCAGTCTGATCTGTACTAATTCTGTTGGGAAGATGGCCTCTCAAGAAGAGATGGGACATAGACAAGATGGAGCTGATGGTCTCACCAGTGTGTATTTATGTTGCTGTGCAGTTCCTGAGGGAATATTGCAGTACACAGCAAGTTACCCAAATTCTTGACAAAAGAGAGGTTCATGCTTTCCGGAAATTCTGCATGTCCCAAACCAATGGATGTGAAAGAAAAGAAAAAGAAAACAGCGGCCTGCATGGACACATAGACCTCCAACCCCCTTGGTGCAATGCCAGAGCGGATACAAGGTCTAGGAACACCAAAATATGATTTGAACTTTTCCTTTGGGATCATAAGTCAGAATATATGGCCTCCTGATTTTTGGTGAATAGAGGGTTAATTAAATGGGTGGGCATCAATTCTGGGAAGCTAAGAGAGGAACAGCTCTGTAACAGGTGTCATTACTACCTGTAAGCCCCCATCACTTTAGTGATGAAAGACATCCCCTGATTATATGGAAATAACACCAGTTTTTTATCTAATTTCACCATATGATGGACTATCTATCTAATTGGAACATTATCTATTATTCTGTGTCTACTTGGTCTGAGGAATTAAGGATTAGGTGATAAATCTTCAAAGTTCTTAAAAATCAACAGAAAAAAGTAGGAATTTAAGCAGCACAAGGAGGTCATTCTATTTTTATCTGTTCTCAGTGTCAACCTTCTGTATAAACTTGTAACTACCCCAGGCAACTCTTCCCATCTCTCTGGTCTGTAAATCCCCAGGGATTACTGACACTAGCCTGAAAATGTGGACTTCTCACTGGCAAAATATGATAAGGTTTGAATGCATGTGAAACAACATTCATTCATCAAGGAAAGTTTGAAATATCATTTCATAACTATAAACAATTTAATTAGTCCACCCAAACTCTAATCATTTTTATTTTTTTTTTGGAGACACATTCCTATGGAAACTATATGTTTCTATGTTATAAAAACATGTGTTTTTCTGAGATGATGTTATGACTAAATCTAATTTGACTTTCCACATGCTCTGCTTACATGAGCAACAGCTCACATATGTTAAAATGGACATAATGGAGTTTTACTCAGCCATAAAGAATAATGAAATTATGTCATCTAATAGGAAAAGTATGGAACCACATAACATCAGAATAAGTGGAATAAGCCAGATTCAGACAGTCAAGTGTTGAATGTTTTCTGTCATACACAGCAGCTATACCAAACTAAGAAATAAAATGGGGAGTGAAATCCCATGAAAGTGAAAGGGAGGTCAGGGGGGCAGAAAAAGGGGATTGAGAGGAAGGAAGGAGCAATGGGAAAAAGAGAGAAAAAATAAAATTAAATTTACCAAATTATTGTATGTCCATAAATGAATGTATTACATACATTGAATTTCACCTTTATGTACATCTACAAACACTAATTTAAAAGCTATAAATAAATAGAACACCAATAGATTAAATGAAGTGGAACAGGGGAAAGGAGGAGAGGAGAAAAAGTGGATGCACTGGGGACCAAAGTGAAGCAAATTATATTTTATGCTTGTATGATTACATCAAAACAAACCCCAATATTATATATAACACACAAATAGAATCATTAAAAAAACTGACATCAATATCAATAGGATAATCTGTGCTTAAGACGAAATGTAATATGTACCAGGTATTAACCAATGCATTGGACCATTCATTGATTGGATTATGTGTTATTTGGTGTTAAATTTTTTTTAGTTCTTTATACATCCTAGATATTAATGCTCTATCAATGTGTATATGGTTAAAAATTTGCTCCTATTCTATAGGCTCTCTATTCACCTCATTGATAAGAAGCTTTTCAGTTTGAATTCATCCCATTTATTGATTTTTGATTTTTATTCTTGCACTATAAAGGTCTTATTAAGGAATTCAGGGCCTGATCCAACATGATGAAGATTTGGACCTACTTTTTTGTCTATTAGGTTCAGTGTCTCTGCTTTAATTCAGTGTCTCTGGTTTAATTTCTAGGTCCTTGATCCACTTTGAGTTGAGTTTTGTGCATGGTGAGAAATTGGGTTTAATTTCATTTTTTGCATGTGGATTTCCAGTTTCCCTAGCCTCATTTTTTGAAAAGGCTCTATTTTCTCCATTATAAGTTTTTGGCTCCTTTGTCTAGTATTATATAACTGTATTTATGTAGGATTGTCTCTGTGTCCTCTATTCTGTACCATTGGTGCCAATACCATGCTGTTTTTGTTACTATTGCTTTGTAGTTTAGTTTAAATTCTGGTATAATGATGCCACCAGCTTCACTCTTTTTGGTAGTTTGCTTTATGTATTCTGGGTCTCTTATTTTGCCAGATGAGTTTCATGATTGCTTTTTCTATTTCTATGAGGAATGTCTTTGGGATTTTGATTGGGATTGCATGAAATCTGTATAGTGCTTTTGGCAGTATCATCATTTTGAAAATATTAATTCTGTCTCTCCAGGAGCATGGGAGGATCTTCCATCTTCTGAGGCTTTTTCAATTTCTTTCTTTAGTGTTCTGTAGTTTTATATTAGAGGTCTTTTACTTCTTTCATTAAGTTGATTCCCAAATATTTTATTTATTTATTTACTTTGAGGCTATTGTAAAGAGGATGATTTTCCTAGTTTCTCTTTCAGAGGATTTGACACTAATGTAAAGAAAGGCCTTTGGTTTATGGGTGTTGATTTTACATCCTGCTACGTTGCTGAATTCATTTATTAGTTCTAGAATTTTTCTGGTGGAATTTTTTGGATCTTCTATGCATACAATCATGCTGTTGGAAAACAGTGAGAGTTTGACTTTTTATTTTCTAATCCATATCCATTTAATTTCTTTAATCTGTCTAATTGCTCTGGCTATATTTTCAAGAACTATGTTAAATAGAAGTGGCAAAAGAAGGCATCACTGTCTTATTCCAGTTTTTAGAGGGAATGCTTTTAATTTTTCTCCATTTAGAATGATGTTAGCCTGTGGCTTAGCATAGATAACTTTTACAGTATTGAAAATGTTCCTGTTATCCCTAGTTTTTCTAGTGTTTTGAACATAAAGGAGTGCTTTATTTTGTCTTTCCTGCATCTATTGAGATGATCATATGATTCTGATCTTTAAGTCTATTAATGTAATGAATTACATTTTATAATGAATGAATTGTACTGATGTGATGAATTACATTTATATTTATGTTGAACCAACCTTACATTTCTGGGATGAACCCTATTTGATTGTAGTTCACTATCTTTCTAATATGTTTTTGTATTTTATTGGCTAGAATTTGATTGAGAATTTTTGCATCTATGTTAATTAGAGATAGTGATCTGAGGCTTTCTTTCTTTGATCTGTCTTTGTCTGATTTTGGAATCAGGGTAATATTGGCATGATAGAATTAGTTTTCAAGTGCTCTCTCTTTTTCTCTTTCATGAAATAGTTTGAGGAGCATTTGTATTAGTTCTTTGAAGGTCTTTTAGAACTCAGCTATGTATCTGTCTGGTCCTGGGCTTTTCTTGTTTGGGAGGATTCTGATGCCATCTTCTATTTCATTTCTTAAAATTTATCTATGTAACTTGTGAATATTATCCTGATTCACTTTGAGCAAATCATATGACCCTAGAAATTTGTCTATATCTTCGATATTTTCTATTTTACTGGAGTACAAATTTTCAAAATAGTTTCTAATTATCTTCTGTATTTCTGTCGTGTTCATCATGATATTACCTTTTCCATCACAGATATTAGTAATTTGAGTTTACTCTCTCTTCCTTGTAAGCATGGCTAACGGTTTATTGATTTTATTTATTTTTTTCAAAGAACTAACTTTTCATTTTGTCAATTTTTTTCAATTGTTTTTTTTGTTTCAGTTTCAGTGATTTCATATCTGATTTTAATTATTTCCTGTCTTCTACTGCTTTTGGTCTTGATTTGTTGTTCGTTTGGGGGGCTTTCAGATGTAATTTTAGGACATTTATTTGTAGACTTTTTATTCTTTTAAGGAATGAACTCCATGCAATGAACTTTCCTCTTAGTATGGCCTTCATAGTGTCCCAGAGATTTCAATATTTGTGTCAGTGTTCTCATTTACCTCCAAGAATTTTTAAAATTATTTTAGATTTTGTGTGTAGTTGTACATGGACATTATGTCTTTATTTTACTTATTTTCATAAGCAGTTCTAAGGATCAAGCCCAGAGACTCACACATGCTAGGCAAGCATTGGGTCACTGAGCCACAACCTCTAATAATTTTTAATCTCCTCTTTGATGTCTTTCACAACCCATTGTTCATTCAATAGCATAATATTTACTCTCTAAGTTTTGGAGTATCTTCTATTTTTTATTTTGTTATTGATTTCTAATTTTATTTCATTATAATCAGATAGAATGTAGGGTAGTGTCTCTACTTATTTGTATTTGCTAAGAGTTGCTTTGTGGCATAATATATGATCTATTTCAGAGAAGGATCTATGTGCTGCTGAGAAGAAAGTGTATTCACTCATTGGTGAATGATATTTCTCTATATGTCTGTTAAGTCTAAGTTATTGATTGTATTATTGAGTTCTATGATTTCTTTGTTAACTTTTGTTTGGAAGATCTATCCAGTGGTGAAAGAGGCATATTAAAGTCATGCAGAATTACTGTATTGTGGTCTACTTGACTCTGGAATTTGAGAAGAGTTTGATTGGTGAGCATAGATGCTCTACTGCTTGGGGCATACATATTTATAATTTTTATGTCTTGTTGATGTATGGTTTCCTTAAGTAGTATGCAATGTTCTTCTTTATCCCTTTTGATTAACTTTGGCTTGAAGTCTGTTTCATATGAGGGTGGAAACCCCTACTTGTTTACACAGTCCACGTGCATGTGCTTTTTCCCAATCTTTCACCTTTGGTCTGTGGATGATTTTTCGTATGAGATGAGCCTTTTGAATGCATCATATTGTTGGGTCTTTTTTAAAAAAATTCCACCTGCTACTCTATGTCTTTTGATTGGTGAGTTAAGGGCATTAATATTGAGGGTTACTATTTAGACATGATTTGTATTTTAAAATACCAAAAATAAACATAAATAGTCATTATGTTTATTTTTGGTATTTAAATTGACTTGGTTTCTCTTTTGACTTATTTTTCCTTTAGTGTAATAACTCCCTTTGCTGATTTTCATTGCTGTTTTTTATTTTATTCTCATGGACTATTTTGCAAAGAGGTTCTGTAGTGCAGTCTTTCTAGTTGTAAATTCTTTAAACTTACATTTGTCATGGAAGATTTTTATTTCGTCATCAAATCTAAAGCTTAATTTTGCTGAATATGATTATTGGTTGGCATCCATTTTCCTTTATAGCTTGGTATATATTTTTGCAGAATCTTCTAGCTTTCAGGGTCTGGATTGAAAAATCTGCAGAGATCCTAGTTTGTTTTCCCTATATGTGATCTCATTCCTTTATCTGTTGCTTATAAATTTTTATCCTTACTCTGTATGCAAGACCTTTTCATTATAATGCATCTTGGTGTAGATTTGTTGTAATTTTGGTTTCCTATAGGCCTCTTGTATTTGGTTTTCCAATTTATTCTTCATACTTAAGAATTTTTTTAATATTATTTCATTGAAGAGATTGTGCATTCCTTTGGTTTGAATCTTTTTCCCTTCCTCTATCTCAATAAATCTTAGATTTGGTCTTTTGATATTATCCCATAATTATTGGGTGTTCTGTTTATCTTTTCTTAACTTTTTCGCTGTGCTCAGGTTTACTTTCAAGCTTGTATATTTTTTTCTTCATTATCTAACATTCTGTCTTCCAAGTGTTCTAATCTGTTGTTTATGCTTTCTGTTAAGTTTTTGCTTGTTTGTTGATTGTTTCCTTGATTTCTGATTTTATTTTCAGAATCTCTCTTTCTTGAAGTCCTCTATTGCTACCGATATTTGCCCCCTTATCTCTTTGTTGGTGTGATCAATGGTTGCCTGTATTTTCTCAGTTAGGTCATTCTTTACTTTATAGGTCATTTTAATTTTGTATATTCTTAATTCCTTTTCTGACATTTCATCAACTGTACTGTCCATGGATTCTATTATTATAGTATCTTTGTGTTTTGGGGACAATTTTCTCTTTTTTTTCCATGTTATGTATATGTCTTCCTTTTTTGCAGTGCAAATCTGTGTTATTACAGTTTCTACCCTATAATCTTATAGTTTTCCTGAAGATTACTTGTACCTCACCTCGGTTTTGGACTTCTGGCCCCCAGTCAATGTCCCGTGATAATGCTACTGTAACTAAATATGATGGTGGCAATAGTGGAGATAATTCAAGATAGCTGTGGGGTTGTCTTAAGATGGATGCAACTACTTTCAGAGATGGGGCTAAAAAGTGGGCCTTACAGTGGCTTTGAGCTGTCTGTTCTGAGATGCAGCTGCCTCCACGCCCTACCTGTTTTCCCAAGGTGGAGACTACTGCATAAGGAAGGTTATGGTGATACTTATAGAGGCCCAATATGGAGGTGGGGTTAGGCCTGAGTTCTGTTGTAGGTCTGCCAGTTGGCTGGGTGGACCTGGGATTTCTTCCACCCTTTTTTGAATGTTTTCTTGCATTTAGCACAAAAAGACTCACCTTGGACTTTCACAAATTTTAACCTGGAATCAGCCTTTTGTGTAACCAGCCCTGTTTCCTATAGTGAAATATGGTATTTTAGTTCCATGATCTGATCACCAAGATTGATCCACTGGTCTTGCTATTAAAATGTCACTGTTACCCAGTCCCATTAGTGCAGACAAGTATGAATTTAATTTTCTACATTCGAACACTCAAAAACACACACACACTTGTTTCCTCTATTTTTATATCTGGAAAAGCATAAATTCACAGTGATTCATCCATTTCAGTCCTACTTAACAGGCCGCATCCCAATTTTCTTTACTGAATCATAGAGTCACTTCACCAAAATTTCCTATGAAAAACTGGATTTTATTGTCCTTAATGTATTTACTTATTTAAACAATCTCTCTTTTATACAACTAAATTTTATTCATCCTATTCTAAAACCACACACCCTCCTTAGCTCACCTAGGTGTTTTTTACCCTGTTTTGTAAATGAGTGTTTATGATAGGCTACCTCTCTCTGTGGAGCCCATCTTAGGTTCCTTGGGCTTCCATACAAAGGCCAGGCTGTCCCTTCTGAGGATACCTTCCCAATTGTATCTCATATCTAACTTGAAGCCACCATTATTCACTCCTCTATCACAAAGTGTGCCCTCACATTGCTGAACCACATCTAATGGCATTAGGAGTGAATTATTCAAGAAGGTATGGGGAAGTAAAGGGAAGGAAGAGAAGGGACAGGACATAAGATGGAAAAATCTTGTGTAGCTCCTGATACCAGTTGAATCTGAGGAGCAGTGCTATAGAAACAATTGACTATCAACCACTTTCTAATTCAATGATCCTTCTGCTTGTTATAAACTTAGGAGTTGCAGATGGACTACAAATTTGTTTCTTGCTTTCCAGAATCAACAATAGAGATAGGATTGGAGTATGAAAGCTAAGCTAGAGATATAGTAATACCTACCTCAGTAGAGTGTTACAAATTTTGTGCTTCAAAAATGACACAAGGCCACTATGAATATTCTTTTCAAGCAATGGGTAAATTCACAGTGGATTAACTCTATCTTACTATTTAATTTGAATTTCTGAAAAAGCTCCATGTATTCACTGATTGTGGTGATCACAAGACTGAATTTTTATTCTCACTGATTCAGTACTATATATCCCCTTAAATAAACATAAATGCTTCAGATAAACATCTATAAGGATATGTTTATTGACTTTCTCATTATAAAATTTATCCCAACATATTTCAAAGAACACATCATATATCAATGTCACTACAAAAGCCACCACAACCACCCTCATTCTAATTAAAAATTATTGAAATATTTGGTGATAATTGTTGATTCTCTAATTAGAGCTCAGGAGGAGCTGCCAGGACTAACTGGCAGTGAGAGGAGAGAGCCCATTATACCCAGAAAGGGTGAGTCTTCACATCCAGAACTGAAGTGAGTACCTCCTTTCCATCAGAAAATACATAATACTTTGCACAGACCCTAGCAAGCTCAGCAAAGGTCCAGCATCTCTTATCATTTATCAATTGAGGAATATAGAGTTTATCTTTATTTTGAGTTTTCTTCACAAAATAAATTTTTGTTCTCTGATGTTCTGGGTCCCAGGCTCTGAGGACAACAATGCAAAAATCCTTAGGAAAGTTCAGGCTCCACTTATTGACCCATCTCTGCACACAGCCTTTAAAATAATGGACTTTTCAGTTTGAAGAAGTCCTTGATTAGTTAATTTCAGGGGAATCTGTAATGTATAGACAAGCACATGGAGAAGCAATGAATGAAACACCAGGAACCGAAGCAGCAAAGTAGAGAAGATACATTAAGCCCAGTGATGCTCCAGAAACAAAAAAACTATTTTTAGTATCATGTACTTTGAATTTGTCCTAATCATTCTCTAAGGTGTGTCATGATTGGATAGTAAAATTATTCATTTATCTGAAAAATTATTTCATAAACATTTATACTGTACAAGGCCTGAGATAGGCAGGTTTTGTAAGTTCTGGTGAGGAGAACTTTCCTCAAAAATCAGAACCCTGTGGTCACCACACCTCATGACTATGCACAGGGTCTCTCCAGGAGACATGGAGCTGAATCTACACTGTGCTTAAGTTCACAGTTCATACATACACATGTCACACTAATCTTCATTGAGCCCATATGTTTTTTACACTTTGGTCTTCATAAAGCCATAGATTTGGAGCCCCCATGGTGAAGAACTCTAAATCTCAAAGATGGTGTAAAAGAAACTCACTGAACTATAGATCTAAGAATTAAATAATGAATGAACATATATTTTTCTGTGACTCAGCCCCTCTATTTCGAAAAACATCTTCAAATAAAACATTATGTATATGAAAAGGTACTGACCTGTGTTTCCTTACAAGTTTGGAAGAAAAAGGTCTGCATTACTTTGACAAGAGTAAGTTTTATATTCATGAGAGCAAACCTCATGTTAATGCAGTTTCGGGGTCCATTTCCAAAGGGCATGTGAATGTAAGGATTGATGCTGTCCTTGTTATTCTTACTGAACCTGGTTCCACAATAGATGAGAAGTCAAAGAAATATTAAAACCACAACAGTTACTTGTTTCAGTTTGTGCCTTAGACACCCCCAAACAATAGTGTAAAAAATGATTTCATGGGCTTGTCATTGAAATACAGCTGTGGTTTTGCTCTGAGAATTATTAAGCTATGGAGTTTTTCTACCTTTCTCTTCCTTAGCCTATATAGTTTTCCACATTTCTTCTCCTTAGCCTACAGGACCTTTCAGTCTTTTTGAGATGAGATAAATGCTGTTTCAAAGGAAATCATGGTAAATTGAGACATTAAAGAAAACAAAACACACATAAAATATAAAAAGTATGAGAGTGAATACATACAATGAAATGAGATAGTGATTATGTCAGTTATGGCACATGATATAAAATTTGAAAACACATAAACACAGACACACACACACACATGCACGCACATGCATATACACAAACAGAGTCATGGTGCCATATCTGAGGATAATTAGTTTTAGCATAGGAATAAACAAAAATCCTGGGTGATCAAGTCTCTTATAAAAATAATGGGAACATACTTGTATAACCTATGCATATCCTGAAATATATTTTAAATCATCTCTGGATTGCTTATAATAACTAATAATATTTAAATGCTACATAAATACTTATTGTATTACACTGTTTAGAGAAAACTGACAAGAAAAAACATTTATAAGTTAGTTGAAAGTATAGATGCAAAAACCATACATACACGCTGAGCATGGCACACACCTGTAATCCCAGCATCTTGAGAGGTGGAGACAGCAGGATCCCAAGTTAAAAGCCAGCTTCACCAATTTAGTGAGGTCCTAAACATCTCAGCGAAACCCTGCCTGTAATAAAATACAAAATAGGGCTACAGATGTGGCTCAGTGGTGGACCACCCACGAGTTCAACTCCTGGTACCTTGCAAAAAAAAATCATACATTCAGAGGTTCAATGTATATATTATCAGGTGCTAGCAAAAATCAAATATGATACAATCTAGTTTAGCAAAAATATCTACATATGCCTAGAAATATGTTTATGAGAACATGATCATATTATTAATTCATGATTATTTAAAGAATTTAACAAGCTAAAAAGTTTCTTCTCAGCAAAAGAAACAATTTGTGAGGTGAATAAAGAGACTACACCTTGGGAGCAAATTTTTACCCCTCACACATTAGATAGAACATCAATCTCTAGGGTATATAAAGAACTCAAAAGTGAAGCACCAAAAAAACCCAAATAATCCAATCAATAAATGGGCCAAGAACCTTAACAGACACTTCTCAGAAGAGGATATACAATCAATCAACAAATATATGAAAAAATGCTCATCATCTCTAGCAATTAGAGAAATGCAAATCAAAACTACTCTAAGATATCATCTCACTCCAGTCAGAATGGCAACTATTATGATGCCATTATAACTGTTGGCAAGGATGTAGGCGAAAAAGTACACTCATACATTGCTGGTGGGACTGTAAATTGGTGCATCCAATATGGAAAGCAGAATGGAGATTCCTTGTAAATCTGGGAATGGAATCACTATTTGACCAAGATATCCCTCTCCTTGGTTTATACCTAAAAGGTATAAACATGCTACAGGGACACAGCCACATCAATGTTTATAGCAGCACAATTCACAATAGATAAATTGTGGAGCCAACCTGGATGCCCTTCAGTAGATGAATGGATTAAAAAATGTGGCATATATACACAATGGAATTTTACTCAGTATTAAAAGAGAATAAAATCAAGGCATTTTCAGGTAAATGGATGGTGCTGGAGAAGATAATGCTAAGTGAACTTAGCTAACTCCAAAAAAACAAATGCTGAATGTTTTCTCTGATATAAGGAGGCTGACTCATAGTGGGGTAGGGAGGGGTAGCATGGGAGGAATAAACAAACTCTAGATAGGGCAGAGGGGTGGAAGGGGAAGGGAGGAGGCAGGGGATTAGCAAGGATGGTGAAATGTGATGGACATCATTATCTACAGTACAGATATGAAAACATAAATTGGTGCAAATTACTTTATATACAAACAGAGATATAAGAAATTGTGTTACATATGTGTACTAAAAATTTTAATGCATTTCATTGTCATTTATTTTTAAAAACGCAATTTAAATTTTTTTTAAAGAATTTAGGATAGTGAATGGACATAGCATTCATTTTGTTCCTTGACACAAATTCATATCATTTTGCAAGAAAGTGTTATATTTATAACAATAAAACTGCTTAAAATACAAAGAAATATATGAAAATAATTACATAGCTACTTATTTGTCATCTATGATAAGAAATACAAAGACATGCTTGGACAACCCTAGCCCAGGGTGGTTCCCTTTCCCAGAGGCCCTGTACCTTTCAGGGCAGAACTCCTCAGGCTCTGGCCAGTGCTGTGGGTTTCGATGAAGAACAAAGCTTGATATCATCACCACTGTCCCCTTCCTAATGGACACTCCATTGATTCAACATCTTTCTTACAGACCCTCTCAAGTCTGCCAGCAATTGGGTACAACCTGAGAGTTTCATTCACCACCATGTCCAAGTACTCCATCTGTAACACGGTATCATAGGTAGCAGATGCCTGAAGAGAAAAAAAAAGAGATTTTTGAAAATTCATGTTTGGAACTAACTGTAAACTCAATCTACATAGTTATATTAAAGTGTTAGGAGGTCCGAAGAATAACAGAATGGTGAAGAAGAGTATTGATTACAATTGACTAAGCATTGTAATAACAATAATGTCCATTTGACAATCATGTCCATGGCTCATTGAGAAGTGCAGAGTAGTTATGAACATAAGAGGCCTATGGAACAATCCCAAATTCAGTGTATAATATCCTCAGCATCATCATGTACAATTTTTCCTCATGTGAGGAAAAGTAACTAATAGAATATGACAATTACACTCAGGCAAAATATGTGAAAGTCACTGTTACCTTTCTCTAAAAAAGTCACATGCCTATTTAAAGGAAATAGAAAAGAGGAAATAACCCATTATATATCAGTTTTTTCTTGAATAATTCTGCTTTGAATATATATATAACTTAGAGATAACACTACATCATTTAAAAAATGTTGGGAGAAACTGGTAACTTCCATCCCAGTACCACCAAAAGAAGGCTAAGATTCGATGGCACCATGTCAAACAATTTCAGTTTCATAGGACACTCTAAGGAGGATAGAAAGTCACTCTCACCCCCACCCCTTGATGCTGGACCAGTCTCCTGGTTGTTCTTCAGGGCTTTATTGTGAGCTCTGAAGAAGAGGCTTTGTGCCCACTTCACTGCCAAACCAGCCATGTCAGCCCCAGAGACCAGGTGTCTTCATATTCAATAGACTCAATAGACTTCCTGTTTAAGCAGAGGACAGCAGGCACAACATGTGGCTAATGCCTGGTATGACATTGGAGAGGATACAAGGTAGAAGTAAAGAGTTTGTCTCAGGAGTCCGAAAACCTGACTCATCCCCTGGATGCTTCTCTCTAATACATGACTAGAGTGTGAAGTTGTGTGGAGCAGAGCAGAGCTGGCCTGCCCACCAAGACTAGGCTCACTCAGCAGACAGCCAGGCAGGAGCTCATGCCACAGATCAGCAGAGCCAATGATCTGGACACTTGAGTGACACATGCTTACACTTCCTAGGTGTCATCAGAGTAACTGGTAATGGATACAACTGAAACTACACTCTTTTAAAAATTTCTTGTAGTTTTGGCAATAGAATTTTCCCCAAAATACTGTTTTCTCCCTCATTTGTCTCTTCAGATCCTTTCCAAATAGAGCTGGTGAAAAGAATCAGTGTATATATTTTGGCCAAAGCCTCCTAGAAAGTGACGAGGAGGGAGTCTTGTTGAATCTCCACCTCTCTCCTCCCTCTCCAGGTACCATCTTCTAACCTTATTGGGCAAAGCCACATCAATCTCCGGCTGCAGTTTGGTCTGTGCATCAGGATGGTTGGCCAGTTCATAGAAAATAAAGGAACAAGCACTGCTAATGGTCTCATAGCCAGCAAAAATGAAGATAATTGATTGAGCCACAAGCTCCAGATCAGACAGGGCTAATGGAAGAGAAAACACAACTTAGGTAAATCCAGCAAATCACAACATCAGAAGTTTAGATGAAGAGAAATCCCATTAAAACCCACAGATCACTAGGCAGGACCATGGAAAAGCAATTCAGAGGCATTCTCAGAGTGGTTTTTCATTTCCTTGTCTATCTGATATGGGAGACAAAGGAAAACTTTTTTTAATCCAGTTTTTCTGAGGTCTATACCACTCTTGGACTTGGCTACTAACTGTGCCATTCTCAGCACCACCAAAGATAGGTAAGCAGGAAGTGTGAATCAGGCGGTATAGATTCAAACTATACCAGATTTCAAACTATATTAAAGAGCAATAGTGACAAAAACAGCATGGTACTGGTACCAAAACAGGCGGGTGGACCAATGGTACAGAATAGAGGACACAGAAACCAACCCACAAAACTACAACTTTCTTATATTTGATAAAGGGGCTAAAATCATGCAATGGAGGAAGGATAGCATCTTCAACAAATGGTGCTGGGAAAACTGGAAATGCATATGGAACAAAATGAAACTGAATCTTTTTATCTCGCCATGCACAAAAGTTAACTCAAAATGGATCAAGGAACTTGATATCAAATCAGAGACACGGCATCTGATAGAAGAAAAAGTTTGCTATGACCTACATACGGTGGGGTCGGGCTCCGAATTCCTCAATAGGACACCCATAGCACAAGCATTAATATCTAGAATCAACAAATGGGACTTACTCAAAATAAAAAGTTTTTTTCTCAGCAAAAGAAACAATGAGAGAGGTAAATAGGGAGCCTACATCCTGTGAACAAATCTTTACTCTTCACACTTCAGATAGAGCCCTAATATCCAGAGTATACAAAGAATTCAAAAAATTAGACAATAAGACAACAAATAACCCAATCAACAAATGGGCCAAGGACCTGAACAAACACTTCTCAGAGGAGGACATACAATCAATCAACAAGTACATGAAAAAATGCTCACTATCTCTAGCAGTCAGAGAAATGCAAATCAAAATCACCCTAAGATACCATCTCACTCCAGTAAGATTGGCAGGCATTAGGAAGTCAAACAACAAGTACTGGTGAAGATGTGGGGAAAAGGGTACACTTGTATATTTTTGGTGGGACTGCAAATTAGTGCAGCCAATTTGGAAAGCAGTATGGAGATTTCTTGGAAAGCTGGGGATGGAACCACCATTTGACCCAGCTATTCCCCTTCTGGGTCTTTTCCCTAGAGACCTAAAAAAGAGCATGCTACAGGGACACAGCTACATCAATGTTCATAGCAGCACAATTCACAATAGCAAGACTGTGGAAACAACCTAGATGCCCTTCAATAGATGAATGGATAAAAAAATGTGGCATTTATACACAATGGAGTATTACTCTGCATTAAAAAATAACAAAATCATAGAATTTGGAGGGAAATGGAAGGCATTAGAGCAGATTATGCTAAGTGAAGCTAGCCAATCCCTAAAAAACAAATGCCAAATGTCTTCTTTGATATAAGGAGAGTAAGTAAGAACAGAGTAGGGAAGAAGAGCATGAAAAGAAGACTAGCATTAAACAGGGATTAGAGGTGGGAGGGAAAGGGAGAGAGAAGGGAAATTGCATGGAAATGGAAGGAGACCCAAAGGGGTTTACAAAATTATATACAAGAGGAAGTGAGGGGAAAGGGATAAATAATACAAGGGAGAGGAATGAGAGAAGTGGGGTAGAGAGAGAAGTGGGGAGGGGAGGGGAGGGGAGGAGGGATAGTAGAGGATAGGAAGGCAGCAGAATACAACAGACATGAGTATGGCAATATTTAAATCAATGGAAATGTAACTGGTGTGATTCTGCAATCTGTATATAAGGTAAAAATTTGAGTTCATAACCCACTTGAATCAAAGTGTGAAATATGATATGTCAAGAACTATGTAATGTTTTGAACAACCAACAATATAAAAAAGAAAAATAAATAAATAAAAATGAATTTAAAAAAAGAAAGACAAGAAAAAAACAGAACTGCAATGGGAGTATTTGAGTATTACAGAAATAAGCAATAAATTAGAAAAAAAAATTTTGAATGAGAGAGAAAAATAGTTTATATCCTGGATATGAGTAGATACAGAAATATTTCTTTCCTCTGTTGCATGTAGAAGTATTTCATGTTAATAATGTTTTCTACTGAGAGTATCTAAAAGCAAAAATCCACAAGATGATGACAAATTTTGATTTCTAAATTCCATTAATTGTGAAAACAAAAACAAAAAACAAAGCTGTCACGAGAAACAGAGCAGAAACCTAGAATATCTTAAATCAGAAAGGAAGAAAATACTTAGAAAATAAATGATAAGGGCATAGAATACACTGTATGCTACTATAATGTGGATACATGTCATAGAATGTACAAGACCAAGAGCAAACCCTAAGGAAATCTATGAACTGTGAATGGTAGACGTGTCTCAATATAGGTTCCTGGACTGTGATAAATATAACTCTCTGGTGGTGGATATTAGGAGTGAAGCAGTGTATTCCTGACTACATGGAAAACCTCTATGTTTTCAGTTCAATATTGCTATGGATAAAATAAACAGAAGCTACCTTTAAAACAACCATTAAAAAGATGACAAGAATAATAGAGGACTCAGGAGCCTACATGAAAGGAATCCAATGGACAAATATGGGGGAATTGAGCATCAAAATAAAAATAGTAAGAAAAGAAGTTGAATAAAAATTACCATGCTAGTGAAAGAAATAGTTTATATCAGCTTCAACATTTGAACATGGCTCTAGGTGTGCTTCTCTAGAAAGTTCCTCAGGCTACTGTATATGATATCCAAGCATGCACTTTCTGCAACTAGGTAGAAACGCTTTTCTTCCTGGAAAATCTCCTGCACATTTCCAGAACAATTCTTCCCTCTGAGTTTTTCCATCAGTAGATGAGGTAGCAACCTTGTTTACCTTTATGAGACTCCACATCTTTGGAATTCTGCGAATTTATTATAAGCTGAAGAAAATCCACCCGATGCTAGAAACATAGAGATTTCAAAGATAAAAGATCAATTATGAAGTCAGAAATAAATTAATAGTGCAGAAGTAATCTTCCCTTCTGAGACCATGACTTCTTTAAGTACAGAAGTCCAGCTGGAGTTTCCTAAGTCATCAGTGAAGAAAAACATCCATATACAAACTGAAGAGTAGGATGTTTCCCTGAGTGAAAACTGGCTGTGGTGTCCAATAGCTACTGGCCTTTGCTCTCCCTACTTGTGAGCTCCTGTAGATTCTGAACATAGCCTCATGGCCAGAGAGTGGCTGGCTTTGTCTCCTGTTACATTTGTTTGCTTAGGGAGAAGTCCTGGACTTCAATATTTTGTTTTACTACCTTAATTCTTCATCAAAGATGCCATAGATTAATCTCCTGATATTTTTAGAACTCATCATCAGATTTTGGGCAAGCATCTTGGAAGATTCCACCATGCTTGAAGGTATGAACGTTGTACTGACTGACACCTGGAGGGCCCATCCTGGCTCCCTGGCCTGCCCACATCCTTGTGCTGGTCTTTGTACATGAGGCAAAACCTTCACCTAAAAAAACCCCATGCCTGCTCTATGAGGGTCCAGACAGTGCCAGCTACCCTGAGGATGCCTTCTGTGGAGACTTTGTAAAGTGAGAGGTTTGGAAATGCAATGATTCTTGACCATATAAAATTTGATGAAATTATAGCACCAGGAAAATGTTTATGTTGAAATTTTATCTATTGAAGAGAAGGGATATGATAAAACATTTTTCCTCTATTTAAAAAAATAATTTCAAATGATATATAAGAACATTAAGCTATACACATATTAACAAGGTACCTGATTATTTTGATATATGTATATGCTATTTGATGTTTATGTCAGTTTAGAAACATCTTTAATTGCATTTATCATTTCCTGCTGGTGGATGTTTTCAAAATCTATTAGGCTCAATTAATAAGAACAATTTTAACATAGTGCTGCAATAAACATGGGAGTGCAGATGTCTCTTTGACATACTGATTTCATTTCCCGTGGTTATACACCTAGTAGTGAGATTGCTGGATTATACAGTGGGTCTGCATTTGATTTCTGAGGGTCCTCCTTACAGTTTTCCATAAAGGCTACCCTAATTTGCATTCTAGCCAACAATGTATAAGGACTCCTTTTTTTTTTTTTTTTAGAGATTTTGGGCTTTTTCTATCAGCAATATTTATGCCTTGACAAACTAAATTCCATGCCCATTATTTAATTTTAAGTGCTTTCTCTCTGATTCATTATTTTTTCAGTATTTGGAATATATAATTTTCTTTATTTAAGTCTTTTTTATTAGTTCTTTTTAGTTATATGAGAGTAGAGTCTATTTTGACATAATTATAAAAGCATGGAATACATCTTACTCTAATTTAGTTCCCTCCCTGATTCATTCTTGTATCTCAATTACCAGATACTAAATTCTTTATTCTTCCCAAATGAGAACCCTCTACTATTCTCAACCAAGAGTTCTTCATCTACCTTTTAAAAATATACAAAGAAGTATGGAAGTCTTACACCCACAGGCATATAAATTATCAAAAATGAACCTCCTCTGTAACCACCACCGGATTTTACCTGTTGTTTCTCTTGAAGGCGACTTTCTTTCATTCTCTTTATAGCTTTCTTTAAAAAAATTGTGATTTTTTGGAAACAGAGAGATATTCATTGCCTCATAAATTTGAGTAAGGAATGGAAATATTACTCTAGGGGAAAGAAAAAACAAAGAACACTTCAGAGAAAAATGTAAAGTTTACCTGGAGCAATTACATCTTTTCTACCTATCAGAAAAGTGGAAGTCACAAGGGTTCCTAAAGAGAAACTGTTCGTGATAGGACCACTGATTGGGCTCCAGGCCACTGGTGGAGCAAGAGGATGTCATATATACGGCCACCACCAAACCAGTGAGATCAGTGGCCCCTTCTGCCTCTGTGGAGTGACCAAAGGAGCAAGATGAAAACTCTGACCACTTTCCCCTTCATGTACTGTAATAGAGTGTCTTTGGATAAACCTAGGCTTTAGTCTGAGGCTCCAGTTAATCATGCTCTTCAAGAAAGAGCAGTCAGGATGGGACCAACAGAACATGTGTTCCTTGAGCACCACAGGAGGAATCCAGAAGGCATTATTAGAAAGAAAATTGGGAAACTCATAGTATGAGCAAATTGATCAATATATTCCTGAATAAACACTGAATGAAAGAAGAAATAGAGTGAAATAGATAAAGTATTGAAAGGAAAAAAGGAGGCATAATATATGAAACTTATAAAATGGAGAAAAAGCCATCATTGCTCAGAGGGAAATTCTTATCTATTAAATAAAAACAAATATCACAAATGAATGATCAAACTTTACATAATAAATCATGAAAAAAAGAATACAACAGTCACTAATAGGGCATTATGGAAAAATGTGGATATGTAACCGATGTGATTCTGCAACTTGTATTTGGGGTAAAAATGGGTGTTCACAACCCACTTGAATCAAATGTATAAAAGATGATATGTCATGGATTCTGTAATGTTTTGAACAACCAATAAAAATAAATAAATAAAATAAAAAACAACAAAAAAAGAAATGCAATTCTTTAAAAAAAAAAAATTCACAAAATAATAGCTACACTGACCCAGAAATAGAAAGGCTACAGTTAGTAGCATTCAAAATGAAAACTGGGGAAATACTGACATTATAAACATAGAAAGAATTATAAAGATTTTGTAACAATCAGATTATTATAACAATTATACAAATTACATAAATGAAATAGAAAAATTTCTAAAAAGACACAAACAACAGAAACTAACTCATAAAGTAATACAAAATATATATTGACATACATCCTGTGATGAGACTAAATTAGAAATTAGAAACTTTTCTACAAAGTGAAGCTCAGGTCCAGATGTTCCAAGGACAATTCTACCAAACATTAAAAGAACTAATACCAATTCTTTACCTCTTTACAAACATTCATAGAAATACCTAGTATTTTCTAAGTATAGAATATAGTGAACACTTGTAAAAGATCCTAAAATGCCCGTGTTAACCTAATCCTAAGACTTAACACAAAGATAACACAGAAGAACTACAAACTAATATATCTTATAATTATGGATGCAAAAACTCAACAAAATAATTTGTTATTCTTCTCTCTCTCTCTCTCTCTCTCTCTCTCTCTCTCTCTCTCTCTCTCCCACTTATCTATCTCCCCAGTCTCTTTCTCTCTTTTCTCCTGCTACTAGCTAACATCTTTTGATTCCTCTTTTATGCTTCCTAAGATCTAATAACTCTATATCCTCACCTCCTACTTCCTTAACATCTCATCCTAAACCCACCCCCCCATTCTCTCTTTGCCCACCATTATTAACTATAGGTCCTTTTGCAACCTACTGTTTACATTGTTAATAATAATCAAACTCACCATTTCTGTCTGTTGTGACAAAACTGTAAACATCTCAATAGAAGCTCTTTGGTTTAATTAAGCCTGAATTTTATTTTGCATTGGGATATGTTAATATTGATCTCCTCCTTAAAGGAGAGGTCATGGAATTCTGCAGGGACACTATAAGTCTATTCATATAAACTGTAATACCTTAGATATACACTGCTAAAGGAAAAGACACAAAAACAATGTGAAAAAACAAGGGAAGAAAGTGCCCCAAAGAAACCAAGATACATTACTAGAACCAATGGCCAGCATAGCAGAAGATATGTCCAAGAGAAGTTCAGGAAGTATGTAATTAAAATGTTCTGTGAATTAAAGGATGATATAAGAAAGCAAACACAGGCAACAAAAGGTCATTTCAATAAAGAGCTACACAGCCAAATACAGGAAACAAAAGATTACTTCATAAAGCAATAGAGATTCTAAAAAAAGGAAAAGAAATCATTGAAATGAAGGAAACAATAAAGCAAATTAAAAACTCCATAGAAATCATCACCAACAGACTAGATCACTTTAAAGATAGGACCTCAGACAATAAAGACAAAATATATAATTTTGAAAGTAAAGTTGACCACACAGTGAAGATTGTAAGAAACCATGAGCAGAACATTCATGAATTATGAAAAGGCCAAATGTAAAAATTATTGAGATAGAAGAAGGCATAGAGTTCCAAAACAAAGGAATGAACAGTTTATTCAATAAAATAATATCAGTAACTTTTCCAAACCTGAATAATGAATTGGACAATCAAATACAAAAGGCTTACAGGACATCAAGTGTTCAAAATCATGACAGATTCTACACCAAGGCACATAACAATGAAAATGCCTAACATACAGAATAAGGAAAGAAATTTAAAAGCCACAAGAGAAAGGAATCAGGTTACATATAGGAGGAAATCAATTAGAATATCTGCAGATTTCTAAACCCAGACCTTCAAAGCTAGAGGGTCCAGGAACAATATATACCAAACTCTGAAAGAAAATGGATGCCAATGAAGAATCTTACATCCAGCAAAATTAAGCTTTAGATTTCATGATAAAGTGAAAACCTTCCATAATAAACAAAAATTGAAAGAATTTAAAACTAGAAAGCCTGGACTACAAAATACATCCTTAGCAAAATATTTCATAAAGCAAAAATGAAAAACAACCATGAAAATCAGCAAAGGGAGGAAGTACACTAAAGGAAAAGACAATCAAAGGAGAAACCAAGTCAAGTTAAAAACCAAAATTAAGCAAAATGACTGGAAATATGAACCATGTTTCAATAATAACCCTGAATGTTAATGGCCTAAACTCATCAATCAAAAGACATAGACTGGCAGATTGGATTTTTTACAAAACCAACAATATGCTGGCTTCAAGAGACTTATCTCATAGGAAAAGACAACCACAAACTGAAGGTGAAAGGTTGGGAATAAATATACTACTCACATTGACTGTGTAAATAAGCACAGGTTTCCATCCTCATATCAAATAAAGTAGACATCAAGACAATGTTAATCATAAGGAATAAAGAAGGACATTTTATACTGCTTAAAGAAACCATTTATCAACAAGATTGAATGAAATAAACAAGAAATAACAATTGTAAATACTTAAGCACCAAACAATGAATTATGGGCTAACAAGAAAAGGACAAATGTAATGGCCATCTACATTCTTCAAACTCTTCTTAATTTCAAGAGTAAAATAGACCACAATACAATAATACTGGGTGACTTTAACACAACACATTCACCACTAGATAGATCTTCCAAAAAAAAGCTAAATAAAGAAACTATAAAAATAAATAATACAATCAATAACTTAGACTTAACAGACATACAAAATTACAAGAATAAAATAAAAAAAAACAGACACACAGAAAATATTTCACCATCAGTGAGTGAATACACTTTCTTCTCAGCAGCACATGGATCCTTCTCTAAAATAGGCCATATATTATGTCACAAAGCAACTCTTAGCAAGTACAAATAGAGATACTACCCTGAATGCCATAAGATTATAATGGAATGAAATTAGAGATTATTGATAAAATGAAAAACAGAAGCTACTCCAACACATGGAGACTAAATAATATGCTACTTAATGAGCAGGAGATAGCAGAAATCATCAGAGAGGAGATTAAAAAATTTTTAGACGTAAATGAGACCAATGATACAACATATTGAAATCTCTGGAATACTATAAAGATGGTACTAAGAGGAAAGTTAATTACATGGAGTTCATTTTTTTAAAGAAGAAAAAGTCAATAAATAAAGGACCTAAAATTGCATCTCAAAGCCCCCCAAAAGAGAACAATCAACACCAAAAGTAGTAGAAGACAGGGAATAATTAAAATCAGAGCTGAAATCAATGAAACTGAAACAACAGAAACAATTGAAAAAATTGGCAAAACAAAAAGTTTGTTTTTTGAAAACATAAATAAAATTCATAAACCCTTAGCCACACTAATACAGAGAGAGAAAACTTATATTACTAAAATATGTGATAAAAAGAAAATATCATGATGGATACATCTGAAATACAGAAGGTAATTAAAAACTATTTAAAAATTTACACTCCAATTAAATAGAAAATAACAAAGACATGGACAAATTTCTAGAGACATGATCTATCCCAATCGAATCAAGCTAATATACACAAGTTAAACAAATCAATTTCAAGCAAGTAAATAGAAGACACCATCAAAAGCCTACATACAAAGAAGAGCTCAACCAGTCAGGGTGGGTGGGGGGTCATCTGAGGAATGAAGGAACTTTGGATAGGGCAAGGGAAATGGAGGGGAGATGGGTGTAGGATTGATGGTGAAATAAGATTGACATCATTACCCTAGGAACATGTATGATGACACAAATGGTGTGAATCTACTTCATCTACAAGTACAGAAGTGAAAAGTTGTGCTCCCTTTGTGTTTTATGTAGTGGAATGCATTCTGCTGTCATCTATAATTCATTAGAACAAATAAATAAATATTTTTTTAAATAAAGTACTCACACATGCTTCAGGATGGAAGAATTTGAAAGTACAATGATAAATGAAAAAAGTCAGACATACAAAGCCACATATTGTAGGATTCATTAATACAAAATTCACAGGGGCTGGGGATGTGGCTCAAGCGGTAATGTGCTCACCTGGCATGCAGAGGGTGCTGGATTTGATCCTCAGTACCACATAAAATAAAGATGTTGTCCACTGAAAATTAAAACATAAATATTTAAAAATTCTCTCTCTCTCTCTCTCTCTCTCTCTCTCTCTCTCTCTCTCTCTCTCTCTCTCTCTCTCTCTCTCTCTATCTCTATCTCTTGAAAAAAAAGAAAATTAAATTAACAGTATCAGCAAATCTTTAGTCAGAAAATAGATCCATGGTTGCTTAGGCTTAGGGAATAGAGAGTTGATAATGAAATGGTAGCCTGCTTCTGAGTTGACAAATGGTCACTAGTGATGAATGAGTATATCTTTGTACTAAAAACAATTTAATTGTATAATTAAGTGGGGTAATTAAAAGATTATTAATTATGTATCAATTATGATCTTATTTAAGTAAAGAAAGGGAACAAATAACATGGTATTCCACATACTTATTGAGAAGCAAAGGGTCAAAGAAATTAAATTTTAAGAGCTTCTTGACTTTCTTTACAAAGGGATCTTGTGGGTTGTTGAGGGAATCGATGTTCACTCCAAATGATGTAGCAGTGCTCACATTCAAGCTGTAGGCCCCAAAAATGCTGAATAGAGAAAGATATAATATGAAAAGATAAAACCAGTGCCTCTTCCCAATCTTTCCACTACACATGCAGCAAGAATTAGGAGTAAGTTCACATACCCAGGCAAGACAAGCAGAGAGCCACACACTCACAGTTATCTGCTAAACTATCAGATGACTCCATGATCCCTTCACACATACTATGAGGCCTTTATGAGTTTCAAATTAGGTATTGCCCTTGTTCCAGGAGTGATGGGTACAGTGAGGTGAGTTAGACTCACCTCTGAACTCAAGAAGCTTACCCACACCAGAATAAGATCCATAATCAGACACACTACAGTAGCACAAATAGAATGTGAATAATGATAGTTGTATACAAACTGAGCTTCATCAGGACAAGGGAGGAATAACTAAGTCTTCCTAGAGGACTCACGAAAGGTGATCTTGACCTTGTCTTCTAGTATATCCAAAGTCACAAATATTTGCAGCCAAACAAACCTTGGCAAATACAGGAGAGATCCTTTCTCCCCCAGCTGCCCTGTCTCCTTCTGGGAGCAGCATCTTCTTGGATGAACAGTTGGAGTTGTGACTCCAAACTCTTGCTTTGTCTGCTCATTGCACTAGCTCAACATTTGAAATTCAGTTCTGTGGCAGGCAGTTGGAGGGGCTCCTGCTTGAGCTTGGAATGCCAGAGCTGCCCTTTTACTTCCTCTTTCAAATTGATAAACTTTCCCTTCTCTGATTACAGTCTTATGTTTTTCACCAACACATCTCCATACTGGTTAATGATGGGGAACATCTACACACAAAACACAAGATCACCCATAGTTAAGTAAGGAGACTCAGTCCCCGACGCTATAGCTTTCCCAGGATGAAGAAGTATGAGGCATTTATAATGAATCTCACTATATCTCTTCTAAAACATAATGACAGAAGAATATTTTTAGGAAGTTCAAATTCAGAGGACTATCCGTTTGAAAGGGACTACTATCTCTCTCACTTTCTACCCATACCCAGATTAAGCCTTTAAGTTTCCTATGAAAAGCCTTCCTATTTTATTACCTCCTTGAGTTTTCCACTGTTGAAGATTGGAGACAGCAGTGTTCTTATTCTCTTCTATTCTTCATCCTCAGATACAGTGATGGCTTTTTTTCATTAATCCCACTGGAACAAAATTCTAAGTCCAAAGAAAAAGAGATTTTGTCTACATAAATGTGGAGGTCTCTACAGTTGCAAAAGTTTGTTAAACAAGTTCTATTTATTTAAAAAAAATGTTTAGTGTGTGATAGTAGAAAGAAAACACCTGGACTTAAGCCAAATGATGTGCAAGATTGACATAAAACCTACTAAAACCAGTGGGGAATGTGATAATAGGAGCAAATGTGACTCCATTTTGATTTACGACTTCATCTTGTAAAACAACCATGCCAAGTAGAAGAGTCATGACTGGGGCAAGATGTTCTTTTCCTTTTGCTATAGAAACTTTTAAGAACATGGAACCACCTAATGGGGTATTGTTTCTGTAACTAGGGTAACAGGGCTCTGTTTCTGTAACTGGGGTGACTGGGCTAACTGTGATTGGTTAGGCTTCCCTCTGCGTGACTGCACTATCCTGCTTCTGTAACCTGGCTTGCTTGCATTGGCTATACTCCCTGAACATCCCTTTTGCAGTTTTCAGACTTATAAGGAGTGCCCTTGCAATTGTTTGGGGCTGATTAGGGGAACAGCTTTATGTTCTGGTCAGCCACCACTAGTGTGCCTCAATAAAGGCTTGATTCAATTATATGTGAGTGGTCTGGAAGTCAGTTTATGAAACCCTGGGATGAAGCTTTAAGTATAACATTTGGGGGTTCGCCCTGGATTTATTTCTTCCTGACCGTCACGGTTAATTTGCATCCAACGATGGGCCATTAGACCTCAGCAGCAGAGTAGAGGGGAGCTCCTGAGAGACACTCCACAGCCTCACTCCAATCCATCCTAGGATGCTCTGAAAAGCCTCCTGCTGGCTGTAAGTTCTGGTGAGTCCACTCTTCTCTGAGGGAAAAGGTCATATTGGATGCAGCTGCTTACACCTTCCCTGGGACAGGACGAGATGTTATCACTGTCTCCCTGGAGGTCTTCCTGTGTGACCTAATCTGTCTGTATCTGGGGCCCACTGGAGGTCTCCCTGGGAGGTCTCATCTGTCTGGGGGCAGGAGGAGACATAGTCTCTGTCCCACTGGAGGCCTCCCTGCAGGGCCTCATCTGTCTGGGGGCAGGGTGAAACATGGTCTCTGCCCCATTAGAGGTCTCCCTGTGTGACCTCAGAGATTGTTGCTTGTCCTGTGTCTGTTCTGCTGTTTGTCATTTCTCCAGTGTCTTCTGCTGTTGGTCATTTGTCCATTGTCAGTTCACTGGCCATTTGTTCTGTTTGCATGGTCTCTGCCCCATTAGAGGTCTCTCTGGGTGACCTCAGCTATTGTTGCTGTCCTGTGTCTGTTTGGCTGTTCGTCATTTCTCCAGCGTCTTCTTGCTGTTTGTCATTTGTCCCGTGTCTGTTCACTGGCAGTTTGTCCTGTTTGTCTATCTGAGTGTTGTGCATGGGCCCTTTTCTTGTTCTCGTAACCGCTCTTCTTTCAACAGGACTCCTTCGCTCCACCGATATCAGAGACAAGGAAGCACTACAGAGATCTCTACCTGGACCCCTTTAACTTGTGTTCTTAACATTTTTTAGGACTTTATCTGTTGGTTGGTTTTTGTTTGCTCCCTTTGTGTCCTGTGTTAATATCTACCTCAGGTGGTTTCTAATGGGAATAAAATGATTAAAATGATTTATCTGTGCTCACTACAGCTTGTATTAAAATGTAAAATGCTGCCAACAGGACTAAAAGAATTGTCAAAAGTAAAAGCTAAGGTAAAAAAAAAATTAGAGATTGTCTTCATTTAGGAACTAGGCCAGGTGGCCAACTGAGTAAATCATGTCAGTTCTTATAGAGGACAGATTAAAACTAAAGTGCTTTATAAAACTATTATTCCTAAATTATGTAATAAAAATCATTATTTTGTCTAGAAATTTGGCTTTTGTCTCTCAGTATTTGCAAGCATGAATAACTTCCAACTCTTAAAAAATTGTCTAAATATTTTTCAATGTCAGGCTAAAAGTTGGTGGCCACTATCCAAGAAACCAAAAAAATCAGTTTAAAATGAGACCCAAACCTGGGGGACTCTCCCAAGGAGATCAATGGAGATGCATCTTTGGGAAGGTCCTCCAAAAAAAAAAAAAATAAGCCCCCTTCATTGGTCTATGTTCCTTCAACTCTTTTCAGTTTTCATGAACAGAACCACCTCAGGAAAAGGTTAGAAAACTTTTAAAATTCTGTATTTGTTAAATTCATAATTTTGATCAAATATGCTTAGGTTAATGTTTTTCTGATTAAACTCTGCTTTATTCTAAGACCAATTTACAAGAGTTAACTCTCAATCTAATAGGTTTATTAAAAATAAGCTACAAAGTTTTTGTTTTTGTTTTGTGTAGGTGCACTGGTGTACTGTCTGTCTACATGTATTTCCATGTCTACATATACTTGGTACAAAAACTTGACATATGAGCTCATAAATTAAAATTTTTAAAAAATGAATCCAAATACTTTTGGTTTATATAATTTAAAAGGTTCAATTTAAATTGGAAAAAATAAATAAATGTACAAATGTCTTCAAAGTTACTAATGCACATTTTTGTTTTTAGATGGTTAAACAGCTGTTAAAATGTAAATGTCTATAAAGTGTCTGATATCCATTGTCTCTAGGATTTTTATTCGACAGAGAAAAAAATGAAAATTAATTACTAATACTATTCAATGCACTTGTCAGATACCTTGTTTTTTAAAAAAAAGATATGTAAATTTCATCTAAACGTATATAAAATTAATCATGGATGTGTTTGTTAGAGACATCTAATTGGTACAAAGTTAGAATGCTAACTGTTAAATATAATATCAAGTACTCTTAACTCCTTAAATTCCATAAGGTAAAATATTTAAGCAATGTTGGTGTTTTCATAAATTGGTAAAGTAAAAAAGAAATTTGAAACTATTTTGTGTTATTATAAAAACAAGGTAACTATGAGTTACAATGTCCCAATAGGTATAATTCTGCATTCAAAGAATCAAGATGTTTCAACTGTATTTCAATTATAGTACTGTAAGTAACAAGTATTTCATCTTATTAAAAGTAATTAATTTATCTAAATTCAAAAATTTATAAGGGTTATTTCAAGTTACAAACAAAAAAAATCAATGGGCTAAAAATTATTAAAAAGTTCTAAATATAATAATATATTTAATAAAAAACATTTCCAGGTAAAAAGTCTTTATGTGGTAAAGTATAATTATAATACATTTAAGTAAACAAAAGGGTCTAATTAAGTAATATAAAGGTCTATAAATTAAAGAAAAATATTAAAAAGTTTATATGTAACTAAGTTGGTTACATATGTAACACAAATAGTCAAAACTATTCAAGGTTGTTCCCTAATGACAAATAATAATGTACTGATCTATTTATATGTTAAATTGATAAAAACTTCTAAAAATATTAATTACATTATGTCTATTAAGGTTTAATCCTCTAGAACAAGTAATCTTAGAGAAATTAAGGTTTGTACATTTATGGCTAAACAACAACTGTTATTTTAAAATATTGTCCTATGGAATTCAAGCTTCCGTTCGCCTGCATCTCCCAGGCAAACAACTGTGACTCAGCACTAAACGATCTCGCTGAAATAACTGGTCGGCCCTTTGGAACCTGTGGAGGTTAACACCAACCGAGCCTTCATAGGCAGTGGCCACAGGATTGAGACAGGGCTTGCGAGAGCAAGTCAAGACCCACACTTGCATTGGTCACCTGGCAAAGAAAACAAACTGTAGCCATTTGCATGGGATACCACCATGGCAGAGAACTGACATCACCGGAATGCTGCGGAAGAGATCACTTCATTGAAACTGTCGGCGACAGGTGTGTAACCCCCTAGCCCTTCTTCTCCACACAGCAGGGAAACCTTAAGGGCCCCTCCCAGCTCTCCTGTGAGCACAATCGTCAGACCAAGGGAATCAGGAGTGGCGAGGGACCCGAGGCGCGAAACCCTTGGCTACTGTTCCCACCAGTGCTGACAACTGAGGGCTCTTGCACCAGCTACCAGGGGGGCATGGCTACTGGAGGGCAAGTAAAATTTTCTGAGGGTTCTCAGCCCCAAGCTCCACAAACTTAGGGTCTGAGGGAATGGCAAATAGAAAGAGTGTGCCCAGTCTTTCAAGAAAATAGGACTCCTGGGAACAGCAGACCTGGCGTGCAGCCAGTATTGTGGTAAGCGTCACCGGTGAGTGGGGCCTCGCTTGAGGAAAAGTGGGGAAGTGACTAGACACAAGAGAAGGCCCTTGGCACTCAGGATTGGAGACCTGCCCAGTCTGGGAAGAAGAGGTTCTGCACAGTGATTGGTTCCCGCCTATTGAGAGGAAAAACTTGGCGTGGTGGGCACAGCTCCACCTACTAAAAGAGAAGTTAATAAAAATATAAGATTGCATTTATTAAAATTTTTTTATTTGAGTTTATTTTTCATTTTCATTTTTTTAATTTTTTTAAAATTTTAAATTATCTTTTTAAATTTTTTTCTTATTTTCTTTTCTATTTTTTTCTTTTGTCTTTTCATTTCTTTTCAACTTCCTTATTCACCCTTCCTTGAATTCTACCTGCTTACTCTCATTCTCTTTAGTGACTTCTTTCCTTCCCTTCTAATACATTTCCTCCCAAGCATCAAATAAATTTATAGGAGTAAACAGTAACTCAGCAGTCAAACAGAACAAGAAGTAACATGAGCAGCATGAAAAAGAAAAAAGAAAAGGAGTACACACAATGCAGGATAGCCTAAATATTCAGGAGGACCTAGAGGCATCAGAAAAATGGACAAATAAAGAAATCAAATAATACCTTAGACAGATGGAATGGAATCTGAAAGAGGATATGAGACAGCAAATTCAAACAGTGAAAGAACACATTGAAAATGAATTACATAAACAGATAAAAAAGAAATAAGCATCTTTATCAGGAGATAGAGATTAGAAAAAAATAAAACAATAATTCTAGAAATGAAGGAAACTATAAACCAAAATAAAAACTCAAATGAGAGTATCACTAACAGAGTGGAGCAAATAGAAAGCAGAACATCAGATAATGAAGAAAAAATGTATCATCTTGAAAAGAGACTAGCCAACTCAGAAAGGCCGGTAAAAAAATCACGAGAAAAACATCCAAGAGATATGGGATAACATAAAATAACAAACTTAAGAGTCATCAGGATAGAGGAAGGTATAGAGGTTCAAACCAAGGGAGTGAGAAACTCGCTGAATGAAATAATTATAGAAAACTTTCCAGAAATAATAAAGAAAACGAATATACAAATTGTTGATGCATACAGGACACCGAACATACAAAATCAGAGTAGACCAACGCCAAGACACATTGTTATGAAGATATCCAATATACAGAACAAAGAGAAAATATTAAAAGCTACAAGAGAAAGGAGGCAGATTACATTCAGGGTTAGACCAATAAGGTTAACAACGCATTTTTCATCACAGACGCTGAAAGCAAGAAGATCCTGGAACAACTTATTTCAAACACTAAAAGCCAATGGATGCCAACCAAGAATTCTGTATCAAGCAATATTAAGCTTCAGGTATGACAATAAAATAAAAATCTTTCATGATAAACAAAAGTTAAAAGAATTTGCAGCCAGAAAACGAGCACTGCAAAGCATCTTGAGCAAAACACTACATGAGAAAGAAATGAAAAACAATAAACAAAACCAACAGTGGGAAGGACCTCAGTAAAGACAGAGGGTGGGGGGAAAGCTAATCATGGAGAAACAAACTAAATTTTTAAAAAAAGATAAATAATCAAACATGGATGGAAGTACAAATCATATATCAATAGTAACTCTAAATGTTAATGGCTTAAACTCTCCAATAGAGCCTCATAGGCTGGTATCATGGATTAAAAAAACAAATCCAACAATATGCTGCCTCCAGGAGACAAATCTAATTGGAAAAGACATACACAGGCTGAAGGTGAAAGGATGGGAAAAAATATACCACACACACGGTGCTTGTAAGCCAGCAGAGGTGGCCATCCTTATATCGAATAAAATCGACTTCAAGACTAAGTTAATCAAAGGGATAAGGAAGGAGATTATATACTGTTAAAAGGAACCATTCACCAACAAGACATAACAATTATCAATATTTATGCACCAAATAAAGGTGCTGCGATGTTCATAAAACAACTTTCCTCAAGTTCAAGAATCAAATAGATCACAACACGAAAATTATGGGTGACAACAACACACCTCTCTCACCATTGGACAGATCTTCCAAACAAAAGTTGAATAAAGAAACTATAGAACTCAATATCACAATCAAAAACCTAGACTTAACTGACATATATAGAATATATCAACCATCATCAAGTGAATATACTTTTTTCTCAGCAGCACATAGATCCTTCTCAAAAATAGACCATATATTATACCATAGGGCAACCCTCCGTAAATATAAAGGGGTAGAGATAATACCATGCATTTTATCTGATCATAATGGAATAAAACTGGAAATCAATGATAAAAGAAGGAAGGAAAAATTCTACATCACATGGAAAATGAACAATATGTTACTGAATGATCAATGAGTTACAGAAGACATAAAGGAGAACATAAAAAAATTCTTAGAAATAAATGAAAATATAGACACAACATATTGGAATCTATGGGACACAATGAAAGCAGTTTTAAGAGGGAAATTCATCACCTGGAGGTCATTCCTCAAAAAAAGAAAAAACCAACAAATAAATGAGCTCACACTTCATCTCAAAGCCCTAGAAAACGAAGAGCAAAACAACAGCAAATTTAGCAGAAGGCAAGAAATAATTAAAATCAGAGCAGAAAACAAAGAAATTGAAACAAAAGAAACTATTGAAAAAACTGACAAAACTAAAAGTTGGTTCTTCAAAAAAATAAATAAGATCGACAGACCCTTAGCCATGCTAACGAAGAGAAGAAGAGAGAGAACTCAAATTACTAACATACGGCATGAAAAAGGCAATATCACAACAGATGCTACAGAAATATAGAAGACAATTAGAAATCATTTTGAAAACCTATATTTCAATAAAAAAGAAGATAGTGAAGACATCGATAAATTTCTTAAGTCATATGATTTGCCCAGACTGAGTCAGGAGGATACACACAATTTGAACAGACCAATATCAATGGATGAAATTGAAGAAGCTATCAAAAGACTACCAACTAAGAAAAGCCAGGACTGGATGGGTATACAGTGGAGTTTTACAAACCTTTAAAGAAGAATTTATACCAATACTTTTCAAGTTATTTCAGGAAATAAAAAAAGAGGGAGCTCTTCCTAATTCATTCTATGAGGCCAACATCACCCTGATTCCTAAACCAGACAAAGATGCCTCAAAGAAAGAAAACTACAGATCAATATCTCTAATGAACCTAGATGCAAAAATCCTCAATAAAATTCTGGTGAATTGGATACAAAAACACATCAAAAAAATTGTGCACCATGATCAACTAGGATTCATCCCTTGGAGGCAAGGATGATTCAATATACGGAAATCAGTAAATGTTATTCACCACATCAATAGACTCAAAGATAAGACCATATGATCATCTCAATAGATGCAGAAAAAACATTCAACAAAGTACAGCATCCCTTTATGTTCAAAACATTAGAAAAACTAGGGATAACAGGAACTTACCTCAACATTGTAAAAGCTATCTATGCTAAGCCTCAGGATAGCATCATTCTGAATGGAGAAAAATTGAAGGCATGCCCTCTAAAATCTGGAACAAGACAGGGATGCCCTCTGTCATCACTTCTATTCAATATAGTTCTCGAAACACTGGCCAGAGCAATTAGACAGATGAAAGAAATGAAAGGCATAAAAATAGGAAAAGAAGAACTTAAATTATCACTATTTTAAGATGACATGATTCTATACCTAGAAGACCCAAAAGGGTCTACAAAGAAACTACTAGAACTAATAAATGAATTCAGCAAAGTGGCAGGATATTAAATCAACACGCATAAATCAAAGGCATTTCTATATATCTGCCGCAGTCTGGCTGGGCACAATTCAGGAGCCACTTGTCAAAAGAAACTAACTTTATTTTTAGAACTACAAATGCCAAACAAAACAGCTCCTTTGGAAAAAACCCTCAGAGCCCAACTGCCACCACCGGCTTCCCACAAGCCTCTCACCCCCACACCAGCCTCTCCACCTCCCACAATCCTCCTGCTCTTGAGGTCGATTGGCTGGGTTGCGTGGGCGGAGCCAAAGAAGTCCCCCAGTGGGCAGCTCTGCAGAGGAGCCAATCAGCTAGATGTTTCTGGGGCCGCTGTGAGCCAATCATCAGCTGGCAGTCTGAAGGGCAGGGAAACAGCCCTATGAACATCACCGCAGAGGAGCCAATCAGCTAGATGTTGCTGGGGCCGCTGTGAGCCAATCATCAGCTGGCAGCTGGAAGTTTGCTGGCAGCTGGAAGTTTTCTGGGGCCCCTTTGGCTGTGGCTCTCAACATATATCATCGACAAAACTTGTGAAACAGAAATGAAAAAAAAACATCCCATTCACAATATCCTTGAAAACAATAAAATACTTGGAATCAACCTAACAAAAGAAGTGAAAGACTTAAACAATGAAAATTCCAGAACCCTAAAGAGAGAAATAGAAGAAGATCTTAGAATATGGAAAAATATACCCTGTTGATAGATAGGCAGAAATAACATCATCAAAATTGCAATATTACCAAAAGTTCACTATAGGTTTAATGCAATCCCAATCAAAATCCCAGTGGCATTTCTTGTAGAAATAGATAAAGCAATCATGAAATTCATATGGAAAAATAAAAGACCCAGAATATCAAAAGCAACTCTAAGCAGGAAGTGTGAATCAGGCTGCACAGCAATACCGAATTTCAAACTATGCTACAGAGCAATAGTAACAAAAACAGCATGGTAGTGGTACCAAAACAGGTGGGTGGACCAATGGTACAGAATAGAGGACACAGAGACTAATCCACAAAGTTACAACTATCTTATATTTAATAAAGGGGCTAAAGGCATGCAGTGGAGGAAGAAGAGCATCTTAACAAATGGTGCTTGGAAAACTGGAAATCCATATGCAACAAAATGAAACTGAATCCCCTTCTCTCATGATGCACAAAAGTTAACTCAAAATGTATCAGGAAGTTTGATATCAAATCAGAGACTCTGTGTCTGATAAAAGAAAAAGTTGGCTCCGATCTACATATTGTGGGGTCAGGCTCCAAATTCCTTAATAGGACACCCATAGCAGAAGAGTTAATAAAAGAATCAACAAATGGGACTTACTTAAACTAAAAAGTTTTTTCTCAGCAAAAGAAACAATAAGAGAGGTAAATAGGAAACCTACATCCTGGGAACAAATTTTTACTCCTCACACTTCAGATAGAGCCCTAATATCCAGAGTATACAAAGAACTCAAAAATTAAGCAATAATAAAAAAAATTGAACAATAAGATAACAAATAACCCAATCAACAAATGGGCCAAGGACCTGAACAGACACGTCTCAGAAGAGGCCATACAATCTATCAACAAGTACATGAAAACATGCTCACCATCTCTAGCGTCAGAGAAATGCAAATCAAAACCACCCTAAGATACCATCTCACTCCAGTAAGATTGGCAGCCATTATGAAGTCAAACAACAACAAGTGCTGGTGAGGATGTGGGAAAAAGAGTACATTGTACATTGCTGGTGGGACTACAAATTTGTGCGGCCAATTTGGAAAGCAGTATGGAGATTCCTTGGAAAGCTGAGAATGGAACCACCATTTGACCCAGCTATTCCCTTTCTTGGACTGTTCCCTAAAGACCTTAAAAGAGCATACTATAGGGACACTGCTACTACAATGTTCATAGCAGCACAATTCACAATAGCTAGACTGTGGAACCAACCTAGATGCCCTTCAATAGATTAATGGATAAAAATATGTGGCATTTATACACAACGGAGTATTAATCTGCACTAAAAAATGACAAAATCATAAAATTTGCAGGGAAATGGATGGTACTAGAGCAGATTATGCTAAGAGAAGCTAGCCAATCCCTTAAAAATAAATGCCAAATGTCTTTTTTGATATAAGAAGAGCAACCAAGAGCAGAATAGAGAGGAAGAGCATGAGAAGAAGATCACCACTAAACAGACATGAGTGTCGGGAGGGAAAGAGAGAGAGAAGGGAAATTGCATGGTAAAGGAAGGAGACCCTCATTGTTATACAAAATTAGATATCAGAGGAAGTGAGGGGGGAAAGTGGAAAAAACAAGAGAGAGAAATGAATTACAGTAGATGGGGTAGGGAGAGAAGAAGGAAAGGGAGGGGAGGGGAGGGGAGGGAAGGAGAGGGGAGGAGAAATGGTAGAGGATAGTAAAGTCAGCAGAATACAACATACACTAGTATGGCAGTAGGTAAAAAAGTGGATGTGTAACTGATGTGAATCTGCAATATGTATCTAGGGTAAAAATGGGAGTTCATAATCTGCTTGAATGAAATGTATGAAATATGATATGTCAAGAACTTTGTAATGTTTTGAACAACTAATAAAAAAATGAAAAAAAAACAAAGAAAAGAAAAAAATATCACACATACCCTTTTTAGACTGAAAATACTACATTAAGGAAAGGGTCAACATACCAAAGAGACATGCAAATGAAATGCTCTGGCAGAATGCCAGGCTGGACCTTGCAGGAGCACTCAAGTCTGGGAATGTGTATCGAGTATGAACCCAAGAATTGGGGCATGAAGTCTCAACTTATCTTAGCTCATCATTGTGCCTTTGGTGTGACTGGGGTCTCTCTAAATGAAGTTGGGAAGGAGCGAATGTGCTGTTGGAATTTTTGTTGTTATATATCACCTACATGTTACCTCCCTCATTGTTTGGTCCAGTTTCTGAGTCATAGACTTGTCAGGCCCTTATTTATAGAATGACAATCATGGTGTCCTGGCTTTCTCTCTCATTTTATAGATATAGAACCTATCCACATGTGCTATGTGAGAAGCTGGGAATTCCTGTGCCAACACCTCTGCATTTTGTTGGAATGCTTTTGTAAGGTGAGTATGGTTGAGTTTCTTCCTATTCTTTGGCAAAGAAAATGCCAGTTTAATGTCATTGATAAAAATGCACTTCTTTGGTAGAAAGTTCCCGACTCTCATCCTTTTTGAAACAGTATGCAAGCTCCACCCTGAGCATGGCCAGGTTTTCGTTGGGGCTCTGTTGTCAACTCTTCAAGAGCCTCAGTGGAAATACTCAGATCCCTAATTCACCTGCATTTGATGCTCATGATGTTGTTCAGACTTGTACATATCATAAAGAGATGTTTAATTTGCCTTTGCACATTTGAGCAAAAATCTGTGAAAGAGAAGATGTCAAGCACATTCAAACATTCCTATTCATAACTCGATCTCATGAGTAGCTTTATTTAAAAAAGTGATCATGGATACATTTTAAACTACAATTTCTTGAACAATGCAAGTATTCATAGTTTGATAATTTGCACATAGATAATTTCTTAATGTATAAATCTATGGTCATTTCCATGGCACTGCCCAAGTTTTACTACTAAAGGTACATATAGAGGATTTGAGAGACAAAACAAAAGCATTCTGCATTTTTAAATTATCCTTCAAAGATAACACCCTGTCTGTAAGTCTTAGAAGGGAGAAAATACAAAAGAGATAAGACAGCTCTTATCTATGGACTTCACATAATTAACCACAAGGTGAGTATTGTTTTTCCACAAGGTCAAATTTAGTGATGTAAAATAAACAGTAATTGGATGATTTAAAAAATTATTAAAATTTAAGTCAATTGAATGGAGTGTTCCAAAAGAAATGTGAATTTGTGGCTTGCATTTGTGATTAACCTGGTTAGGTATTTACCTCAGGGACTGAATACTAAATAGAAATCCATGAGCTCTAATCCAGATGGTAAGAGGATATGCTGCTTTCTGCTTAGATTATCTTTCCCAAAGTCTGAGGCTTCTTTTTTTTAAAGAGAGAGAGAAAGAAGAGAGAGAGAGAGAGAGAGAGAGAGAGAGAGAGAGAGAGAGAGAGAGAAGAATTTTTTAATATTTATTTTTTTATTTTTTATTTTTTGGTGGACACAACATCTTTTTATTTTATTTTTATGTGGTGCTGAGGATCAAACCCAGTGCCCCATGCATGCCAGGTGAGCACATTACTGCTAGAGCCACATACCCAGCCCCTGAGGCTACTTAATTAGATTCTATTTCTACAATTCTGAGACCTAATGACTACCTGAGAATTCCATATAGATGTTAAAGATTGGCATTCTGCCAGAGCATTTGTTCCTCAATTAGAAGCAGGGATCAATATTTTCAAAATAACAATATAAATTTTCTTGTTTCTCCTCCCAGGGTTTTTGGCAAAATGACCCCCAATGTAATGAAAATATGGGAAAATGTGGGGGTGATTATTTTTGAAACTTCCCTTTGGTCGACTTGTTGGATGAGGCACTCCAGGGCAAGAGGACACTGCCAGCCCAGAGCTATTACTGGGAATTAATTATCATGAAGCTTTTAGAGGCTCCTCCTCCTGCCAAGAGTCCCATATTTCACAAGGTGTCAAGGTTCATGGCCAAGAATGTCATACTTCTGACTTTTCTCAGTCTCCGATGACACAAACACTCTTGGACTCACCTTCTCTCCAGTGCCCAGCCTCTACCCCCTTTTCAATTTTTTTTCTTTATTAGGAGCCTTTAACACTGCATAGGAGGCATTAAGTCAGACATTCCTAAAATGTGCACAATGCATGGCTTAATCTCGTTTCAAGATTGTCACTTTAGTAAAAGTGACCTTTATATACATTTGGGGGTTATTATGTACATTTGAAAGAAAAGAAGAGACAGAGATGAACAGATTGGGAAATGATTTGACCTCTGCTTTCTTTTATTTTAACTTTCTCTGCAAGTGTAAAGTCTTGGGGATTTCATTTGTTTTTTCCTGTCAATTAGGAGTTTTCAATAGTAGTGTACACAGGGATTTCTCTGCCTACCTGATTCTACTGACTTTGAAAAATGGACTTCCAGTATATTTTAAACCACTGTGTTCCCATGACCTTGTGTACTTCATAATCTTCTAGGGTGAAGTCAGCTAATTTCAGCAGCCATTTTCTTAATAATGGTTGGTGAAAGCAGCTCCAGAGGTATTATTGTAGTTCTTGTGTGCTATAAACAAGTGAGAGAAGGCTTTGCCTCTTCCTCCCTCTTCATCTTCTCTCATTAAGTCCTCAAAACTGCAGAGCTGACCAAATTATTCTGCCTAACTGGTGTGGCCCATAAAGGCCATGTTGTTGATTGGAAAGAGCACACAGGGCTGAGTCCCCACTGATACTGTCTCTTGCATCTTAAGCACTCGTAAGAACTTAATAATTTAATTTAATAGACAACAATAATTTAATTGTTGTCTATTTTTCTCTAATCTAATATTATTTCACATCAGAAGAAACAATTGAGAGCATGAAGAGAGAACTTTCAGAAGTGGATAAAATCTTTGCCCCCTGGGCTTCATTTATGGTGTTAATATTCACAATATACAAAGAACTCAATGGGCTTAACACCAAAAAAATCAAATAACCAAATCAATAAATGGGCAAAAGAACTGAGCAGACCCTTCTCAAAAAAAGAAATACAAATGATCAATGAATATATGAAAAAATGTTCAACATGTAAAGTAACTAGAGAAGTGCAAAATTATTTTCCATGATTTTATAATTATGTCAAAATAAAACTTATTGTTATAGATAAATAAAAAGAACTAATAAAAAATTTCAAATGACATTTGTCTTTATATCTTAGAAGAGATATTATTTGATTCATTATAAATATTTATTACTATATAATCCCGGGAAAACCAGAGCCTCGGGGACCCGATTCTCCTCTAACTGTGGGTGGAGTTGCGTTTGTGCTTAGATGATCGCCATCATTAACCAATATGAAGACGCATTGGTGAAGTACCTGAGCCAGGAAGTGAAGAAAGGTGACCCTGTCACTGTGAAAGAGTAAGTAGCAAACAGCTCTGGGGTTCTGAGCTGTTTTAAGACCTTCCAGCAGCCTGCCAGGGAACTGAAATTACCACTGTTGAGCTACTCCCTGACCAGACAAAAGCAAGTGTGTGGTGTCACAACCACAATGCGCCAACCAAGAAAGAGAGGCTCCCAGGAGAAGGCAGGATAGCTGGGACATCTGTGTATAGAAAACAGAATTAGTTTATCTGCTTCATCATCAATGTGGATATTCTGTAAGTCAAAACACATGTCTTACAATAAAGAATGTGATCACTCAGAAGTTGAGGGTAGAGCCTAGGGAATGTTGGTTGGGGGGAAGTTTCTGATACCTATTGAGGAGGAATAGAAAGATACAATGCAGGTTATGCAACAACAAATCTCTTCATGGTTGCACTGATATTATCAGCAAAATGCAAAATATGAAATATTCCTACAACTTCTTCTTCCAATCTCAACAGAGATAAGGTCCCGAAAGGATACGGATTACAACTACCATGTCATTTGTTGTATAAAATGGGTAATTTTGACCCATGCACAACCTCTGATACTGTCTTGAGAAATCTGAAAGAATATGTTCACCAAGTTGTAAGCTCATCCAAGTACATTTTGAGGAGATTTTCAATGTTTTAAGTAAGGATATTCTTACTCATTCCCTTTTGCGAGATTCTGCCATTGGGGCCACCTTGGGTCCTGGAGTGCAGGACCTCTCAGGAGCTGTAGAGAAGGGGGGACAATGTTTCTGCCTCTAAGAACAGTGTGTTGCTTTTATGTGATGTGCTAGAGAGGAATCAGCTCTGGGCACAGACTGTGCTTAGGCAGGACCTAGGTCAAGGTCACCTATCTTGGATCCCCTAGCAGGAGTCAATTATAACACCCTGGTCCTGCTGAAGCTCCATACTTAATCATTTTTTATCATCTACACTCCACTCACTGATGTAATTTGTCTGATTATGGGTGTCTGTCTCTCTGTTACTGAACCCTTTGAGCTCACTGAGTGCACCCTAGTGTCCCTAACTCCTTTGGCACAGGGGCAGATGCCTCATGGCATTTGATAGGAGCATGAACTAGTCATTGAATCAACAGTTATATTTGACAGTGTGTGAATGTGCTCATATCACTTCTTCCAGCATGTGTAGAAGGAGAGTAAAGCAATACAGATTAAAAGTTTACATTTCTTTCTCTACTCAGAATATTCGGGAGCTACAGCATGGATGTGATCATTAGCACATCCTTTTGAGTTAATGTCAATTCTCTCAACAATCCATTTGTAAAAAAAAGCCAAGAGCATCTTTGGTTCAGATGTCTTCCATCCATTTTTTCTTATAATTAGTATGTGGACTACCATTTCTTTTTACTTTTAAAATAACAACTTCATTAAGATATTTTTTACATACTATATGATTCCTTAAAATTTAAAATTTCATATTTTTAGCATGTTAAATGATACATGCAGCCCTCACCATTGTCAAAACTCAGAAAACTCATTATCTTTTAACTGTCAGCTTCCAAAATTACTTACCTGAAACAAAATCACTCTATTTTCTGTTTCTGTAGCTTTGCATATAATGTATACATTATAAAAAATGGAGACATGTAATATGTGGTATTTTGTGATTCAAAATGTATCACTTAGTATTTTGTTTTCAAGTGAAATATATATCAATACTTCATGTTTATGGCCAAATAATATTACATTGTATAGACATAGCACAATTTAGTTATCCTTTCATCAGTTGATGGACATATGTATTATTTACACCTTTTGGCGATTGTGAATGATGATGTTATGAACATTAGTATGAAACTTGTTTGTGAACTCTAATTTTCAATTTCATCTGAGTGTATACTCAGGAGTGAAATTGCTGCCTTACAAAGTACTTCTGTCAGTGTTTTTTATAATAGCTGTACCATTTAATAATGTTACCAAAAATGTATGAGTGTTTCAATTACTTCACTTATTTTCTAAAACTTCCTGTTTCCATCTCTTATTTTAGACATTATAGTGGATTTGAGATGGCATCTTTTGTGGTTTTGATATGCATTTTCCTTTTGTTTTCTGATAACAAGCAATGTTAATCACTTTTTTATTTGTTCTTATTAGATATGAATGACGTATTTATAAAAGCATAAAGTATACCTTATTCTAATTAGGATGCCAGGCTTGTGGAGGTATATGATGTGGAGATTTACTATGATGTATTCATCTATACATATAAAAGATAAGTCAGATTCACTATTTTAAAGAATGTCTATCAATATCTTTTGCCCACAATTACCTGAAGCATTTGTTTTTTGTTTTGAGGCTTAAGAATTTTACTGGTGTGAGTCAGTACCATGTACCAGAGGAAAAAAAAATCGTGTGCTTCATTTGTGTACAATGTGTCAAAATGCATTCTACTGTCATGTATGAATAATTGTAACAAATTAAAAATAAAATAAAAAATAATTTTTAAATAATTCAATTGAAAAAAATACTTCTTCATATATTCTTTACACAGTCTCTTACCAGATTATGATTTGTAACATGTTTGTCCTGTTCTATAGATATCTTTTTACTTTTTTTATAGTGTCCTTTGAAGCACAAAGTTTTTAGTTTTTTTGCAGTTTATTCCTGTCATGAATGAATGAGCAGAATTTTTAAATCTTAAATGTATTAATCTCAAAGCTGTAGTGATCTCAAAAGAGAGCAATTTACAGTAGATGCATGAAATTTGATGCCATTTATATAAACGTTAAAAACTCAACAGGTTTTGGAAACTTACATTCAAATGATGTGTGATTTATGTCATTTCCTTTTATTATTTGTCTAAGTATCAAATCTAAGAATCGATTGAGACCATATGGACTTAGACACTTTTTATGGTCTACTACTAAAAATTGTAGTTTAGCTCTGATATTAAGGTTGCCCAACCATTTTAATTTAAGTTTACATTCAGGGACAGGTGAGGACAACATGTTATTCTTTTGCATATGTCTATGTAGTTGTCCCAGCACCATTTTTTGAAGAGTGTCTGCCACATTCAATGGCCATGGCATCTTTCTCAAACTTCCATGAGCCATAGACATGTGGGTTAATTTCTGGACTCTAAATCCTATTCCATTTATATATATGTTTACCCATCTTCCAGGACCACATTTTATTTTTGCTTTGGAGTAGGTTTTGAAATCAAGAAATGTGAGTCCTACAACTTTAATCTCATCTTTCAACATCATTTTAGCTATTCTGTGTCCCTTTGAATTCTATGTGAATTTTAAATAAACTTGCCAATTCCTCAAAGAAGCCAGCTAAGATTCTGTTTCAAATTCATTAGGATCTGCAAATCAATTTCAATACTATTGCCATTTGGACAATATTAAGTTTTCTGATCCAAAAACCTGAGATGTTTTTTTCTAGTCATGTAGATCCTCTTTCTTGTATTTCAAGAGTATTTTGTAGTTATTAGTGTGCTTGTTTTGCACTTTTGTTAAATTGATTCCTAAGTATTTTATTCTTTTTAATGACATTATAAAAATTATTTTTTCAATTCTTAGTTTTTCTTTTGGGTTGTTTGTTACAGTGTATAGAAATACAGTTTATTTTAGTTTACTGATTGTACATCATGAAATGCTGGTGAACTTGTTATTACTTACAGTACTCCCAGAGAAGTGATGAGAGAGGGATTCTTGTCACGTTCTTGATTTGGGGTGAAAATATTAAATTATTAAGCTATAAGTTTTCATAAATATCTTTTATCAGGTTTACAAAATTTTATCTTAGTCCAATGTGCTGAGTGTTTTATCACGAAAGAATGGTTTTGAGGATTATTTTTCCAGGGGAAGGGTTGGATTTGGTTTTTATCAAATGTTTTTTTTCTGCATCAATTGAAATAATCCTCTTATGTTGACTTTTTATTTTATGGATTTGGTGTATTACACAACCTCTTCCTGTGTTGTCTTTGCTTGGTTTTAGTATTAGGGTAATACTGGCCTTTTAGAATATATTTTATTCTAAAATATATTTATTTCATTTTAGAAATGCTCTTTTAATTTTGGAAGTGTTTGTGAATAATTGATATTAGTTCTTTATTTCATAGAATCTACTATGAATAATTTCTACTACTAACACAATCATGTTACATTTTTCAAGTTTATTCAGGTTGTATATTTAATTCTCAATCAATTTCTATAGCTTATGTCTTTAAGGATTTTGTGCATTAAAATATGTGAACAATCAAATTGTAAGAATTCTCTCATAATCCTTCTCCACTGTTAGTAATAATTTCTCCTTTTATTTCTCATGCTATTAATTTTATTCATTTCTTTCTTAATATTTATTTTATTTTTTAATTAACATGTATGTGTTATGGAAATAAATGGGGTTTCATATGATGTCTCAACACATATACACAGCATACACAAATGAAATACAGACTTTCTTTATATACCTTCTGCCATAAACCTTCCCAACCTATAATAATCACTATTATATATTCAGGTCAAATTTTTCACCTTTCACATATGAGAAAGAACATGTGGTACTTGTATTGATGTATCTAGTTTAGTTCATAACCTGAATGTTCTCTAATTCTATCTACTTTTTGCAACAAAATACAAGATTTTATTCTTCTTTATGAATGAATGATCTATTGGGCACATATGTATATGTGTGTATATATATTTTATTATATTATAAATACATAAATTTATATTATAATATATAATAAATATATATGTATATATATATATTTATATACATATTATATATCACTTTCTTTATCCATTCATTAATGGAGTCCTAGATTTAATTCACATCTCAGATTTTCAGAATAATATAGGAATAAATATGGATGTACAGATGTTCCAATCATATAGATAAAAATAGATTAATATAAAATAGGTTTTATATATCTATTGAGTATTTCATTTATAAATAATACATAATATAACTAATTTTTAAAAACCTAACAATCAAAATCTCCAAGTAATTCAGTTTAAAAATAGGCAAACACTCTAAATAGTTATTTCTCAAAAGAAAAAACACAAATGACATAAAAATACATGAAAAACTATTCAAAATAATTTGGTGTCATAGAAATGCAAATCAAAACTACAATAAGACATCATCTCACCCTGGTTAGAATGACCATTATCAAAAAAAGAAAGAATGAATGAAAAAATAACAAATGCTGGCCAGATTAGGAGAAACAGTTCTCTTATATATTGTAGGTGGAAATGTACACTATTCTGGAAAAAAATGTGAAGATAACCAAAATAAACAAAAATACATATATGCGGGGGACCAGCCCCGGCGGGGTCCAGGGAGTCCTGAAGGAGGAGTGGTGTCGGCGAAATGATGAGACAGGAGTCGTTCCGTTTGAGCAATCTTCAGAGAGAGAGAGAGAGAGAGAGCTAAAGCTGCTTTTTTTGGGTCCCCTTTTTATTACAATTTTTCTCATCATTATAGATTCACAATACGTCATTGATTATATAATTTAAAACTTTTCCAAGACATGACATTTTCTTAACCATGATTGAGAGCACACTGATCTACATTCTTCCAGGATATGACCCCCAGCCATACAATCATCAAAGTACAGAATCATAAATAAAACATGTCACCAATTTACTTCCTTCAGATTTTCCCAAGATTTACTATTTTTACCAAGATATTTTATTTTTTTATTAACTAATGCCAAACTACCTAACCAGACTCTAATTCTCCTAACTAATCATTACCCTAAAGTACACTTGTACTTTATTTTTAATCTAAAATTCCCATCTAAAAAAGTCCCTTTAAATCTTATATTTAAAATATCTTAAAGTTTATGAGTCATCCTTAAAGCATATCAGAAACCTATACAACTAAAGACTTAAGAATTTCTAAACTTAAAAATCTAAATAAAATAATATTTATAACATTATTCTAAAACTGTGTCTTATAAAGCTATTTTAATTGATTCCTAAATTTATTCTCATAAAACTGGTTGAGCTGCTTTCTCAAAGAGTTTCTTTGTTTCTCAGTCAAGGTACACTAGTTCTCAAAGAATTTGTAACTCAGTCAAGGTACACTAGTTCTCAAAGTGTTTGTTTTTCAGTCAATGTGCACTAGTTCTCAAAGAGTTTGTTTTTCAGAGGATGATTGTTGTCTGATATTAGGTTTGTCTACAATGTACTAAGATAGAAGAATAGCCTTCTACTTTGTCCTTGATATGCTGAGGGGTGGGTAGCAGAACAGCTTCCAAGGCATGAACTACCTGTTCTGTTCTAGCCATCTGAAATTTAATTTGTTTGGCATTTAACATACTCATACCTCCTGTGAGAAACATAAGCATGATAATGCAAAGTCCCAATTACATAAAAAAAGGTCTCATGGCTTTGGTTACCCACCAACGAGCATGGCTTTGCCAGCATTCATCCTCACTGTGACCCTGTCAAGGAAGTGGGAGAGCGGCTTTGCCAAAACTTTTTCTCACTGTGACCCTGTCAAGACAGTGAGTGGGGGATCACCTTCACCAGATATACATTCTGATCCAGATGCCCACTTCTAGTACATACTGAGAGGAAATATCATCATATGAAACTGTTATCTCTTTGTATTTCTTGGTCAATCTGGCTAATGGTTTGGCGATTTTTATGATATTTTCAAAGCAGTAAGGTGACTTATAGACACGTTTTGTTTTCATCAATTTTATTTCTTTTCTATTTCATTTGTTTCAACTTGGGTTTTTATGATTTTCTTCCTTATGCTTGCTTTTTGTTTAATTTCCCCCTTTCACCATTTTATGATTTAATTTTATTTTTTAATAAAATTTATACATCTGTAGCTATATGTTTATGAGCACTGCTTTTGCAACTTCTCCTAAGTGTGATATAACATGTCTTCACCTTAATTAACCAAAAAACAACTTCTAGTTGCCTCAAGATACCATCATTGATGCTTGACAGCTGTATCTGGAAGTTTTATGGTTAATTTCCACTTTGGTATGAGTTTCCTGATTTTCCATCTGTTATTGATTTCTGGTTTCATTTCTTGACAGCTGAGGAACATAGGCCACATTGTACCTATCATGCCAACTTTTCCTAGAATGCATAATTAAATATAGCACAGACTATGAACTGGTTTACCCAGAGACCCTATTCCAATAGGGTAAGGGGCCAGGGAATGTAATCCTCTTCCTTTGCTCAGTCCTGTGGCATTTAAGGGGCCACTGATCCCCTGCTATGGTGGCTGCAACCCCATGTATGAAGTGCCCTTGCTCAGCCATGAACCAGACACCAGGTACTGGCCACAGAGGAAATAGCTTCTGGTGGAGAAAACTGATGATTTTTCTCTTCTGTATTTTTTAGAAAATGATCAATGCTCCTGGGATGTTGCCTTTTTATCAAGGTTTCTCTTTATTTTTTCTTTCACTTTTTTTCTAGTGATATTTCCATTCTTTAGACCAGTGTTTCAAGCATAAAGTGTCTACAGGTTTTCAAAAAGTGTTCTGGATTTTTAAAAAAATGCTGTAATAAGGATGAAACAAAAACGCCTAGAAAATAAAGAAAAGGTAAAACCTGGTGGTGGTGACATGACAATGTTCGCTTTCTGATCATTTATTTGCTGTGTACATCTGAATTGTGCATATACAAATGTACATGTAATTTTGTAAGTGGTGCTGGGGATTGAATTCAAGGCCCCATATATGCTAGGCAAATACTGAATCACTGAGCTTCATTCCTTAGTCCCTCTCTGTGCATTTTTTAAAGTTGATGGAATACTTTAAGATTTGCACTGGAGAATTTTTACATTTTGGTTAGAATGAAGAGCAAATTTTAAAAAGGCAAACTGATAATGAGTAAGATTGACAATGTTTGATACAATAATAGACATGATGTTATATCTTGAAAAAATATCATTCAAATAAAAACCTTATCATTTCCCTCCCATTCAGTAAACTGTCAAAATAAAAATCCTATTTCAAAATGATTTTACTGTTAAAAAGTATTCCCCAAATCTTAAACTGGTGAACAATCGTTACAATTCCAAGCCCTTTACATCTTAGTTGGCACATTCTACAAAGGAAGGTCCTATTGGGTACCTGGTGAAGTATGTGTATGTTAAATCTGACTCTTTTCCTGTCCACAATCAGGCTGTGCTCTTCATGACCATCAACGTGATATGCTAACCAGCTTTGCTTTCTGCTTTGCCTGGAGGTCAGCACAAGAATGTCTCCAGGTCAGGGAGGCAGGACAGCCATACCCAAGTGTGACTGAAGATTGAATCATGTACCTAATGGGTGGAGAATTAGATGATACACAAACAAAAGCTACTAATCATCTTTGAAACTACCAAGTGTATTCAGTGTGGCCATTGAATAAGAATGAAGGCAAACTAAAAGAATTTAAGTCCAGGACCACTTTCTGGGCAAGCAGGTGTAACAGGAAAAGGAGACAAACCAAGCATTAGGGAGAGCAAAGACCACAGATATTGGACACCATAGCTGGATTTCTCTCAGAAAAATATCTTGTTTTCCATGGTTTATACATGCATGTTTTGTTCACTGGTGGTTTGTGCAACCCTAGCCAGACTTCTGGACTTAAAGGACCCACATTCTAAGAAGGGAGGTGAAATGCTACATTCCAGATGTACTTCTGACTTTATGACTGATTTTGTCATTTCCATTTTCATTTCTGCTTCCAGAACTGCATTGATTTTCTCCAGTTAATGATTAATTCCCAGAATTCCCAAGACAAGGAGCCCTACCAAGGTAACCAAGAATGTTTCATGGTCCATTGACAGGGAAATTCAAATAAGCAAGTTATCCTGAAAATATACATGTTTTCTAGAGAAAATAAATTTCCACCAAATTGCAGGAAGATACACATTTGGATTTTGCAAATGGTACCCACATGTACTGTCTAGAATCATACAGGTGTAACAAGGCTCAAAAATTGAAGGGAAACTAGGAGAAAGCATTTCAGTCATGAAGTTAGTCTGTTGTCTTTTTACCATTGACATCAGAACAAATGCTGATTCGAAGCTTCATTTAGATGCCCTGAATCAGAACCTCTGCCTGGATATTTGCATTTGTACATACAATCAGGAGGTTCACTGTCCCAGTAGTGGTGAGGGTCAATGGCAGTACTGGGTGAAAATGTGTTCACTAGCTTCACCTGATATTAAGATTAACTTTTTCCCATGTAATTCATAAGAATGTTGTGGGGGAGACCTCTTATACTGTGTAAACTTCCTATTCCTCAGCATACTTTCACCAACTAGTTTTATCATACATGAATGATTTTTGATATAAAGCATTTGAATTATGTTTACAAACTGCTATCTTTATCATTCTATCATCTACCTACATTTATGAGTTGGTATTAGATTGTAAGAGAGTTCCATTTTTATTTATGTCAGTATAATGTTATATACTATGGATTTATTCTCTTGCTATCAATTTTTATTTTTATGGTCAAATTCTCTTGGGCTTAAGTCTTTTAACAACTTCTCCCTTCTCCTTCTGTTCCTTCTCCCTCCCCTCTTCCTCATCTTATATTTTGATTGTTAAAATTGACTATATTTTATAGCAGTTTTAGTTTCATAACAAAACTGAGAAGAAGGTGTAGAGATTGCCCTTATCCATTTTTTTTTCTAAATTCATATGTTTTCCTAATTACAAATATCCTTCACCAAAATGATATATTTTCCATAATCAATGAACCATCACAGATAAGTCACCTTACCCCTAAGTTCATAGGTTAACATAAGGGTTTTGGACACATTAACATAAGGGTTCTTGCACTGGACACATGGCTATGGAGCTTTTGGCATGTAGGTAATGTTACTGAAGAAGTGTACTTTCTATTGTTATTTAGATTTAATTCATTAAAATTTAAATTTAGATAGACACATATGGTTAGTGGCTACCAGATTGTACTGAACAGTTGTAACTTAAGTTTATAATCCAATTTCATTTCACTATCATTGGGTTTATACCAGTAGTGGGGAAAACTCGATTTGAGATTTCCCACAATAGCATCATAGAAAGCTTCTGTAAGCTAGAATTCCATGTAGATGTTTCTCACACTTATTTTGCATTATTTTTTGTTATGAATTACATGGTTGGAATGTATACCATGTTTATTTCAGGTATTCGAGTATCAACAAATTCTAATCATTTCTCTAATCAATGAGATGAATACTTGAATATGACTTTTCAGGAGAAAAGTCAAGAGAAACAACACCTTCTATCACAAAGGCCGTTTGATGATTATGAAGTTCAGCAAATAGAGGGGATGTGTACTAGGAAAGATGACATTCAGCTCAAGATTGATAAGCAATGTTAATTCCACTCACTTAACCTCATCGTCCTATGGCTTCTGCCTAATACCCTGTATCAACATATTCTTTCTTGTGTGATTTTAATACCACTCATTAGACTCTGGTTAATCACTACTCTTCTGAGTTTATTTTCTCTGTATAGTTTCTACACACCCTGAGGTCATCAAATTTTAAGACTGGTGCCCCAGGTCTTCTATTACCTGATGATTCTTAGGCTAATTTGTGCACAGGGTTGACCACATCTCATGAAAGTTCAGATTTAAATTTGGTAGCTCTAGAGCGAAGCTTGAGACTCTGTGTTTCTAATAAGCTCCTTGAAGATGTCCATGCTGCTGGTCCATGGACCACAGTTTGTGCAGAAAAATTTCTCTGTGGCTTAGTATAGTTCTGTCAATCATGGCCTTTATTTTTCCTGCAAAGATGCCAGTATTGCAAATGCTTTCAAAGTTCTTCAACCTACATTCTAGATAGAGTAAGTTTATTTTTTTTCCCCAGGGGAATAGTGCTACCCACTATTTATAGCTAAACAACTTTCATGATATGCAAGGCACAGTTGAAAAACACTGTTTGTTTGACATCCATACTGTCCCTTGAAATCACCCAGTTGTGTTCGTGGTGGGGTGGTGGCAGAATGAGGAACATTATGAATTGCTCTTTCAGTTTTTCCTCATGGGATTTTGGATCATCATTCTGATTTATCTTCATGTAAACTGTAAAGTGTGCATGAACCTGCTTAGACCAAATTGTCTTTCCTCTCCTTTTAGGTCTATCAGATCTGGAGATTGCAGCCCAGTCTATTATCTTTATCTTGGCTGGCTATGAAACCACTAGCACCACTCTTTCATTTATTATGTATCTACTGGCCACCCACCCTGATGTCCAGAAGAAGCTTCAGCAGGAGATTGATGAGACTTTTCCCAATAAGGTGAGTGAATGGCACCTGGAGGGGAGAAGAGAGTTAAAATCTCTGGGCATATCAGTTTGCCATTGGGCAGTTCTAAAATCATGATGGTTATTAAATGCTTTGTAAATGCTATGGTATTTTACCAATATGAGTTATTTGAGGAGCTCTGAAAACATCAGTGTACTGTGTCAACAGAGTTTTAAGTCATTTCCAAATCTTAATTTACAAAAATTTCTTTCTTCCAGGCACTTGTTACATACGATGTACTATTTGAGATGAAGTATCTGGACATGGTGGTGAATGAAACTCTCAGATTATATCCAATTATTGAGATAATTTTGAGAGTCTGTAAAAAAGATGTTGAACTCAATGGGGTGCACATTCCCAAAGGAACTAACGTGGCTATACCAATATATAGTCTTCATCAAAACTCCACGTACTGGCCAGAACCTGAAAAGTTCTACCCTGAAAGGTACAGGGCTCCTGAGAAAGGAAATCAACCCATAATACGCTGTTTCACACATATTCTGAGGTCTTTTAGTGCAGATGGCATACATGTGATTTTAAAGTTTTCTTGTTGTAAGAAAATTTTAAAAAGTTTTTTACAAAGTGGTAATTGTTTTAGAAAACAAACATTAAAAAAAATAAATGACTATAGCCATTTAAGGCCCTAGAACATCAAGATAAGCCCTATCTATCATTAATGTGATAAATGTCAGTAAAAACATTTTTATTTAAATGTGTAGTTTTTAAAGACTGAAATGCTATCACATTTCATTTGATTTTGAACTGTTTTTTATTTTATTTATCAGTAATCTATAAACCTTTCTGCCACTTGACCACTCTCTTATTTTAAGTGCTTATCTTTTTTAATCGTTTTAGGGTTTTTTCCTGTTTACGTTAGCTCCTTGAATTTTCTACCAGCTTTAGGAAGCACTGCTATCTTCCACTTGATTAAACATTGCTTCCTGGTTCCTCCAGCACAATTGTTAAATACAAGTTAAGGCCTGAGAACCCTCCCCCATCCAGATGGTTTAAGCAGCCTCACTGAGCATGGAGAGAGCTCAGATCCTCTGAGTCTTGTCTCTGGAGTGTTCTGGGCCAGCTTCTCATACTCTCCACAGTTGATGACTCTTTCAAAGCCAAGTAACCTGCCCCCAAGACACCTGAGATATTCATCCTTAAATATGTCTTGACCTTGGTCTTCTGAAAATTTGGATCCAAACTCACAGTTTGCACTCTGGAAAGAGTTACTGTTTTCCTGTTGTTGTACTGAGGAGCAAAATAGAGAAAGTTTTCAGGGTAGTGTCTGGGTCGTCAGGTGGCATGGGATCAAGACTTCTCTTGGCCCCTAACTTTACACTTTTTGATTAGAGTGACCTTGTCTTGTTGGTTATGAGTTCCTCAATGCCAGTTTCCTCCAATTTCAGCACTTCCAACTTTTGAACTTTACAGATACAAAATCAGAGATTACACATCTCTTTGATTCACTGAGGCATGATAAGATACTACGTGCTTAAGGTGCATCAGGGACTAGACCAGGATGAGGAAAATTACAAAGATGTGTGGTATGGAGGACTCTTGGCATACACACAAGCATAATCTACAGACAGCAGTTTGGAAAACACATTCAATGCTTCCGCATCTGCTCATCATCTGCTCAAACAATTATCAACCAACCTCATCAGACCCTCCACACACCACACACCCTCCAAGAGATTCCATGTTACTTTGAATCACAATCACCTCTAAATTTGCCAAAATGTTCTCAAATATATAAAAATACACTTAAAAACAATCACAATGTCATTATCACTTTCTCCAAATCAACATTTCTCCTTAAAGTAATAAAATAACCAGGGCTCAATTTAAATAAAACCTGGGTTCAACATTCCAGGAATTATTTGTAACCTGATGAGACAGACTCAGAAGACAATGATAATATTCTATGGGGAGAGAGGAAGAGACAGAAGGAGAAGGAGAAAAAAGACGAATGAGGAGGAGGTAGAGGGAGAGAGGAATTGGGAAAAAGAAGGGAGAGAGGAAGGAAGGGAGACAAGAAGATCCAGAAAAAAAGGAGTATAGAGAAGAGAGGTAATTATAGTAGGAGCATTTTCTCCTCCTTCATCAATAAAAATATGAAATGCAGGAGTGGGGGTTAAGGCAGGAACACACTTTTCTTCATTTATATGCTCATTTTCTAATTTTTTTCAGAGTGTGTGTGGATCACAATCCTGAATATAATTTCATTACTTAAAGACATATTTTCTTTTAAATAGCATTCATCACATCTTAACAAGAGAGAGAGCTCCTCTAGTGTAAGTAGAATGAAAAAGTTCTGTAGGTTTCAATTCTTATAAGCAAAGTCACAGCAGGATTTCAGTGATCATTCCACAAAAGAATCCTGTGTTTTGCTGCTTCTACCTACTCTGATATGACTATTCTATGTATAACCTAAGAGATCATCATCTTTTCTCAAGTAGATTATATGAAATAAGCAACCCTTTCCTCATTAAGGGAGAAAAATCCTTTTTTTGGCATTTTGTGTGAAATATATTGTTTCTACTGATTCATACTTTTTCATTTATATCCAGTTATTTAAATACTGAGATATGATTATAGGTATTATCCACACCTCATGTTTGATAGGAGAATGACAATGAAATAAACACTTAATTTGTGTAATATAAATATACAGATTCTTATCAGCATTAAGAAGAAATGCAAAAGAATGGCAGTGTGTGTTCCTGAGAGTTGTCAACATGGTCATTATTGGTCTTTATCCTTTTTCACTCCACAGTCCATACTGCCTTGGTTCAGAGCTTATCATTGTTCCTGGTCAGGTGGGTGACCCAAACCTTCTTCTCTGAAGTATCTGAGCCCTTATCAGTGTGACCTGACTTGGGCTTTAGTTTCCTATTGTCCTCCATCACAGGACCTGGGAGTTTAAATAGTTACTGAGAAAATGTCCTATGTCACACTTGCTCTTTCTCTCTGTGTTGTGTTGTAGCAACTCAGTTTCCCTTCCTAGTCAGAATTAATCACTCCATGCCACAGAGTGACCTTCTTCTTCACCTGTTGATTCAGCTATAATGAGAATCCTAAAGTAGCTACCTCAACTCTCAGAGATAAACTTTACCCTTGATGCCATGTCCTGTTTGTTCACGGATCTATTGGGCAGATGCCAGGACTGAGTGAGGAAACAGGGGCTGATATCCAAAGTTTAGGTTAACCCTTTTTTGCATAAGAATCTCTATCCAGTGGGTGGTAGTAATGAGTATTTCTTTCTTGTTTCCATAAGAAAATAAAATCACTTTGTGTCTGGGTGGAAGAATCTCTCCCTTTGTGGCTAAGAGTTTTCTAAAGCAGCACAACAGAAATGTTAGTGTTTCATGGACATCAATCTTATAGGGAGAGAACACACTCTCATTTCTATCCACTGAATTCTTGGGGGTCTGATCCTATGAATTCTTGCTTTGGTAGAAGAAGTACCATAAATTAGATGCAGACGTCGAGCATGTATCACATCCTGGAGGACATTGCTCCAGCAATGAGAGGTGTTGTCATCTAGGTGTTACTTGAGGCAGAGTCTTTCAAGGGTATTTTACCATTCTATCAGGTTCTGTGTTTCAGGAAGATGGAGGACCTATGTTAATTATAACAAATCCCATGAACACAGGCCACATTACACACTTGTTTGCTGTGAATGGAGCTCCTTGTTCAGAAGCAATGCTGCATGGATTACCCTTATGGTGAATAAAGCATTCTGTGAGTCCAGAGATGGTAGTTCTGGCAGCAGCATTTCAGGAGAGGAAGCAAAATCCATACCAAGAGTGAGTGTCCAGTCCAGAAAAAAAAAGGAGGAGTGTCCCTTTCATGCTGAATGTGGTCCAATGTCATCAATGTGCTATGCAGTGGCTGGCTGATCACCCCAGGGAATGGTGCGATGTTGGGAACTCACGATTGTCTTTGCTGTTAGCCATGGGTATTCAGCAGTGGCTTCAGACAGATTTGCCTTGGTGAGTGTAAGTTTATCATGATGAATCCAGGGATAAACTTTACCCCAGATGCCATGTCCAGTTTGTTCATGGATATATTGGGCAGATGCCAGGACTGAGTGAGGAAACAGGGGCTGATATCCAAACTACTGGTTAACCCTTTTTGGAATAAGAATCTCTATCCCATGGGTGGTTTTCATAAGAATATTTTTTTCATATATATTATCCAGAGAATCGTGAACTTCCAGGATATTAAAGGGAACACATGTATCAGAGGAATGAATGTCTCCCGTAGGCAACGTAAAGAACTTTGGGTTTTCTTCTGGAGAAAGGGTTAAGGTGTTTGCCTTCATGCTGCATGTATTGTATTTAGTTACACAGGTATCATTTTTGTATTTGAAGGTTAACCTGACTTATGGAGGTGTGCATGTGTACCAAAAAGACAGAAGATGGACTGCAGTGACTTTGTGATGTGTGATGTTTTCTAGGATGAACTACATCTCACCAAATTCCCTCTAATCCATCGTTTCTGTTTAAGGTGGGTCTCAAGAGGAGCTACCTGGGAGATTAGAGGGCAGAAGGGAAGCAGCCATCCTGTAGTACTAATACATTTTTGCTGGTCTGCTGGCTCACACCTCACTGGTAGGGAGCAGTGGCTGGGCCTGCAGTTACTCTATCTTCCCCAGGATTCTCCCTTAAGCTCTTGGAATTCTGGGCTAGGGGTGTGCATTCAGCTTCATTAGAAATCTGACCTAAATTTCCAATGTGCCTGTATGATCATACCATATGGATCTCATCTTTATGTATAGCCACAAGTAACTAATAAAAAAAACATAAATAAATAGCATATCAGAAGAGCAGAGGGAAGGAATCAGAAGAAGGGAGGAGGAGAGGGAAACGGGAAGTATGGAGACTGAATTGAGGACTATTTTATGCTTTTTAATTATGTCAAAAGAATCCCTAATATTTTGTAGAATTCAAAAGAGCCAATACAAAAAGAAGAACCTTAGTGCCTAATTCTATAGACAAACAGACTGACTCTTTTTGTTTTCTCTTGTGGGGTCACAGCTCATGCTTTAGGATTTTGTCTGTCTTTGTCTGCCCTGCTTTGTACTGTCTTCCCTTTCTACTGCTTGTCCTGTAGAGTTTAAATTTCCACATCAGACTTAAACATGACAGCAGTATACCAACTCCTTAACCAGCTTCCACAAAGAAATAAGGCCAAAGTTCTGTAACACAACCATTAACAATTACATGCATAACTAACAACATCTTAGTGGTTCAGCTGCTCTTATTAGAACCTGCCTGGTAAAACAGGAAACATAATCCAACAACCATAAAAACACAGACACACACTCACACAAATCATACACATGATTACACACACATAGGCCTATATTTAGTAAAAAGAGTCATAAATTCTGGCCCTTAATAGAGTCTTGGAATTTCAAATGACCATGATCATGATGACAAATTTTAGGTTTGTCTTGCTTTGAAGAAAAATGAATTTTAATAATTTCAGTTTCTGGATACTTACAAATAGAGAAAAAACTCTTCACAAATATTTTTTTTGGATCAAGAGAGCTTATCACCCTGTACACAGGATCCCATATTTCTGGCATCACACTTTGTCTCCACTCCCTGTTTCCCCAAGGACTTTGAAGGGACCATGTGGCTGTGGAATCAGACGTCTCTGGCAGACTTTATCCTTGAAGGGCTCTTCCATGACTCCCCAACGCACCTTTTCCTTTTCTGCCTGGACCATGGTGGTCTACTTTGTTGCACTGAGTGGCAACACTCTCACCATCCTCCTCATCTGTGTGGATCGTGGGCTTCACACCCCCATGTACTTCCTGCTCAGCCAGCTCTCCTTCATAGACCTGATGCACATCTGCACAACCATCCCCAAGATGGCTACCAACTACCTGTCTGGCAGCAAGTCCATCTTCTTCCTGGGATGTGCCACCCAGCACTTCCTCTATTTGTCTCTGGGTGGTGCTGAGTGTCTTCTGCTAGCTCTCATGTTCTATGACAGGTATGTTGCCATCTGTCATCCTCTGCGTTACACTGTGCTCATGAGCAGAAAGGTGGCACTGATGATGGCCCTCACCTCATGGTTGGGGGCATCTCTGAACTCCCTAATTCACACAGTCATCTGGATGCACTTTCCCTTCTGTGGATCTCGGAAAATGTACCACTTCTCCTGTGAGTATCCAGCTGTTGTGAAGTTGGTATGTGGTGATGTCACCGTCTATGAGACCACAGTGTATATCTGTAGCATCGTGCCTCTCCTCCTCCCCATCATTCTGGTTTCTACATCCTATGGCTTCATCCTGCACAGTGTCACTGAGATGCATTCAGCTGGGAGTAAAAGAAATGCTTTTGCCACTTGTAGCTCCCACTTCATTGTGGTCTTTCTCTGGTTTGGTGCCTGCATCTTCTCGTACATGAGGCCCAGGTCCCAGCGCACTCCACTGCAAGACAAAGTTGGTTCTGTGTTCTATAGCATCATTACTCCCACACTGAATCCTCTGATTTATACTCTCTGGAGTAAGGATGTAGCTAAGGCTCTGAGGAGAGTGTTGAGGAGAGGTATTATCACCCAATGACTACACCTGTATTCGGCCCAAGTATAGAGTGTTATTATGGGTAAACCTCTAAGAATTTTCAAGAATCCAGATCCATGATGTAATTTGACTATCCAAAGAATAAAGTGGCTTATGTATACCTTCACTATTTTAACTGAGTTGCAGGAATTCAAGTAGCATTGTGTATGTGTCTAAATCCTTCAGAGTATTATGAAAAAACCTTTACCAATCCCATTTAAAGTAGACATATGAAGTTAAGTGATACTCTAAAAATATTAAGATAAATATATAAAGACCTTTTCTATCATTATTTTTATTGAAAATACATATGTAAATCATGACAACAAAGACTATTTAGGGAGTATAAAATTAGAATGTGTTGATTAATATTAGAAACCTGTGAAATAAAGCGTGTTTTGAAAGAAAGAGTTGGTGATAAAATATTTCTACTCAGATATTTTGAGTTACTGAATCAGTGTTTAAGAATTTATAAGGGCAGATATGAAAAGGTGAGGGTGCAGAGGTGGGTGGATAGAATTCCTCCAAAACCAGAGAGGCTGAGTTTTCATATCTGTCACACAGATGGTCACCTCCTTTCCATCAAACAACACATAATTCTTTGCACAGACAATGAACAAGCCCAGCAAAGGTCCAGCCTCCTAGTAACTCAAGAGCATCATCCACCCATAAATCTATTTTCAAGACCAATTTTTATTTATAGAGAAAATCAATATGTCTTTTCTTCTGAGAATCATCTTCTTTGAAGAACAGAGCAGAGATTTTCAGGGAGATTTAGACTCTACTTTCCAGGCTCATCTCTTGACACAACCTTTAGAACAATGGGTTTTTCTGGTTGAAGAAATGATTTCTTGCTTAATTTCAGAGGAATCTGCAAACATTAAGCAAGTATATTTAGATGTAGTAAATGAAACTCGAACAACAGAAAGAATCGGAAAAAGTACATTTCAGACAATAAAGCTATACAAACAAGTAAAAAAATACTTTCAGCCTCTTGTGTCTGGGATTCCTTAGCTACCTGATCTTTAATCTCTTGTTTTTTATAAAGCCACAGATATAGAGCTCTAAAACTGAAGAAGCCTAACATTGCACAAGTGTCTCAAAAGAGAGTCTTTGAGTGAGCAGATACTTTTCTTTAAATAGGTTCCTCAACTAAATGTAACTACCCACAAGACCTTACTTTTTCATAAAGTGTCCTGACCTGTGTTTCCTTGCAAGGATGGAAGAAGAAGTTCTGCAGTAATCTGATGAGAGCAAGTTTTATGCTCATGAGAGCAAACCTCATGCCAATGCAGTTTCTGGGTCCATTTCCAAAGGGCATGTATATGTAAGGATTGATGTTCTCCTTGTTCTTCTTACTGAACCTAATTTCACAATAGTAGATGAAACCAAGTTATTGAGACATAAATCTATGAAACCTACATAATTGGGGTTGTCTCCTAAACATTCATAAGAAGCAAAACACAGGATTCTTTTGTGGAATGGTCACTGAAATCCTTCTGTGACTTTGCTTATAAGAATTGAAACCTACAGAACTTTTTCATTCTACTTACACTAGAGGAGCTCTCTCTCTTGTTAAGATGTGATGAATGCTATTTAAAAGAAAATATGTCTTTAAGTACTAAAATTAGATTCAGGATTGTGATCCATACACACTCTGAAAAAAATTAGAAAATGAGCATATAAATGAAGCAAAGTGTGTTCCTACCATAACTTCCACTCCTGCATTTCATATTTTTATTGATGAAGGAAGAGAAAATTCTCCCACCATGATTACCTCTTTTCTCTATACTCCTTTTTTTTCTGGATCTTATTGTCTCCCTTCCTTCCTCTCTCCCTCCTTTTTCCCAATTCCTCTCTTCCTCTACCTCCTCCTCATTCATCTATTTTCTCCTTCTCCTTCTGTTTCTGCCTCTCTCCCCCTAGAATATTATCATTGTCTTCTGAGTCTGTCTCATAAGTTTAGAAATAATATCTGGAATGTTGAACCCAGTTTGTATTCAAATTGAGCCCTAGTTTTTTTATTACTTTAAGGATAAAGTGTTGATTTGGAGAAAGTGATAATGACATTGTGATTGTTTTTAAATGTATTCTTATATATTTGAGAACATTTTGGCAAATTTAGAGGTGATTGTGATTCAAAGTAACATGGAATCTTTTGGAGGGTGTGTGGTGTGTGGAGGGTCTGATGAGGTTGGTTGATAATTGTTTGAACAGATGATGAGCAGATGCGGAAGCATTGAAAGTGTTTTCCAAACTGCTGTCTGTAGATTATGCTTGTGTGTATGTCAAGAGTCCTCCATACCACACATCTTTGTAATTTTTCTCATCCTGGTCTAGTCCCTGATTCACCTTAAGCACGTAGTATCTTATCATGCCTCAGTGAATCAAAGAGATGTGTAATCTCTGATTTTGTATCTGTGAAGTTCAAAAGTTGGAAGTGCTGAAATTGGAGGAAACTGGCATTGAGGAACTCATAACCAACAAGACAAGGTCACTCTAAACAAGAAATGTAACATTAGGGGCCAAGAGAAGTCTTGATCCCATGCCACTGGACCCCCCAGACACTACCCTGAAAACTTTCTTTATTTTGCTCCTCAGTACAACAACAGGAAAACAGTAACTCTTTCCAGAGTGCAAACTGTGAGGTTGGATCAAAATTTTCAGAAGACCAAGGTCAAGGATCAAAATTTTCAGAAGACCAAGGTCAAGACATATTTAAGGATGAATATCTCAGGTGTCTTGGGGGCAGGTTACTTGGCTTTAAAAAAGTCATCAAATGTGGAGAGTATGAGAAGCTGGCCCAGAGCACTCCAGAGACAAAACTCTGAGGATCTGAGCTCTCTTTATCTTCAGTGAGGCTGCTTAAACTATCTGGGTGGGGGGTGGTTCTCAGGCCTTAACTTGTATTTAACAATTGTGCTGGAGGAACCAGAAAGCAATGTTTAATCAAGTGGAAGATAGAAGGGCTTCCTAAAGCTGGTAGAAAATTCAAGGAGCTATAGTGAACAGGACAAAAATCCTAAAACAATTAAAAAAGATAAGCACCTAAAATAAGAGACTGGTCAAGTGGCAGAAAGGTTTATAGATTACTGTTAAATAAAATAAAAAACAGTTTAACATCAAATGAAATGTGATAGCATTTCAGTCCTTTAAAACTACACATTTATATAAAAATATCCATACTGAATTAATCACATTAATAATAGATAGGGCTTATCTTGATGTTCTAGGGCCTTAAATGGCTATAGTCATTTATTTTTTCTAATGTTTGTTTTCTAAAACAATTACCACTTTGTAAAAGACTTCTTAAAATGTTCTTAAAACAAGAAAATTTTAAAATCATATGTATGCCATCTGCACTAAAAGTCCTCAGAACATGTGTGAAACAGCCTCTTAAGGGTGGATTTTTTTTCAGGAGCCCTGTACCTTTCAGGGTAGAACTTTTCAGGTTCTGGCCAGTACGTGGGGTTTTGATGAAGACTATATATTGGTATAGCCACGTTAGTTCCTTTGGGAATGTGCACCCCATTGAGTTCAACATCTTTTTTACAGACTCTAAAAGTTCTCTCAATAATTGGATATAATCTGAGAGTTTCATTCACCACCATGTCCAGATACTTCATCTCAAATAGTACATCATATGTAACAGGTGCCTGGAAGAAAGAAATTTTTGTAAATTAAGATTTGGAAATGACTTAAAACTCTGTTGACACAGTACACTGATGTTTTCAGAGCTCCTCAAATAACTCATATTGGTAAAATACCATAGCATTTACAAAGCATTTAATAACCATCATGATTTTAGAACTGCCCAATGGCAAACTGAGATGCCCAGAGATTTTAACTCTCTTCTCCCCTCCAGGTGCCATTCACTCACCTTATTGGGAAAAGTCTCATCAATCTCCTGCTGAAGCTTCTTCTGGACATCAGGGTGGGTGGCCAGTAGATACATAATAAATGAAAGAGTGGTGCTAGTGGTATCATAGCCAGCCAAGATAAAGATAATTGATTGGGCTGCAATCTCCAGATCAGATAGACCTAAAAGGAGAGAAAAGACAATTTGGTCTAAGCAGGTTCATGCACACTTTACAGTTTACATGAAGATAAATCAGAATGATGATCCAAAATCCAATGAGGAAAAACTGGAAGAGCAATTCATAATATTTCTCATTCTGCCACCACCCCACCACGAACACAACTGGGTGATTTCAAGGGACAGTATGGATGTCAAACAAACAGTATTTTTCAACTGTGCCTTGCATATCATGAAAGTTGTTTAGCTATAAATAGTGGGTAGCACTCTTCCCCTGGGAAAAAAATAAACTTACTCTAACTAGAATGTAGGTTGAAGAACCTTGAAAGCATTTGCAATACTGGTATCTTTGCAGGAAAAATAAAGGCCATGATTGACAGAAATATACTAAGCCACAGAGAAATTTTTCTACATAAACTGTGGTCCATGGACCAGCAGCATGGACAGCTTTAAGGAGCTTATTAGAAACACAGAGTTTCAAGCTTTGCTCTAGAGCTACCAAATTTAAATCTGAACTTTCATGAGATGTGGTCAACTCTGTTCACAAATTAGCCTAAGAATCATCAGGTAATAGAAGACCTAGGGCACCAGTCTTAAAATTGGATGATCTCAGGGTGTGCAGAATCTATACAGAGAAAAAAAATCTCTGAAGAGTAGTGATTAACCAGAGTCTAATGAGTGGTATTAAAATCACACAAGAAAGAATGTGTTGATACAGGGTATTAGGCAGAAGCCATAGGACGATGGTGTTCAGTGAGTGGAATTAACATTGCTTATCAATCTTGGGCTGAATGTCATCTTTCCTAGTACACATCCCCTCTATTTGCTGAACTTCATAATCATCAAATGGCCTTTGTGATAAAAGGTGTTGTTTCTCTTGACTTTTCTCCTGAAAAGTCACATTCAAGTATTCATCTCATTGATTAGAGAAATGATTATAATTTGTTGATACTCGAATACCTGAAAGAAACATGGTATACTTTCCAACCATGTAATTCATAACAAAAAAAATGCAAAATAAGTGTGAGAAACATCTACATGGAATTCTAGCTTCCAGAAGGTTTCTATGATGCTATTGTGGAAAAACTCAAATTGAGTTTTCCCCACTACTGGTATAAACCCAATGATTCTGAGATGAAATTGGATTGTAAACTTAAGTTACAACTGTTCAGTACAATCTGGTAGCCACTAACCATATGTGTCTATCTAAATTTAAATTTTAATGAATTAAATCTAAATAACAATAGAAAGTACACTTCTTCAGTAACATTACCTACATGCCAAAAGCTCCATATCCACGTGTCCAGTGCCAGAACCCTTATGTTAATGTGTCCAGAACTCTTATGTTAACCTATGAACTTAGGGGTAAGGTGACTTATCTGTGATGGTTCATTGATTATGGCAAATATATCATTTTGGTGAGGGATGTTTGTAATGGGGGAAACATATGAATTTAGAGAAAAAAAATGGATAAGGGCAATCTCTACGCCTTCTTCTCAGTTTTGTTATGAAACTAAAACTGCTATAAAATATAGTCAATTTTAACAATCAAAATATAAGATGAGGAAAAGGGGAGGGTTGAGGAACAGAAGGAGAAGGGAGAAGTCGTTAAAAGACTTAAGCCCAAGAGAATTTGACCATCAAAATAAAAAATGATAGCAAGAGAATAAATTCAAAGTATATAACATCATACTGACATAAATAAAAATGGAACTCTCTTACAATCTAATACCAACTCATAAATGTACGGTAGGTGATAGAATGATAAAGACAGCAGTTTGTAAACATCATAATTCAAATGCTTTATATCAAAAATCATCAATGTATGATAAAACTAGTTGGTGAAAGTATGCTGAGGAATAGGATGTTTACGCAGTTTAAGAGGTTTTCCTTACAACATTCTTATGAATTACATGGGAAAAAGTTAATCTCAATATCAGATTAAGCTAGTGAACACATTTTCACCCAGTACTGCCATTGACCCTCACCACTACTGGGACAGTGAACCTCCTGATCGGATGTGCAAATGCAAATATCCAGGCAGAGTTTCTGATTCAGTGCATATGAATGAGACTGGGAATCAGCATTTGTTCTGATGTTGATGGTAATAAGAAAACAGACTACTTCATGACTGAAATGCTTTCTCCTAGTTTCCCTTCAATTTTTGAGCCTTGTTACACCTGTATGATTCTAGACAGTACTTGTGGGCACCATTTGCAATGTCCAAATGTGTATCTTCCTGCAGTTTGGTGGAAATCTATTTTCTCTAGAAAACATGTATATTTTCAGGATAACTTGCTTATTTGAATTTCCCTGCAATTCACCATGAAACATTCTTGGTTACCTTGGTAGGGCTCCTTGTCTTGAGAATTCTGGGAATCAATCATTAACTGGAGAAAATCAATGCGGTGCTGGAAGCAGAAATGGAAATGGAAATGACAAAATCAGTCATAAAGTAAGAAGTAAATCTGGAATGTAGCATTTCACCTCCCTTCTTAGAATATGGCTCTTTTAAGTCCAGAAGTCTGGCTAGGGTTGCACAAACCACAAGTGAACAAAACATGCATGTATAAATCATGGAAAACAGGATATTTTCCTGAGAGAAATCCAGCTATGGTGTCCAATATCTGTGGTCTTTGCTCTCCCTAATTCTGGGTTTGTTTTCTTTTCCTGTCACACCGGCTTGCCCAGAATGTGGTCCTGGACTTAAATTCTTTTAGTTTGCCTTCATTCTTATTCAATGGCCACACTGAATACACTTGGTAGTTTCAAAGATGATTAGTAGCATTTGTTTGTGTATCATCAAATTCTCCATCCATTAGGTACATGATTCAATCTTCAGTCACACTTGGGGATGGCTGTCCTGCCTCCCTGACCTGGAGACATTTTTGTGCTGATCTCCAGGCAAAGCAGAAAGCAAAGCTGGTTAGCATATCACGTTGATGGTCATGAAGAGCACAGCCTGATTGTGGACGGGAAAAGACTCAGATTCTACACACACATACTTCACAAGGTGCCCAATAGGACCTTCCTTTGAAGAATGTGCCAACTAAGATGTAAAGAGCTTGGAATTGTAATGATTGTTCACCAGTCTAAGATTTGGGGAATACTTTTTAACAGTAAAATCATTTTGAAATAGGATTTTTATTTTGACAGTTTACTGAATGAAAGGGAAATGATAAGGTTTTTATTTGAATGATATTTCTTTCAAGACATAACATCATGTCTATTATTGTATCAAACATTGTCAATCTTTCTCATTATCAATCATTTTAAATTTGATTTTTATTCTAACCAAAATGTAAAAATTCTCCAGTGCCAATCTTAAAGTATTCCATCAACTTTAAAAAATGCACAGAGAGGGACTGGGGAATGAAGCCCAGTGATTCAGTATTTGCCTAGCATATATGAGGCCTTGGATTCAATCCCCAGCACAATTTACAAAATTACATGTACATTTGTATATGCACAATTCAGATGTACATAGCAAATAAATGATCAGAAAGCGAACATTGTCATGTCACCACCACCAGGTTTTACCTTTTCTTTATTTTCTAGGCGTTTTTGTTTCATCCTCATTACAGCATTTTTAAAAAAATCCATAACACTATTTGAAAACCTGTAGACACTTAATGCTTGAAACACTGGTCTAAGGAATGGAAATATCACTAGAAAGAAAAAATAAAGAGAAACCTTGATGAAAAGGCAACATCCCAGGAGCATTGATCATTTTCTAAAAAATACAGAAGAGAAAAATCATCAGTTTTCTCTTCCAGAAGCCATTGCCTCTGTGGCCTGTACCTGGTGTCTGGTTCATGGCTGAGCAAGGGCACTTCATACATAAGGTTGCAGCCACCATAGCAGGGGATCAGTGGCCCCATCAATGCCACAGGACTGAGAAAAGGAAGAAGATTACATTTCCTTGCCCCTTACCCTTTTGTGTATTGGAATAGGGTTTCTGGGTAAACCAGTTCATAGTCTATGCTATGTTTAATTATGCATTCAAGGAAAAGTAGGCAGGATAGGTACAATTTGGCCTATGTTCCTCAGCTGTCAAGAAATGAAACCAGAAATAAATAACAGATGGAAAATCAGGAAACTCAGACAAAAATTGCAAATTAACAATAAAACTTCCAGATACAACTGATAAGCATGAAAGATGGTATCCAAAAGCAACTAAAAGTTGTTTCTAGGTGAATTAAGGTGAAGACATGTTATGTCACACTTAGGAGAAGTAGCAAAAGTAGCGCTCATAAACATATAGCTACAGATGTATAGTTTTTATAAAAGATAGTTCTCAAGTCAGTAGTCTAAGTTAAATCATAAAATGGTGAAAAGGGAAAATTTAACAAAAGGCAAGCATAAGAAAAAAAATCATAAAAACCCAAGTTGAAACAAATGAAATAGAAAAGAATTATAATTGACAAAAACAAAAGGTGTCTATAAATCACCTTACCCCTTTGAAAATATCATAAAAATCACCTAACCATTAGCCAGATTGACCAAGAAATACAAAGGGATAATAGTTTCATATGATGATATTTCCTCTCAATATGAACTAGAAGTGTGCATCTAGATCAGAAGGTATATTTACTTTTATTTATTTTGAGGTCCTTCACACTCTTTTTCAGAAGGTGTACATTTCTACCTACAATATGTAAGAGAACTTTTTCTCTACATCTAACCAGCATTTGTTATTTTTTCATTCATTCTTTCTTTTGTTGATAATGGTCATTCTAACCAGGGTGAGATGATGTCTTATTGTAATTTTGATTTGCATTTCCTTGACACCAAGTGATATTGAATAGTTTTTTCATGTATTTTTAAGTCATTTGTATTTTTTTTTTTTGAGAAATAACTATTTGGAGCATTTTTCTATTTTTAAACTGCATTACTTGGGGGTTTAGTCATTAAGTTTTTAAAATTTGTTATATTATAAAAATATATATCATTTATAAATGTAATACTCTATAGATATATAAAACATATTTTATATTAATCTATTTTTAATCTAAATGATTGGAATATCTGTAAATCCAGATTTATTTCTATATTATTTTGAATACCTGAGATATGCATTAAATCTAGGTATTTATGTATTTATAATATATATTATAATAAAAAAACACATACATACATATATACCCACACATACATATATGCCCAATGGAACATTTATCCATAAAGAAGAATAAAATCCTGTATTTTGTAGCTAAAGGTGGATGGAATTAGAGGACGTTCAGCTTACAAACTAAACTAGACACATCAGTACAAGTACAACATGTTCTTTTTCATATGTGGAATGTAAATATTTGACCTGAATGTATAATAGTGATTATTAAAGGTTGGAAAGAACTATGGCAGAATGTGGATAAAGAAAGGCTCCATTTCATTTGTGTATGCTGTGTATATGTATTGAGACATCACATGGAACCCCATTTATTTGCATAACTCATACATGTTAATGAAAAAATAAAATAAATATTAAAAAAGAAAAGAATAGCAAGAGAAATGAAAGGAGAATTTATTACGAACATTGGAGAAAAATTATGAAAGAATTCTAACAATTTGATTGTTCACATATATTTGTGCAGAAAATCCTAAAAGACTCAAATTACAGAAATTGATTGAGAAGTAAATATACAGCCTGAATAAACTTGTAAAATGTAATATTATTGCATTAGTAATAGAAATTTATTTACAAATACATGCCCAGATCTGGATTGTTTTAATAGTAGATTCTACAAAATAAAGAACTAATACCAATTATTCACAAACACTTCCAAAATTAAAACAGCATTTCTGAATATAATCTAAAAGGCCAATATTACCCTAATACTCACACCAAGCAAAGACAACACAGGATATAGTTGTGTAATACACCAAATCCATGAAATAAAAAATCAACACAGAGGATTGTTTCAATTGATGCAGAAAAAACATTTGATAAAAATCAAAACCAACCTTCCCCCCAGAAAAATAATCCTCAAAATCATTCTTTTGTAATGAACCCTCAGCAAATTAGGACTAGAATGAAATTTTGTAAACCTGATAAAGGATATCTATGAAAACTTGTAGCTTAACAATTTAATAGTTTCACCCTAAATCAAGAACATGACAAGCATTTCTCTCTCACCACTTCTCTTGGAGAACTGTAAGTAATAACAAGTTCACCAGCATTTCACGATACAAGATCAGTACACAAAAATAAACTGCATTTCTCAACACTGTGATAAGCAATCCAAAAGAAAAACTAAAAAATTAAAAATAATTCTATATCCAATGACATTAAAAAGAATAAAATACATAGGAATCAATTTAACAAAGGTGCAAGACAAGCACAATAATAACTACAAAATATTGTTGAAATAAAAGAAAGAGGATCTACATGACTAGGAAAAACATCTCAGGTTTGTGGATGAGAAAACTTAATATTGTCCAAATGGCAATAGTATTGAAATTGATTTGCAGATCCTAATAAACTTTGTAACAGAATCTTAGCTGGCTTCTTTGAGGAATTGGCAAGTTGATTTAAAATTCACATAGAATTCAAAGGGACACAGAATAGCTAAAATGATGTTGAAAAATGAGATTAAAGTTGTAGGACTCACATTTCTTGATTTCAAAACCTACTCCAAAGCAAAAATAAAATGTGGTCCTAGAAGACGGGTAAACATATAGATGAAAGGAACAGGATTTAGAGTCCAGAAATTAACCCACATGTCTATGGCCCATGGAATTTTGAGAAAGGTGCCCTGGCCATTGAATGTGGCAGACACTCTTCAAAAAATGGTGCTGGAACAACTACATAGCCACATTCAAAAGAATAACATGTTGTCCTCACCTGGCCCTGAATGTAAAACTTAAATTAAAATGGTTGGGCAACCTTAATATCAGAGTTAAACTACAATTTTTAGTAGTAAACAATAAAAAGTATGTAAGTCCATATGGTTTCAATCAATTATTATATTTGATACTTGAAGCACAAAAAATAAAAGCAAATAACATAAATCATATATCATTTAAATGTTAAGTTTCCAAGACCTGTTGAGTTTCTAACATTTATATAAATGGCATCAAATTGCATGCATCTACTGTTAATTGCTTTTCTTTTGTGAACACTACAGCTTTGAGATTAATACATTTGAAGATTTTGAAATCCAGCTCATTCATTTTAATGGTTGGAATATGAAATACCTCCCATGATAGGAATAAACTTCAAAAAACTAAAAACTTTGTGCTTCAATGGACACTATCAAGAAAGTAAAAAGATATCTATAGAATAGGAAAAACTTGTTACAAATCATAATCTGATAAGAAACTGTGTAAGCAATACATGAAGAAGTATTTTTTCAATTAAATTATTTAGAAATTATTTTTCCTTTTATTTTTAATTTGTGCCAATTAGTTATACATGACAGTAGAATGCATTTTGACACATTATACACAAATGGAGCACAAGATTTCCTTTCTCTGCTTGTACATGGTACAGACTCACACCAGTAAAATTCTTAAGCCTCAAAACAAAAAGACAAATACTTCAGGTAATTGTGGGCAAAAGATATGGATAGACATTCTTCAAAATAATGAATCTGAATTATCTTTTCTATGTACATAGATGAACACCTCATAGTGAATCTCCACATCATGTACCTCCACAAGCCTGGCATCCTAATTAGAATAAGGTATACTTTAAGTTTTTATAAATATATCATGCATATCTAAAAAGAACAAATAAAAAAGTGATTAACATTGCTTGTTATCAGTAACCAAAAGGAAAATGCAAATCAAAACCACATAAGTTGCCATCTCACATCCACTACAATGTCTAAAATAAGAGATAGAAATAGGAAGAGTTAGAAAATAAGTGAAGTAATTGGAACCCTCATACACTTTTGGTAAGAATATTAAATGGTACAGCTATCATGGAAAACACTGACAGAAGTACTTTGTAAGGCAGCAATTTCACTCCTGAGTATACACTCAGATGAAATTGAAAAGTAGAGTTCACAAACAAGTTTCACACTAATGTTCATAATGGCACCATTCATAATAGCCAAAAAGTCGAAATAACATAAATGTCTACCAACTGATGAAAGGATAACTAATTTGTAGTATATCTATACAATGAAATATTATTTGGCCATAAACATGAAGTACTGATATATATTTCACTTGGAAACAAAATGCTAAATGATATCACTTTGCATCACAAAAGACCACATATTTCATGTCACCATTTTTATAATGTCTACATCATATGTGAAGCTAAAGAAATAGAAAATATAGTAGTGTTTGTTTAGGGTAAATAATTTTGAAAGCTGACAGTTAAAAGATAATGAGTTTTCTGAGTTTTGACAATGGTGAGGGCTGCACATATCATTTATCATGCTAAAAATTATTGAACTTTACATTTTAAGGAATCATATAGTATGTAAATAATATCTTAATGAAGTTTTTGTTTTAAAAGAAAAAAAGCAACGGTGATATACATACTAATTATAAGAAAAACTGGATGGAAGACATCTAAACGAAGGGCCTTCTTGGCTTTTTTCACAAATGGATCTTGTGGATTGTTGAGGGAATTGACATTAACTCCAAAACATGTGCTAATGATCACGTCCATGTTGTAGCTCCCCAAAATTCTGAGTAGAGAAAGAAATGTAAAATTTTAATCTGCACTGCTTTACTCTCCTACTACACATGCTGGAAGAAGTGATATGAGCACATTCACACACTGTCAGAAATATCTGTTGATCAAATTACTAGTCCATGCTCCTATCAAATGCCATGAGGCAGCTGCCCCTGTGCCAGGGGAGTTAGGGACACTAAGGTAGTGAGCTCAAGGAGTTCAGAGGCAGAGAGACAGACACCCATAATCAGATAAATTACCTCAGTGAGTGGAGCGCAGATGATAAAAGATGATTAAGTATGGAGCTTCAGCAAGACCAAGGTGTTATAATTGACTCCTGGTAGGGGATCCAAGATAGGTGACCTTGACCTAGGTCCTGCCTAAGCACAGTCTGTGCCCAGAGCTGATTCCTCTCTAGCACATCACATAAAAGCAACACCCTGTTCTGAGAGGCAGAAACATTGTCCCCCCTTCTCTGCACCCACTACTACAGCTCCTAAGAGGTCCTGCACTCCAGGACCCAAAGTGGCCCCAAGGGCAGAATCTCGAAAAAGGAAATGAGAAAGAATATCCTCAGTTAAACCATTGAAATTTTTCTCGAAATGTACTGGGATGAGCTCACAACTTGGGGAACATATTCTCTCAGATTTCCCAAGACAGTATCAGTGGTTGTTCATGGGTCAAAATAACCCATTTTATACAACAAATGATATGGTAGTTGTAATCCATATCCTTTCAGGACCTTACCTCTGTTGAGACTGGAGGAAGAAGTGGTGAGAATATTTCATATTTTGTACTTTGCTGATATTCTCAGTGCAACCATAAAGAGATTTTTTGTTCCATATCTTTGCATTGTATCTTTTTTTTTTAAATTTTTTAAATAACTTTTTTAGTTGTAGAGGATAGCATGCCTTTATTGTATCAGTTTATTTTTATGTGGTGCTGAGGATCAAACTCAGTGCCTTACACACGCTAGGCAAGTGTTCTGCCACTGAGCTACAACCCTAGCCCTGTGTTATATATTCTATCCCTGCTTAATAGGTACCAGAGACTTCCCCCAATCCAACATTCCCTAGACTCTACCCTCAACTTCTTAGTGATCATGTTCTTCATTGTAAAACATGTATTTTGACTTACATAATATCCACATTGACGATAAAGCAAATAAACTAATTCTGTTTTTGTACACAGATGTCCCAGCACCCTGCCTCATCCTAGGAGCCTCTCCTCCTTGGGTGTCCCATTGTGGTTGTGACACCACACACTTACTTTTGTCTGGTCAAGGGAGTAGCTCAACAGTGGTAATTTCAGTTCCCTGGCAGGGTGCTGGAAGGTCTTAAAAGAGCTCAGAACCGCAGAGCTGCCTGCTACTTACTCTTTCACAGTGACAGGCTCCCCTTTCTTCACTTCCTGGCTCAGGTACTTCACCAATGCATCTCCATATTTGTTAATGATGGGGAGCATCTAAGCACAAAACACAACTCCACCCACAGTTAGAGGAGAATCGAGTCCCCGAGGCTCTGGTTTTCCCAGGATTATAAAGTATGAGATATTAATAATGAATCAAACAATATCTCTTCTAGGACATAAAGACAAAAGATGATTTAAAATTTTTAATTAGTTCTTTTTATTTATACATAACAATGTTTCCTTTTGAAATAATTATAAAAGCATGGAAAAATAATTTGACCTAACTCAGTCCCAATAATTCCTCTTTCTGTCCTCTCTTCCTTGCCTCGGTTCCCTTCCTTCTACTCTATTGATCTTTCTGATATTTACTTTTAGTTTTTTTTTTTAATTAGGAATTTCAAACTTAGTGGAATATTCTTTGGAAAACTATGATGTTCTCACGTATGTCCCATCCCCAAATCCTTATTTAAGTTTCTAACTAAAGTCCTCTTAGTTTATTACCTCCTTGAGTTTCCCACTGGAGAACACTGGCGACAGCAAGACTCGAAGTCTCTTCCACTCTTCATCCCTTGCTGCAAAGAGCGCTTTTTGCAAAAATCCCAACGGCAAAACTACCTGAAGTTCACAAAGAAAAAGACATTTTGTATGAGGTATGTTTTGGAAGTCTCCACATTGTAGAGAACTTGTTAAACAGGCATCAGTTTTTTTAATCAGTTTTTTACTGAGTGTCTACTAGGGGGCAGGCACTGTGCTAGATGCTCCATAAACTTTTATCCCAAATTCCTCTTCTCTTGTGAGGGTAGAGGGGGTACCCAGCCACCAGATTCATGTTCAGTATTTATATTACAGCTGCTGTGTAAATACAAAGGCCCCTCATGGTAGGTAAACTGTTCTCCCAGGGGACAGAGAGCATTATGACCTAGGGTATCCTATACAGGCAGCACAGGAAAAAACTGATTGATGACAGTCATCGAGATAACCTTGGAAAACTAGGTTGCCCAGACCAGTTATACTTTTCCATATATGTACAGCATGAATATCTTGCAAGGGATGCCAGGATATAGCCACTTAAATATAGTAGCTAATAATTTAAAAGATTAGGAACTTCTTCTCAATTCTTCAAAAATAATGCAATTATATGGAAGCACTTTTTTTTGAATCATCCCCCACTACACACACATGGAGGGACAGAAAGAAAAGGAAAGATAACTATGTTTCCCAGCTTTAGACTGGCCTGTCAATCCAACCTGCTCGAAACTGTCATTCAGCTTCCAACACTGTGTTTTGTTTATAAAGGTATACATCCAGTGCTCATTCATGATGAAAGCTCAAAACACTAGGAAGAAAAAAAAAAACTTCTTCAATCTGAAAGAGACTCTATATACTAAAAAACCCAACACCAACAACAAAGACCTTCAGCTAACATAACATTTACTGGTGAAATGGTGAATCTATTCTCCTAAGATCAGTAACAATTTAAAGTTTTCTACTTTTATCATTCTTATCCAATATTACCATACTGTAAATCCTTACTGGAGCAATGGGCAATGTTTTTAAAAAGGCATGTAAATTGGAAATGAAAGAACCTGAAGTGACCATGTCTTCAGGGGACAAAATTATCAATGTGGAAAATCTCAAAGAATATTTTAAAACTTCTAGAACTAATAAATAGGTTCACCAAGGTTGTAAGATACAGTATTAACATGCAAAAACAAGTTACATTTCTATATAAAAACAAGGGAAATGTGAAAAAGAAACATTAAAAACACAATACTATTCACTGTCACTCCAAAGAAAATGAAACACATTAGGAACAGAAATAAATGCAAGTACAGGAATGCTATGCTGGAAACTAAAAAATGTTGATCAAAGATATTAAAGAAAATCTCAAGAAATGGAGAAGCATAACATGAATTAAAAGATTCAACCCAGAAAAGATACAGATTTTATCCAAATCAATCAATAGATTTGATTGAATTCTTATCAAAATCTCACCAAGTGGGTTTTTGCAGACAAGCTTATTCTGAATTTTTATGAAAAATTAAAGGACCAACATAAATAAAGTGGGAGAGCTGGAGATGTGGCTCAAGCGGTAGCGCACTCGCCTGGAATGCCTGCGGCCAAGGTTCAATCCTCAGCACCACATACAAACAAAGATGTTGTGTCTGCCGAAAACTAAAAAAAATAAATATTTAAAAAATCTCAATTTCTCTCTCTCAAAGAATAACTAACTAACTAACTAAATAAATAAATAAATAAAGTGGGAGTGAAATAGACAAACTGAGTCAGTCTTAGCAGGTTAACAAACATAAAAGAAAATTAGGAGTTAAACAGTATGATAGTCTCTAATGCTAACTTAACAAACCAGGAGACAGGAGTTTTAGAAGTCAGCTCAGCATTCTGAGGTTATGAAGTCATCAGAAAAACAAATAAGCCAGAGGCAAAGACCATTTAATTACAATAAAACCCACTGAGAGAGGCCACTAGTCTGCCCTGTTCTGATAATAATACTAGGGACTCCCCCAGATGAGGTGTCACATGTTTTTGAACTAAGGGGCAAATGCATGCATAGAAAAGTTAAGATGGTAACTTTTTGGTTTATATATGTATATATTTGTAGATGAACACAATATCTTTATTTTATTTATTTATTTATTTTTATTTGGTGGAGGGGACTGAACCCAGCACTTTACTCTTGTTAGGCAAGCACTCTACCACTGAGCCACACAACCCTGGCCCCAAAATGATAATATATTTTTTCCTTTGCTTTATTAACATAGTCACCATCCCCCAAGGTAGGTACTTAAAATGGTAATGAGACTCATTGCAAGAAAAAACACAATGGAGAGAAGAACACAGGCACAACTAAAATAAAACAGAGTGAGAAATAGACATACCCTCTCAGCTCAAATGGATGCTTGACAATGGTGAAAACAGAATGATCAGAGGGAGGACAGTCTTTCTAAAGATGGTACTGAAACAACTGGAAAGCCACAGGCCAACAACAAGACAACAACAACAAATGAACCCTCACCGTGTTTTACCATGAGCATGACATAGATCATAGGTTTTTATGTAAATTGTAAAGTCTATAACTTTTAGGAGAGAAACAAGAACAACACAGAAGTTAGAGGCAAAGCTTTTCATGTATTAGCGTCCCCCATAAAAGACAATACTTGCTCTTATGGAGACCCTGTTAAGAGGAAAAGACAAGTGACCCATCAGGACTTGAAAAGACTAGCAAGAGGGAGCCTTGGGGATCACTATATCCCAAGAAAGCTGATGATTATATGGATTTATCCACAGCAGCAATTTTGCCCAAATGTACATAGGCACACATGTACACGGGCACATAAAACTGGTAAAATCTAAATAAGTTCTGTGGATTGTATCAGTGTCAATTTCTGGTTACTCTAGTAAGAGGAATAGACTACATTCAGAGATAAGTAATATGCTATTCAAAGCATTTCAATTGGGAAAAACATAAGAAAAGTTATATGAAACTTCCCTGAACAGTTTTGGAGCTAATTTCTGTGAAGGTGTGATTACTCCAAGACACAAATTTAATCAATAAATATTTGTATTTTTTAAAATGACCTAAACATACACTTCACAGAAAATAATATACACTCAATGAACAAGTATATGAAAAACTATTCATCAGCTCTAGCAATCATAGAAATGCAAATAAAAACCACTATCATGTCACTCCAGTCAGAATGGCAATTATTATGAAAATAAACAACAATAAATTTTGGTGAGCATGGGGAGAATACGGCATACTCATACATTGTTGGTGGGATTGCAAATTGATGCAGCCAATATTGAGATTCCTTGGAAATCTTGAAATGGAACCATTATTTGACCCATCTATCCCTCCCCTTGGTCTATAGCCAAAGGACTTAAAATCAGCATACTACAGGGACACAGCCACATCAGTGTTTTATAGCAGCACAACTCACAATAGCAAAACTATGGAACCAATCTAGATGCTCTTCAGTGGATGAATGGATAAAAAGGGAGGGGGGAATATATACCCAATGAAATTTTACTCCACATTAAAATAGAATGCAATCATGCCGTTTGTAGGTAAATCGAGGGCATTGGAGAAGATAATACTAAGTGAAGTTAGCCAATCCCAGAAAAAACAAATGCCGAATGTTTTCTCTGATATAAGAAAGCTGATTCATAGTGGGTTAGGGAGGGGTTGAATGCAAGGAATGGATGAACTCTAGATAGATGAGAGGGGTTGGAGGGAAAGGGAAGGGGCGGGGGTTAGCAAAAATGATGGAGTATGATACACATCATTATCCAAAGTACATGTGTGAAGACATGAATTGGTGTCAACATACTTTATATACAACCATAGATATGAAAAATTGTGTTATATATGTGTGATAAGAATTGTAATGCATTCTGCTGTCATTTATTTTTAAAAAATCAATTAAAAAAAGAAAAAAGAAATTTAAAAAAATGAATACTTACCGGCCGATTTGTAAAAACAGAATAACATTCTTTCACCAGCACTGTTTTGATCATCTCTGGATCCGTAATAACCAACACAGGCTGTTGACCATCATACAATCTGTGTTGGGAAAGAAGAGCTCATTAAACCTACTAAGCCATATTCTTCAGTTAGAGTAACACCCAGGAATCCAAACTGATATTCCATAATCCATATGCCTGACTGTAGAATGCACAGTGACACTAGATACAAGTTCAAGTTAGGTGATGACACACAACAAGATTCTGACCATATAAAATGAAGCAGGGAAGAGATATTTAAAGATGAAAAAAATTCTTTATAAGAAGAGCCTGGTTGGAGATGTCTAAATGGTGTGTACATATTTTCTACCTCATTCTCCAATAATTTTTGTATTTAAAAATATTTCACAATCAGTGCAGTTTTATTCAGCACTTCTCTAATTGCTAGATATGTGAAACGTTTTTCATATATTCATTAATCACTTGTATTTATTCTTTTGAGAAGGGTCTGCTCAGTTATTTTGCCCATTTATTGATTGGGTTATTTGATTTTTTGGTGTTTAGCTTATTGGGTTGTTTGTATAGTGTGAATATTAACACCATAAATGAAATGCATGAGGCAAAGATTTTATCCACTTCTGAAGGTTCTCTTTTTATGCTTTAATTGTTTCTTCTGATTTGAAAGTATATTAAATTAGAGAAAAATAGACAAGTAAATTATTAAGTTCTTACAAGTGCTTAAGATACAAGAGATGGCTGGAGTTGTATCAGTGGGGACTCAGTTCTGTGTGCTCTTTCCAATCAACAACATGGCCTTTATGAGCCATGCCAGTTAGGTAGGATGATGTGGCCAGCTCTGCTGTTTTGAGGACTTGATGAGAGAAGATAAAGAGGGAGGAAGAGGCAAAGCCTTCTTCCACTTGCTTATAGAACACAAGAAGTACAATAATACCTCTGGAGCTGCTTTCATCAAGCATTATTAAGAAAATGGCTACTGAAATTAGCTGATTTCACCCTAGCAGATTATGAAGTACATAAGCCCATGGAAACACAATGGTTTAAAATGTACTGGCCATCCATTCTTCAAAGTCAGTAGAATGAGGTAGGCAGAGAAATCCCTGTGTATACTTCTAGTGAAAACTCCTAATTGTCAGGGAAAAACAAATGAAATCCCCAAGACTTCACACTTGCAGAGAAAGTTAAAATAAAAGAAAGCAGAGGTCAAATCATTTTCCAATCTGTTAACCTCTCTCTCAGCCTTTTTTTGAAAAGTACATAATAACCCCAAAATTTATATAAAGGTCACTTTTGTTCAATGTAGCAATCTTGAAAGGAGATTAAGCCATGCATGATGAACATTTTAGGAAGGTCTGACTTAATGCCTCCTATGTGGTATTAAGGGCTTCTAATGAAAAATTGGAAAAGAGGGTAGAGGCTGGGCACTGGAGAGAAGGTGAGGCCAAGAATTTTTGGGTCATCAGAGACTGAGAAAAGTCAAAAATATGACATTCTTGGCCATGAACCTTGACATCTGGTGAAATATGGGACTCTTGGCAGGAGGAGGAGCCTCTAAAAGCTTTATGTAATTAGTTCCCAGTAATAGCTCTGGGCTGGCATTGTTCTCTTGCCCTGGAGTGCCTCATCCAACAAGTCTACCCAAAAGAAGTTTCCAAAATACTCACCCCCACATTTTCCCATACTTTTCATGACATTGGACATCATACTGCCAAAAACCCTGGGTGGAGAAACAAGAGAATTTATATTGTTATTTTGAAAATATTGAACCCTGCTTCTAATTCAGGAACCAATAATTAGAATCCCTTGAAATCAGACTGGAATATGGTCCATCACTGGCAAAGAAGAAAAAATAAATGGGATATTAGTGTTGAGAGCCACAGTTTAGTAGGAATGATGCCTGGCATTTTGCTAGAGGGAATGGTTAAAAGATGACCCTGCTCTGTGATTAGGGTGGCTCTGGAATTAGGGTGGATCCCGCTGCCTCTGGCACTCGCTACTTTGGAGTTCCCGTTGAGTTCTCTTGGGGTTCAGAGAGAGTTGGCTGCGTGGAGCCCTGTGGAGGGAGTGTGTTCCTGGGAAGTGTGTGTAGAGTGCCGGTGAGAGTTCGGGAATAAAGAGTTGCTGTTTGAACCTACAAGGCTTTGTGGAAGCTTGGTTAATTTGTGCCCAGCCAGACTGCAGCATATTAGAAAAGGGAATTTAGAGTCCATCTTGAATTTTCTTGAAGTATTGTACATATTGAATAAATTATTCTCTCTTTTTTTTTTTTTAGACAAGGTATTGCCATGTTTTCTATAATGACCTTGAATTTGTGATTTTCCTGCCTCAGCCTCCAGAGTGGTTGGGACTACAGGTGTGTGCCACAGTTTCACTAGTTGTCCTTGAGTATGAATATGAAGCAAGTCTAGTTTTCTGTATTATTTTCTCATGTGCATGGACTGTTTTGAAATCCTGCCAACTTTGAATCATTCCCTCCACCTGGATGTGAAAAAATCAAAGCTGAGAGAAAGTGAGTGAGTTTCCCAGGGACATTCTCAAGGCCACTTCACTCATTTTTCCTCAGATCTTTTTTCATTTCTCTCATGAATCTCCCTAGAATACTGGGGAAATGAGGAAGTTCAAGCATCAGTCACCTCTCAGTTGACCATGTTGATGTGAGTAGTTTAGCTGGCTATTTCACTACTGTGACCCTGACAAGAATTATGTGGAAAACTAAGATTTACTGGGCTCACATTTTCAGAGGTATCAGTTCATACATCACTTCCTCTGTTGCTGTGGTCTGTGATGAGGCAGGATAACATGGCAGAAGAGTGTGAAGGAATAAAGCAGCTCAGGACGTGGCTGGCATCAGGAAGCAGACAGAAACTCTACTAACCAGGGACAAAATGTATGCCCTGAAGCCAGGCCCCCAGTTACCCACCTCTTCCAGCAACCCACTACCTGCTTATAGTTGCTCCCAGTTAATTCTTTCTGAGGAAATAGTGCAGAGTAGATTAAGGCTTTCAAAATTTAATCACTTTATTTTTGAACTTTCTTACATTGCCTCACACAGGAGCTTCTGAGGGATACCACAATCATAACAGTGATTCTCATGCATGTTGTGGAGTGAGAAAGAATAAGTAAGGATTGTCAAAATGGAGTCACCTTCCACTTTTCCAGCTCAAAGTGGAAAAGATGGAGAGATTCCACTCCTACCCATGGGAGTCAACAAATTAAGTACTGAAGCAAGATTTAAAGTTAGGTAGTTAGTGTAGTTAGGTAAATTGGCTCTAATATCCAGTGAAATCTAAGATGGAGGCCATGCTGGGAATTACTCAGGGAAAAACAAGGACAACTCATGGAATGTTAATGAAGTCCCCAAAAAGGCCCTAGGCCGAAGTCCACCTGGAAGAAGTATTAATGAATAGCCCCCAACAGATTTAGAAATAGCCCATCCCTTAGAAGTTATAATCCCATCCCAAAAGGTGATAATTAGGCTTACCTGTGTCCCATCCCTCGGGCCTTCCAACCTACATTCCATCAGCAAAACTATAAAAAGGGGAAACAACCACACTTCCACAGATTCCACCTCTTGGGTTCCCTTCTTCCTCCGAGAGAAGTCTTTTCTGCTGTCCTTTAATAAACTTCTAATTTCTACTCTGACCTTGCCTCGGTGTGCTTCTTTGGTGTTATTCTTCAACATTGGGGAAGCAAGGACTCGTCACCGGTCAACAGCGGTAACAGTACTTGCTCTAAGTTTTTTCTTCTAACACTTAAAAAGAAATCTTCCTATTGCTATGTTTCAGGGATGATGTTTTTATGATGCACAGGGAGACCCCCAATTATGTGGATCTTACAGCCTGTCTAGTATACTGTTGATCTGGAAAGCATGAATAGGAAATAATGCCTTTTCAGCAGGAATAGCAGAATGGAATTCTCAGGGGGTCAGGGGGTCTATAATTCTCAGGGGGATCTATAATTCTGCTCAGAATTATAGAATTAGAGTATGATAAATAAGCCTCAGTGTCAGGAAGAGATAATCTGAGCAGAGTGTAGCCTATTTTTTCTGGCCTCTGGTTTTGACCTCATGAACTTCTGTCAGTAGTCAGGCCCTGAGTCAGATATCTAAATGGGTTAATGACAAAGGCTTGATGAAAATTCACATTTCTTGTGAAACATGTTACATTCCATTCAGTTAACTTAAATTTTAATTTTTTTAAATCATGTGATTACTGCTCATTTTATATGTGATACTGCCTTTGTTAAAAACCAATACACATCTTGTGTTTAATTATGTGAAATCCATAGACAAGGGCTACCTTATCCCATTCATACTTATTCGTTGCTAAGACTCACTGCTAGGGTGCTATCTTTGAATGATAAGAAGAAATGCAGAATGCTGTTGTTTCATCTGGTAAATCCTCCAAATATGTCACAGGAAGTAAAACTTGGGTGAAGCCATGGAAATAACCACAGGGTATTTGCACATTCAAAAATTAAGTATGTGCAAATTATTGACTTATGAATGCTTGGGGTACTTCAGAAACTGTAGTTTCAAAGACACTCATGACGATTTTTTATTTACAAAGGGACTCATGAGATCTTGCGAAGAATAGGAGTGTTTGAAGGTGTTTACCATGCTCGCTTTCACAGACTTTTTGCTCAAATACTAAGCACAATATAATCGTCCTGGAAATGTGCACCCAGCAAGTTAAACATCTTTTTTATGACGAATTCAAAGTCTGAACAACATCATGAAGATCAAATGCAGATGTACCAGAGATCCGAGCTGTTCCACTGAGGCTCTTGAAGAGTTGACATCAGAGCTCCAGGGAAAACCTGGCCATGCTCCAGGAAGAACCTGAACATGGTTTCTCAAAGGATAAAAACTACTAAATTTCTCCTGAAGATGGACATTTTTACTGATGACACTAAACTGGCATTTGTACTCAGGTGAAAAAATAGAGGGAGCTCAAGCACACTCACCTTGCGGTAGTACAGAAGAGTTCCAAATAAAGGCAGAGGTGTTGGCCCAGGTATTCCCAGCTTCCTAAATAGCCCATGAGAATAGGTTCCATATCTATAAAGTGAAATAGAAAGCCAGGTCATCCTCATTGTCATTCTATAGATAAGGGCCTGACCAGTCTCTGACTCAGAAACTGGACCAGGCAGTGAGATAGGTAACATGTAGGTGATACATAACAACAAAAACTCCAACTGACACATTCTGTTTTCCAACACCACTTAGAGATAACTTCCTGCCACAAGAGACACAATGATTAGGTAAAAGAACTTGAGTCTTCATGGCCCCAATAATTGGGTTTGTTCTTAATAAACATTCCCAGGCTTGAATGTGCCTGAGAAGTTCAGGCTGGCATTCTGCAAGGGCATCGCAGTTGCTATGTGTATTTGGTATGGTAACTTTTCCTTAATGTAGAGATTCCTAGCAAAAAAAGGGCCAATGCTTTGACATGACTTTCATTATGAGATTTTGGGTAACCAAATCCATTCAAGCACAGAGTGTCCATTGAGAACCTATGGTAACATTGTTTCTTGCAATTTGGAAATAAACCTTTCATACTTTTCCTTCTTTCTATGCCATGTCTCTGGTTCAGCATTCAGCCCTTCTTTAAATTTGACTTCACATGGATATTTGGAAGCAGTCATAGTATTCTTATTTCTGTTGAATGACAAATGTGACATTAAGAAAACTGGGACTTCCATTTGTGTCATACCAATGTGAGCCATGTTGAGTGTCACCCAAGTCCATTTTCAGACAATCTAAGTGACTTGAGCAAGAAGGAAGGCTGAGTTCCCTTATACTCTTATGGTTCTGTGAGAAATAAATGACTGAGGAATCATCTTTAGGCCATTCCTCCTCTCATTGAGTGCGATCTTCCAACTGCTGATGCTCAGATGGCAGCACAGAGGCAGGCATGTTTTCATGTTACCAAGGCAATCAATCACAAAATAGTTTTGTTTATTGCCTCTATGCATCAACTCTCCTTGTATTAAAACCCACAAAGGCTGGTGCTTCCTTGGGCTGGCCAACCTGCAACACAGATGTGTCATGTTCACAGCCCTGTGCCTGAGGGTTCTGGATCCTAAAATCTTCACCCCATCAGAATTGATAATAGATGAAAGGAAAAATGGTGAACGAGAGATTCCTGGCAGCTACTTCAATCATGAAACAACCAGTTTTGCAAAGATTGTCCCGTAGTAGCACAGAAGAGAAAAGTCTGGCATGTTTAAATAGCTCAACATGCCCAGCAATTCCTTTTAGCTACATGGAAGGTGACCTTCCAAATTTCAGTTACAGTCATGGTGACAGAGAAGACAATATGCAATATAAAATAAGAACCCATAATGTGTTCCAGACAGTTAAATAAGAACTTGCTTCTTCTTTGTAGGAGAATGTTTAAGACAGTATAGTTTTCACATACTCTGTACAAATCCTGTCATTACATACAGTAAAATTAAACTACATTGATTCACTAGAAAAGTTCTACAGAGAGAGGATTATGTTGCCACAATACCCCTGACTTAGTACCTTTTCTTTCAGAGAATAAAAGCCAGGTCTATATTTTTATTTTTCATGCTATTTTTGATTCCTTATTTTTAAGAGTGAAATTGAGACAAATGTCAGATGTGACCTGTGTGGAGTCTCTCCTACCTACAATCAAAATAACCTCTTTCCCTCTGTTTCATGATGTCAGGATCCCATTAGTAAAAGCAATTTCCCTACTAAATGATATTCATTCATGCGTTTATGTTGGAGTGTAAAGGAAAAAAGTAAAGCCAAATTGGCTTTTTGATGTTGTTCAGGCTGCTAGAAGATTTCATATTGAGGGGAAATAAGTCTCTTTATGAGGCTAATATCTCAAAGAGAGGAAAAATAATACAAAAGGAAAGAATAAAACTTCTTAAAATTTCTGTCAGGTATTCTCTGCTCTAGACACTTATCATTTAGAAGGAAACAGTTCTGTGAATTTCAGGGTGAAATAATTGAGTTTTACAATGGAAGGAAGTGTCAGGAGAAAAAGAGGGAATTGTGCAGTCAACCTTCCAGGGAGTCTGTGGGGAAATTGGTGTGTTGTATAGATGGTGCTGGGGGCAAGAGGGGGCAGGAGTCACCACATGCACAGGGGATAGTCCTCTTGCATGTCTTCTGCAATAGGCAGAAATCCAAGAAGATAAAGAGACCAAATCCAAGTAAACTGGGTGTCCCCAGAATTCCCTAAGCTTCAAAGGGACTGAGGTTCCCACTGCATGTGATAATAGTTATTAATTATCTGTATATGCTGAATTCTGGTTTATTCCTCTAGGTGCAAACACAGAGCCAATTAGATAACCCCCCAAAACAAATCTCAACACCAATTGCTCTATCCAAAGAAACTCACCATTTTTCTTCAGCAGTTCTGTCTTCTGAATTTTTTTTCTACTATGTGGGCTTTCTTTGCCAAAATGTGTCAAGTTGTAATTCAGTGAGGCCAATTTATGTGCTAGGAAAGGAGATGGGGCCAGGCATGCTCAATAGGAACTTTTTAAGGATTTATAGAAATTTCAATTCCATCATCTCTTATGATTTTTTCAAATAGACAAAGAGGAACATGATTAGGTCCCCACCTCCAGGGTTACAGAGGAGGGGAGGCTGGACAGCTACTTACAGATATAGGAGCACCAGACAGATAGCCAGGAGGACCCAGGTCTCTATGGAAGAATTGGGAATTAGGTCCATCACTACTTTTATTCAGTAGTTCTGTCTTCTGAATTGTTTTTTTCTGCTATGTGGGCTTTTTTTGCCAAAATGTGTCAAGCTGTAATTCAGTGAGGCCAATTTATGTGCTAGGAAAGGAGGTGGGGCCAGTCATGCAGCCAGTAGAAAGGCCACCTATGCATCTTCTGGAATTAGAGGGGTCAGGTGTCCTCTTTGCAGTTGGCAAAGAATCATGCACTCTCCTTCTTTGATCTTTTAAACAACTGACTTAAACCAACTTCCTTTGGTAATTTCATTAACTTTGAGGCCAGCACCTGTCCAATGGGTAACTAAAAGAAGAATAAATCTTGGTATTCTGCCTTCATTAGGTATCCTTTACTAACCTAATATTTGTGACTACACAGCTTTGCACAAAACATGTTAATCATTTAAGGAGTGTTTATCTAAAAATTAGCAAAATAAGAATGTTTAGTCCCAAATATACCTAATCTGATACCACCTTGGAGATTGAGGCAAGATTGAAGGAACATTTTATTGTCAGCTTTGGGGGTTTTGTTTTGTGTCATTTGTATATTTGGTGCTGAGGATGCAACCCAGGGCCTTGTACATGCAAGACAAGCACTCTACCAACTGAGCTTTAGCCCCAGTCCTGATCCTCAACTTTTACAGTAGCTTTTCTTCAGAGCCCCAGAGTGGTGCCTAGAATTTCTCATTCATTTTTCAATTCCTTCCAGAAATGGCAGAGCCTTGTAGACAAATCACTATGAGGAGAGTGTTCCCTGAACAAAAGAAATCATATCATGACATCTACATTTCCTTTCTAGTATCCAAGGTCTGGTAGATGAACATCCTGAGCAGTAAGTAAAAATTTACCCCTTTCAAGTGATTAGGACTTCTCAGGAGCTACCTCACAGTGCTAGAACTGAGATAGTGATCCATGAGACTAAAGTTTGGGCAGGATTGCTTAACAATGCATACTTCTTCCCCACTGCTCTAATTCTTGTATCAAAGCCTTCAGGTCAAGTCCACACCTTGAAGACATGCCTAAAATTATATCTTCCTGGGGTGGATACACAGATTAAAGTTCTTTACTTGCTTTTTACAATTACCCTTTGTGTTTGATTTTGGGGGTGAGTGGCCAGACCTAGATTTTGTATCTGGCCTGGGACTTCTGTCATATGCTTAGTTCATTTTTGGTGGAAAAATTAATATATCACTGTGTAATCAATAATGTCAATGTTATGTAATATTTGATATTTGAACTCAAGCAAAGCCATTAGCATTTAATTTTCTTAATTGTTCATGGCACCATAGCTGCTGACATGAGAATACACGAGACCTTCATCAAAACAAGCTACATCCATAAATCTTTGGCTATACAGGTTACTGCACCTAGAATGTTTTTGTGCCTCACAAAAGACTTCAACTTATCCTTCAAAAACCAGCTCCCACAGCACCTATTTTGGTATAGTCTTTCCTAATTTATCTTGAGCAGTAGGACAACTTATTCCTTGCTGTGATCTCCACGACTCTGGAAGCTGACGAAGGAGGATTGCAAGTTTAAAACCAGTCTCATAAATTGATTGAGGCCCTATGACACTTAGATAGATTCTCTCTCAAAATAAAATATAAAAAGGGAAGGATAATAGAATGAATCAGACAGTATTACTTTATGTGCATATATGATTACACAATCCAAGTAAATCTACATCATGTAAAACCAAGAGATTCATTCTACTATACTTCCTACTCATAAACCCCCTTCATTCCCTTCACATACTTCTACTTAATCTTGTCTACACTCCACTTTATTGTGAATTAGCATCAAGATATCAGAGAAAACATTTGAAATTTGGTTTGGGGGGATTGTCTTATTTTGCTTAACATAATATTCTCCAGCTCCATCCATTTACCAGTAAATGCCATTTTATTCTTCTTTAAGGCTGAGTCATGTTTCATTGTGTGTGTGTGTGTGTGTGTGTGTGTGTGTGTGTGTATATATATATATATATATATACATATATACATATCACATTTTCTTTATATATTCATCTTTTGAAGGACACCTACATTTGTTTTATAGGTTAAGTATAAAGATCTGCTCACGTATTTGGTTATAGAGACTCAGCCCCAGATACCATGCTGACTTGAGTAGGGTACACATGAACAGGCAATTGTAGGATGCCAAATAATAATCATAGAGGTATGAGAAAAAACATTCTTATCAATTTTAAAGGTGGAGCTTCTTTCTTGGGATGGAACAGTCCATTCTCTTGTGCATCGTCAGCCCACATAATATCTCTTTTGATAAGCCTGTTATTACTTTCACTGGCAAATAAATTGCACATGGTTTTGGCTTTTGTTTTACATTCAAAATTCACAGGTCATAATCTTAAGTATGCAAAAAGAAAAAATAAAGAATAGGATGAAAGAAAAAAAAGAAATATGATTTTTTAAACTCAGCTCTCAAATGCTCTTTCTTTTAAGTGACGACTATTTTCATCTTGCCAACTTTGGAAGGCCGACAGTATCTAAGCTTTGTGGCACAGAGAGGGAATGGCCAAGTATTTTGGGCTTTGTGTTTGGAGTGGTGTGAAGACTATCAGGTTCAGGAACACATCCTCTTGGACTGAAAGAGGAATGTTCTTCACCCCATAGTCACTGCAGGTTGAATGAGATGTATGCCCACTCTATGTTCAGGACCTGTGTCAAGCATTACACATGAACTATCCAGAAACTTGGCTTTCATGAATTTTAACCGTTGTTGGTGGAATGAAACACTAAACAACAAAGAACAAAAAAAAAACCCCACAAATTCAGATTTTGAATTATAAATTTGAATGAGTTCTGTGAAGTAAAAGAATACTTTACTGAAACTTGTAGCAGGATTTAACTCACTCATTCTTTCCTTTTTAAACTCACTCCTTTTTCAAATAAATATAAAAACAACAGAATCAAAGGAACTAAAGAGAAGGGAAGTGTGAGACGTTGGGTGTGCCTAGACTTCTTTCCTCATGTAGGTGATGGATATTGCCTAGAATTGACTTAAGATTTCCGTGGGTCTTGTTATCTGAATCACAGGACTTGCTCAGGACTGCCTGCCTCTTTCAGGATTTATATAAAACACACCACTTCCTCATTATTCTACTTATTTTGTATATTAAAGTCCACAAGTTCCTGCAGTCCAGTCAGGAACCAAGAGATCCTATGATCATGATTCACAAAGGTGGAATAGGCAGGATCTCAAAGAAGATACACCTGCCATGGAAGGTCTGAGCTCTAAAGTCCAGAGAGGTTTCTCAACTGGGAGTGCAGAGAGAGAGGTACACCACACCCCTACACACCCCTTACCTCAAAAAAAACTAGCTAGTGTTTATTTTTTTACTCTTTAAAGTTTTCTTTGGGATTTTTTCGATATATATGACAGAAGATTGTATTTTGACATTATACATTTGTGAAATATATCTTATTCAAATTAGAATACCATTTTTGTGGTTTACATGATGTGGAATTTTACTGGTCATGTATTCATATATGAGCATAGGAAAGTGACGTCCAATTTTTCTACTTTCTATTCTAATATTTTGTTGTTGTTGTTTTTATTGTTGTTGTTGTTGTTGTTGTAAGGACTTTTCCTTCTTTAACTGGCACAACCCATCCAACAATTCTATGAGTTATGTATGGCTATAATTATCATTTTATGAAAGAGCAACTTAGCCCCAGAAATTTTTACTCACTATATACAGTTACATAGCTAATTGCTATCATCAAAAAGTAGGGCTCTGGAGCAAAATCTTGTGATTCCATTTTCCGTTGAAAGTTCAAGAGACGTTCTAGAAACCCTGGTTGATGTTTCAACCTCACATAGGTAACATATTTGTTTCCACATCCCCCAGAACACTCCCAACACGGTTACAAAATGCTGCAGAACTGCTTGTAAACACAAATCCACAGACGACCTTTTGTTTACTTATTACTAAATGTGAATTCACTGAATTCTATGAGTCAGCAGACAGTCAGAGGTAAAAGGAGTTTAGCCATTTTGCCATCAGAATCATTCCAATAGTCAGGAAAACAAGAAGGAAAAGAGGTCAAAACCAATAAATCAAAGAGAACTGAGAGAATTAATCAGTGAGGACAAAAATGTGCATCATGGGGTTATGTTGAAAAAGCCTGAAAAGCCTGCACACTGTCCCCTCTATGTGGGCCAGTGACCTTCTAACTTGCCTGGTGGGACTGCAGGCTGGCCTTATCCAGGGAATGACCTGCTCACTACCATGCAGATACCTGTAAAATGGATCTTTTAACATTTCTTACTGATTTTGTTACCGAGTCCTTTTTATTTTTTATTTTGAAAGAGAGTTTTGCTAAGTTGCTTAGGACTGCACTATGATACAGATTAAAACTGATAATCCACTGGCTTATGTAAGCTCTTCTTTTCAACAATTTTGCCAAGAGTTTTGGATTGATCATAAAGCAGTTATTCCATAAGGAATATTCCATATTCCCTCAAGGTCCATCCATTGTAGAATGAGCTCATTTATCTATTAAAACACAATTACAAAAACTGAAAGGGGGATATAGGACTATGACTCCCCAACATAACCTCAATAATGCTCTATTTGTTTTAAATTTTCTAAATTATGACTCAGAAGGTCACACTGCACTGAGTGACACATGTCTTCCATAGCAACAGGCCCTTTAGGACTTACAGACTGATCAATGTAAAGGACAAGACACAGTGATTATGTGGGGCAGAGGTCATGCTTGTATTTTTCCAGAAGGTGCTTTTTGTCCTTTTGGATAGCTGAACACACCATCAGGCATGGAGGACTTTGAACCTAGATTCAAATGACTGAAGATCGACCCAGAGAAGCCTTCACTCAAAAGTTAGAAAATATCATATTTTGTCCCTGTACAACTAAAAACAATTTTTTAAAAACTCAAAAGAAGAGAATAGGGACCCTGAGAAACCGAACAAGGAAGCTAATTTCATGGAAGGACCTGAAGAAATTGACAATATGGGCTACAGGAATGATTTGACAGCAAGGGAAAACTAAAACTCCAATGGTGATGCTTGCTGCAGTAACACCTCTATTTAGCTGTTGAGTAAAAGGGAATCAGAGAGAAACTTATTGTACATATTTTCCAGATCCACCTCTAGTACACCCAGGTGTGTGGACTGGAGAATCCATCCCAGTATCTACTAATCACTCACATATGATGGGAGGACTTACAAACACTCATATTACTCTCAAAGATGTGACTGGATTTAATTATTCTGGCTATGTTGTGTTGGTTCCATGATAAACATGCTGGCTGTCTAAAGTGTTATTTGAGGGAAAGACAGCAATTAGGAGACTTATACCAACTAATTGTACTGTTAAAGGAGATTTAAAACCTTATATTAGATGAGTTATGGGACTTTCCTATAACAAACCAGTCATCTCAGCAGAACGTCCATGAATAATACTTCATTGTCCTAACCATTCTGCAATAGAAATAGGCACTTTTCCTAAGTAGATAGATTGTATAAATACTTTTACACTACAACATAAAGTGCCTAAAAATAGTAGGTATATTTTGTACTGGTCTCCTAAAATTGACAAAAGGCAGTTATGCAAGAGGACTGCCAAATTCCTGGAGGATTTGTTAGCAACATCTTGACTTTCAGCAAAGGTGGCATTCAGAAAGATGTTTGGTACTTAATTGCTGCCTCAGAATTCTTACATTTTACTGACAAGTCTTTACCAGACTTTGTAGGCAAGAATTGTAAGGAAAGTTTTTGCTATGGCTTATGAGCCTGTGTTCAATTACCTTATGTCTTAATTACTGGAATGTATAAATTAAATGAAAGATTATAGATATCTTGTAACATGTAGTAAATGTAATTTAACTAACTGTATCACCAGATATAATAGAGGAAAAGGAATACTCCATCAGCCCTCTTTTGTCTTATTACCAGCTAATATTTCAGAGCCATGGTACATTGAAGCTGATTTTCAAATCTTACAACAAATATATGCCTATCTAGTGAGATCTAAATGTGCTCATAATAGTGGGTGTTGTTGCCTTGGTTTTTTTTTTATTGCTTCAATGGTCACAGCTTCAGTGGCCATATCTCAAAATATTCAACATGCAAATTTTCTTAATAATTTGGCTCAGAATACTTCCAAGGCTCTTCATAATCAAATAAATATTGATGAAAGAATTGAGACTAAGCTAAATGCTTAAGAGGCTACTGTCATTAATATTAGTAATGAACTTTCAGCTTTGAAATTCTAGGAAAGACTTAAATGTCTTGCTAGCCAAATACAATGCTTCCCAATGGATTGGAAGAAGGTTAAAAACCATTTGTTTTGGTATTTGGCAAAATAATAATAACAGCTTGATTTTTTTGGAGCTACATCATTGTATTCAAGATGTAAAAAAAAAAGTAAAATTGATTTTTTGGATTCTACTTTTTAGCTGATCAAATAACCCTGGAAACATTCTTAAACATTCTGCATGTTATATTCTTGTGTTGTTCTCTTTGCTACTAATTCTCTATTGTAATAGTAGAATGGTAAGCCTTCAAAATAAAGATTCATGGATTCAAAAAAGTGACCCATCGCCTTCTTTTTGAAAGAAAAATGTGGGAATATTAGGGGGGCTGTTGGGCTCAATGACTGGCATTTTCCTTCTTGTGATTGGAAGAGGTTCTGTCGGTTACTTTTGTAGGGACCTAGATATTGCCTGAATCTTTGACGTAGCCGAATGTGTCTTCATGCATGGGTGTTTCTTCCCACAGCCCCAGGGGTTGAATTTCTCACCTGTAACCCTGGCCCTCTTGACCTTTTTTGGATGAAACTTTTTAAAGAATGAGGGTCTCCCTCCCAATAAAAGCTCACTTCTGAACAGGTTAGCTCTCTCTCTTGCCAGCCTCTGGTGACTTTCCTCACTCTCCCATTTGGGGAGCTTGAGGCCGAGAGCAGAGGAGCCATCCTGAAGCTTGATTTAAAGGTAAAGTGTGTGTGTCTGTGTTTTATTTGGTATCCCAGGAAATTCCCACGAGTGACCTTAAGTTTAGCTGCCTGCACTGGTTGTGGGCGGCAGTATAAGACCAAGATTCTGTAACATAATCCAGAACACACACATGCATACTCATTTACACACACACACACACACGCACGCACACACACACACACACACACACACACACACATACATATTAGATGCTCAACTCCTGTTCTTAAACTCTGACTCATAAAATGAGCAGCAAACCATATAAATCACACACATGCTCACACACATAACAACCCCATATATACAGACTCGCACGCACGCACACACACACACACACAAACACACATAATATGTATACATATACACACATACATACACATTTTTTCATGAGAGGAGACATAAATTTTGGTCCTTAATTTTAAAGTATAGAAATTTTGGAATTTCAGAGTGATCATGATCATGAAGAAAGATTTTAGATTTCTCTTGTTTTGAAAAAAGTATATTTCAATAATTTTAGCTGCTAGATCATTAGAGAAAGAAAAATTTTCTACAATTTGTTTTCTTGGATCAAAAGTTCCTTATCACTATGAACGCATTATCCCGTATTTCTGGCATCACATTTGGTTTCCACTCCTTATTTCCCCAGGGACTTAGAATAAATAAAATATCATCCTGGTTTCTACATCCTATGGCTTCATTCTACACAGTGTAAGACAAATTCCTTTGTCACTTGCAGCTCCCACCTCACTGCAGTCTCTCTCTGGTTTGGTGCATGCATCTTCTCATACATGAAGTCCAGGTCCCAGTGCACTCTACTGCAAGACAAAGTTGGTTTATTACTCCCACTCTGAATCCTCTGTTTTATTTATTTTTATTTTAACTTGTTATATATGACAGAAGAATGAGTTACAATTCATAGTACACATATAAAGCACATTTTTTCATATCTCTGTTTTTATAGAAAGTATATTTACATCTTTAAGGTCTTCATGTATGTATTTAAGGTAATGATATCCATCCTCATTCCACCATCTTTTTATTCCTCCATGCCCCCTCCTTAGTACTTGCACCCCTTTATTCTATCTAGAGTTTGTAAAAATCCTCCCATGCTCCTCCAAAACCCCATTATGAATGATCCTCTTTATATCAGAAAAAACATTTGACATTTGTTTTTCTGGGATTGTCTAACTTTACTGAGCATTATCTTCTCAAACTCTATACATTTACCTGAAAATATCATGATTGTATTCTCTTTTATTGCTGACTAATATTCCATTGTGTATATATATCATTTTTTGTTAATTCATTCATCTACTAAAAGGCGTCTGTGTTGGTTCCGAAGATTGGCTATTGTGAGTTGTGCTGCTATACACTTTGATGTGGCTGTTTCCCTGAAGTATCCTGTTTTTAAGTACTTTGGGTATAGACCAAGGAGTGGGATAGCTGGGTCAAATGGTGATTCTATACCCAGATTTCCAAGGAATCTCCATACTATTGTTTATATTGGCTGCACCAATTTACAGTCCTATAAGCAATGTATGAGTGTACCTTTTTCCCCACATCCTAACCAACACTTATTGTTGTTTGTATTTTAAATAGCTGAATTCTAAATGGAGTGAGATGAAATCTTAGAGTAGTTTTAATTTGTATTTCTCTAATTGCTATGCATATTGAACATTTTTATATATTTGTTAGTTGATTATAAATCATCTTCTGAAAGGTGTCTCCTCAGTTCCTTGGCCCACTTATTTGTTGAGATATTAGTATTTTTGGTGTTTAGCTTTTTGCCTTCTTTATATACCCTAAAAATTAGTGCTCTATCTGATGTGTGAGATGTAAAATGTTGCTACCCAGATGTAGGTTCTCTATTCATCTCACTGATTGTTTCTCTAACTGAGAAGAAACTTTAGTTTGAATCCACCCAATTATTGATTCTTCATTTTAATTCTTGTGCTATAAAAGTGTTATTAAGGAAGTTGGGGCCTAATCTGACATGATGGAGATTTTGGCCTACTTTTCCTTATAATAGGAATGGTGACTCTGATTTAATTCCTCGGTTCTTGATTTACTTTGAGTTGAGTTTTGTGCATGATGAGAAATAGCGTTTTAATTTCATTTTGTTGCATACGGATTGCCAGTTTCTCTAGCACCATGTGTTGAAAAGGTCTCTTTTTTTCTCCAATATTTGTTTTTGGTGCCTTTGTCTATTGTAAGATGACTGCAATTATGTGGGTTAGTCTCTGTGTCCTCCATTCTGTATTATTGGTCTACCAGTCTATCTTGGTGCCAATACCATGCTGTTTTTGTTACTATTGCCCTATAGTACAGTTTAAGTTCTGGTACAGTGATGCCACCTTCTATATTTTCTTGCTAAAAAGGGAAGATCAGAGGGAAGATCTTATTCTAAGATATCTAAAAGCAAAAAAGAAAAAAAAATAAAAGAGAGATTAGAAAAGGGAATTTAGAGTCAATCTTGTATTTTCTTGAAGTATTGTACATATTGCAGTCATTATCCTCTTTTTCTTTGAGATAAGATTTTGCCATGTTCTCTATGTTGGGTATAGACCCAGGAGTGGGATATCTGGGACAAATGGCAGATATATCTTTTTAAATGTCATCAGAATTACTCCTGGATTTGTAATACTCCTGCCTCAGCCTCCAGAGTGGTTGGGACTACAGGTGTGTGCCACAGTTTCACTAGTTGTTCTTGAGTAGAAATATGAAGCAAGTCTAGTTTTCTGTATCATTTTCTCATGTGCATGAACTGTTTTTTAAATCCTGCAAACTTTGAATCATTCCCTCCACCTGGATGTGAAAAAATCAAAGTTGAAAAAAAGTGAGTGAGTTTCCCAGGGACATTCTCAAGAACACTTCAATCATTTTTTCCCCAGATCTTTTTCATTTCTTTCATTAATCCTTCTAGAATCATGGGGAAATTAGGAAATTAAAGGCACAAATCACCTCTTTAGTTAACCATGTTGATGTGATTAGTTTAGTTGGCTTTTTCACTACTGTGACCCTGACAAGAACCACTGGACTCACAGTTTCAGAGGTCTCAATTCATACATGGCTTACTCTGTTTCTGTGGTCTGCAGTGAGGCAGAATAACATGGCAGAAGAGTGTAAAGGAATAAAGAAGTTTAGGGGATGGCAGTAGGAAGCAGACAGAAACTCCACTAACCAGGGACAAAATGTATGCCCTGAAGCCAGGCTCTCAGAGACCCACCTCTTCCACCAATATCCTACCTGCCTACAGTTGCACCCAGTTAATCCTTACTGAAGAAATAATGTACTGAGTAGATTAAGGCTTTCACAGTCAATCACTTTATTTCTGAACTTTCTTTCATTGCCTCACATATGAGTTTCCGAGGGACTCCAAAATCATAACAGTGATTCTCATGTATGTTGTGGGTGAGAAATAATAAGTGAGGATTGACAAAATGGCGTCACCTTCCAGTTTTCCAGCTCAATGTGGAAAAGATGGGGAGATGCCACTCTACCCATGCGAGTCAGCAAATTAAGTACTGTAAGTTTTTGCTTCTAACACTTAAAAATAAATCTTCCTGTTGCTTTGTTTCATGGGTGATATTTTTATGTTTCACAGGGAGACCCCCAATTATGTGGATCTTACAGCCTGCCTAGTATAGTGTTGAACTGAAAAATGTGAATAGAAAAATAATTCCTTTTCAGCAGGAATAGTAGTATGGAATTCTCAGATGGTCAGAATTTTAGAATTAGAATATGATAAACAAGCCTCAGTGTTTGGGAGAGATAATCTGAGAAGAGTTTAGCCTTTTTTTCTGGATGCTGGTTTTGAGCTCATGAATTTGTGTCTAGTAATCAGGACCTGAGTCAAATACCTAACCATGTTAGTCCAAAATGCAAGCCACAAATTCACATTTCTTTTGGAAAATTCCATTCAGTTGACTTAAATTTCAATAGTTTTTAAATCACCCAATTTCTGCTCATTTGACATCACTAAATGTGCTGTTGACGAAAAAACAATACTCATATTGTGTTTAATTATGTGAAACACATAGATAAGAATGTTTGATCTCATTCATAATTTTTTCCTTCTAAGATTTACAGACAGGGTATTATCTTTGGAGGATAATAAAAATGCAGAATGCTTTTGTTTCATCTCTCAAATCCTCTAAATGTACCTTCTGTAGTAAAACTTGAGTAGTGCCATAGAAATAACCACAAATTTAGACATTAAGAAATTATGTATGGGCAAATTATCAAACTATGAATAGTTGCATTGCTCAAGAAATTGTAGTTTTAAATCTATACATGAACATTTTTAAAATAGCTACTCATGAGATCTAGTTATGAATAGGAGTGTTTGAATGTGCTTGATTTTTTCTCTTTCACAGATTTTTGATCAAATATTAAATACAATATAAATATCCTGGAATTGTGCAAAGGCAAATTAAACATCTCCTTTATGATATGTACAAGTCTGAACAATATCATGAGCATCCAATGCAGATGAACTAGATATTTGAGCTGTTCCACTGAGGCTCTTGAAAAGTTGACAGCAGAGCCCCAGGGAAAACCTGGCCATGCTCAGGGTGGAGCTTGCACACTGTTTCAAATAGGATGAGAGCTGGGAACTTCCTCCAAAAGAAGTGCAGTTTTACCAATGACATTAAACTGGTATTTTCTTTTTGCCAAAGACAAAAGGGAACTCTACAATACTTACCTTGCAGTAGTGCAGAAACATTCCAAAGAAAGACAAAGATGTTGTCTCAGAATTTCCCAGCTTCTCAAACAGCACATGTAAATAGGTTCCACATGTATAAAGTGAGAGACAAAGCCAGGTCACTATGATTGTCATTCTATAGATAAGAGCCTGACCAGTCTCTTACTCAGAAACTAAACCAAGCAATGAGGGAGGTAACATATAGGTGATATATAACAACTCCAACTCACAGAGAGAGAAAGTGAGCACATTCGCTCCTTACCAACTCCATTTAGAGAGCTCCCCTTAGCCCAAAGTCATAATGATGAGATAAGAGAAGTTGAGATTTTATGCCCAAATTCTTAGGTTTATACTCAATACACATTCCCAGACTTGAGTGCTTCTGCAAGGTCCAGCCTGGCATTCTGACAGGGCATTTCATTTGCATGTCTCTTTTGTATGTTGGCCCTTCCTTAATGTAGTATTTCCCAGTCTAAAAAGGGGGTGATATTTTTAAGTTACTTTGATGAAGGGATTTTGCTTAACACAGTCTATTCAATCACAGAGGGCCCATTGAGAGCCTCTGGTGACATTTTTTTCTTACAACTTGGTCATAAAACTTTGAGGTTTTTCCTTTTTTCTCTGCAATGCTCCTAGTTCAGCATCCAGCCCTTCTTTAAAATTGACTTCATATGAATCCTTGGAAGCAGTAATAATATCTTTCTGTTGAATGGCAAATGTAGCATTTTGAAACAATGAGACTTCCCTCTACCTCACACAAATGTGAGCCATGTTGAGTGTCACCCAAGTCTGTTGTCAGACAATCTGGTTGCCTTCAGCCAGAGGGAAGACTGAGTTCCCTATGTCCTCTGAGTGGTACAGTGAGGAATGAATGACTGAGGAATCATCTCCAGGCCATTCTCCCTCTCATTGAGTCTGTTCCTCCAACTGTGATGCTCAGATGGCAGCGCAGAGGCAGGCATGCTCATGTTCATCAAGGTGGCCAGTCACAGCACATTTTGTTTATTGCCCCCATGCATCAACTCCCTTTGTATGAAAACCCACAAAGGCTGGTGCTTCTTTGGCCTGGCTGGTCAGCAACTCAGATGTGTCATACTTACAATCCCATGACAGAGTGTTCTATGTCATACAATCCCTGCCCCACTATCCCAAAAGATAAGAGAAACACGGAATAAAAGAAATGGTGTACAAGAGAGTCCTAGCAGCTATTTTAACCATGAAAAAGCTAGTTCTGCAAAAGTGGCTCCATAGTGGCAGAGGAGAAAACTGTGGCATGGATAAATTGCCCAGTATGCTCTATAATTCCTCTCATCTACATGGAGGGGGACTCTCCAAAGTTCAGAACTGTCCTGTTAACTGAGAAGAAAATATGCAATATAAAATAAGAACCCATAATGTGTTTCAGACAGTTGAAGTAAGAACTTGCTGCTGCTTTTTAGAGGAGAATGTTTAAGGCAGTGTAGGTTTCATATATTCTGTACAAATCCTGCCATTAAATACTGTGATAGTAAAAGCAAATGTGACTCCATTTTGTTTTGTGCCTCCATTCTATAAAAAGACCATGCCAAGTAGAAGGGTCATGACTGGGTCAAGATGTTCTTTTCCTTTTGCTATCAAAATTATTAAGGACATAGAACTACCTAGTGGGGCATGGTTACTATAACTAGGGTAACAGGGCTCTTTTTCTGTAACTGGGGTAACTGAGCCAACTGTGATTGGTTAGGCTTCCTACTGCTTGACTGCACTCTTCTGCTTCTGTAACCTGGCTTGCTTGCATTGGCTGCACCCCAAACATCCCTTTTGTGGTTTTCAGGGTTATAAGAAGCACCCTTGCAATTGTTCAGGGCTGATCAGGGAAACAGATTTATATTCTGTTCTGTGGCCACTAGTGTGCTTCAATAAAGGCTTGATTTGATTATACAGAGTGGTCTGGAAGTCAGTTTATGAAACCCTGGGATTAAGCTTTAACTATAACAGCTGGGGGCTATAGCATCTTAGGATGCTCCTCGTGCTGGCCTGTCAAATATGAGTAGACTCCTCTGGGGAAAAGGCCAGATTGGATGCAGTTGCTTACACCTTTCCTGGGACAGGATGAGATGTTGTCACTGTCTCCCTGGACCTCCCAGTGGGCTCTTACCTTTGCCTGTGGCAGGATGAGTCATGACTCTGCCCCATTGGAGGACTTCCTGTGTGACCTCATCTATCTGTATCTGGGGGCATGAGGAGACATTGTCTGTGTCTCACTGGAGGCCTCACTGTGGGGTCTCATATGTTCCTGGGGGCAGAATGAGACGTGGTCTCTGCCCCATTAGAGGTCTCCCTATGTGACCTTACCGATTGTTGCTTGTCCTGCATCTGTTCTGCTGTTTGTTGTTTCTCCAGCTTCTGCCTTCCTATTTGTCATTTGTCCAGTGTCTGTTTGCCAGCCACCTGTCTTGTATTTATCTGTCCCTGTGTTGTGCATGGGTCCTTTTTTTGTTCTCACAACTGCTCTTCTCTCATCAGGACTCCTTCTCTTCACCATCATCATGGGACAAGGAAGCTCTATAGAGATCTCTACCTGGACCCCTTTAACTTATTTTCTTAACAATTTTCAGAACTTTTGTTTGTTGGTTTGTTTCTGTTTGTTGCCTTTGTGTTCTGTGTTAATTTCTGCCTCAATTGTTTCTAAAGAGAAAAAAATGGACAACCAATAAAAAAATGAAACATAAATTACATCTACACATATATTACAGTAGATGGGGTAGAGAGAGAAGATGGGAGGGGAAGGGAAGGGGGATAGTAGAGGTTATGAAGGGTAGCAGAATACAACCATTACTAATAGGGCATTATGTAAAAATGTGGATGTGTAACCGATGTGATTCTGCAATCAGTATTTGGGGTAAAAATAGGAGTGCATAACCCTCTTGAATCTAATGTATGAAATATAATATGTCAAGAGCTTTGTAATGTTTTAAACATCTAATAAAAAGAACTAAATTATTTGTGTCAGACAGGGAATGTGGCTTAAGTGGTAACGCGCTAACCTGGGATAAGCGGGGTGCTGGGTTTAAACCTCAGCACCACATAAAAATAAAATAACAATATTGTCTCCACCAAATCTTCAAAATAAATATTTAAAAATTCTCTCTCTCTCTCTCTCTCTCTCTCTCTCTCTCTCTCTCTCTCTCTCTTCCTCTCTCTCTTAAAAAATTTGTGCTATCATAAAAACAAGGTTACTATAAATTAAAAGTCTCAACAGGTATATACATATAAGGAGTCAAGAGGTTTCAACTACATTTCAATTAAAAACCATAAATAACAAATATTTCATCTTATTAAAATAGAATAATTTACCTAAATTCAGGAATGTATAAAGATTATTTCAAGGTATAAACAGAAAGAAGGATCAATGGATTAAAATTATTAAAATGTTCTAATATAAAAATATATTTAGTAAAAATCTAATAGGTTTTTAAAAATAAGGTAATGTTTCATATGTATATTATATTCTGCTAGCTAACATTCATACAGAGTCAGAAAACAATATATGTAAACTTTATAAAATAATATTTTAAGAGAGAGACAAAAATCAGCTTTACAACCATTTCAAAAATTGTTCCAGGTAAAAAGTCTTTATGTAGTAAAGTATAATTTCAATACATATAAGTAAACAACAAAAGGGTCTAATTAAGTAATATAAAGGTCTAAAAATAAAAGATAAATATTAAAAGATTTATATGTTAATAAGTTGGTGATATATGTAACACAAATATTTAAAACTATTCAACGTCTTTCTCTACATAAAAATACTAATGTACTGATATATTTATATGCTAAAATGACAAAACCTTTTAAAAATATTTTTTACATTGTGTCTGTAAATTTTATCCCCTACAACAAATAATCTTGGTTAAACAGCAACGTTTATTTTAAAGTATTGTTCTACATTACACAGTCTAGATTTTTCTTTAAAAGATAACCTTGGTTAATATAAAAACATCGATAAAAGTGTGGTACATTACTCTTCTTTACAGATTGAATGTGTTCATATCCTTCAGGTATGCAAGTCTTTAAGGTAAAAGGTTAAAGGAACATTTTGTCAAGTTGGTATTCTCCAAACTAAAATTGTCTGTAATGGTAATTTAAACTTATAAGGATAATAGATTTTATTGAGGTTTTATTTATATTATTTGATGTTTTGTAACCAAACCTTCTGTTACCTTTTACACTGGGATATAAAAATTTAAAGGCATTTTAAGAGATAATGATAGTCTAATCTGTTTAAATGTTAATATTATAAAAGATTTTTGCCACATTTCCACATAAAAGAAAGAGTGCTCAGCCTTTTCTAAATTAATGTTTCAGATGTATGTCATATTGTGCTAGCTAACATTCATACAGAGTCAGAAAGCAATATATGTAAACTTTATAAAATAATATCTAAAAAAAGAGACAAAAATCAGCTTTAGAACTAAAACACTTTACCTAAGATTTGTGAAGAGCCCTGCCTTACTTAAGATAAGGCTCTGCCTCCCACCTTACAGCATGTCAAAATAACTTCAAAGTAGACCAGATTTCAGTTAATTTAGAGTTATATTCAAAGATTGATTTTATTAAAAATATTACTATGATCTCAAATAAAAATATATAACTCAGCCAAGGTTCAAAATTATATACAAGCTAGATATGTTTTTACTATTGTCAATTTCACTTTCTATTTTCATTATAACTAAAAAAAGTGACCATGACACTCAGAACAACCAAGAGACCTTTATTGTGGCAGTGTCTGATTAATAGGGAAAAAAAGAGAAAGAGAGAGAGAGAAAGGAAAGTTTGAGAGAGAGATAAAGAGAGAGAGAGAGAGAGAGAGAGAGAGAGAGAGAGAGAGAGAGAGAGAGAACAAAGGGTAAGAGAGAGGGAAAGAAAGAGAAAGAGAATGAGAGGGAGAATGAAAGAGAGTAAAAGTGAGATAAGAAAGAGAGAACAACATAGGGGTACCTGGCAAGAGAGAGATTTTATAGCCAAAATCTAATCGGCTCTCTGGATCTACAAGCTGCCTTGTTGGCATACAGTGATTGTATCACTGTATTTTCTAGGGGTGTCATCTTCTGCCTTCAGGCAGACCAGGCAGGGGTCAGATGTGAGTTTCCATTATCCCAGATGGGTGAAAGTCGAGTGTTCAACCTTAAGTGGGGTTGAGTGTTCAGACTTGAGGCAAACAAGCAAAGCTAAAATTTGTTCAGCCTGCTCCGCAACTAACAATAACTGATGCCTGTTAATGTGTTATAGAAGTAAAACTTCATGAACACACAACCTAAGCTAATTTGAGATGTTAATCCATCATCTGTAGACAGATAATAATTTAAAGGGATTAAACTAACTGAAAAGGGACTAAAGTTATGGTTCAGCAGTAGAGTGTTTGCCTTGCATGAGTGAGTCACTAGGTTCAATCCTCAACATTAAATAAGTAAATAAATAAAATAAAGATATTGTGTTATGTAAAAAGTAACTCTAAAGTTATAAACATTAAAGGTAAAACAGTATTCTCAGTATAAGACTGATAAAACTGACTTGCTGGATTTTAAAGGTCAAACTTAAAAATTAAGGTTAAAATAAAGGGGACAAGAAAACCAATATTTGGCTCTTGCCCTCTGAGTCAGCCTGAACCCAGGACAGAGGGAAGAGCTTTGCAACTCTGGGCCTCATAACCTCCTGATAAGGGAGATTAATGAGACCACTGAAGAAAAGAGAGCCAATGAGTGTACATGCTGCAAAAAAGGAGGATCATTAAAAAGGGAGACATGCCTGATGCTTCCAAGGGAAGCCACATGGTCAGCAAGACCTTGACCCATCCTAATGCAGATGGCACTAGCAGAGCTGAAATGCTGCTCACAAGTTCCCCAAGAGTGTCCTCCAAGGAAACTCACCTGACTCTTACCAATAGATAGGAAAAAGCTCAGTTTGACCAGCTTGGTCTTAAACACCTAGAAAAAACAGTTAAAAACCAAAGAACAGCCATTCCTGGGCATTTAAAATAAACAACGTTATTTTAATGTAACATAAAATGTACACTTGTGTTAACACCCCTCAAAATAAGTAAGACTGGAGGCAACAAAATAAAAATTCTTAGGCAAGAATGCCTGATAATAAAAATTGCCAGAGTCAGAAGTTAAAGTCAGTTTAAGGCCTACATATTTTCCTAACCTCATACACAAGTAGACTTAATCAGTGTTTGCTAGTATAATTATCTTCCCCTAAGTAACAAAGAAATCTCTACTGAATGTAGAGGTCGTGCCAATAAAGATATTTTACAAAAATAAGATGACATCATCTAACTTAAATAAATGTTGTGTCTAAATTTCTGATAATTCTGACAATGTTAAAGATTTATGTCCAGAAAAAAAAAGAACCTTATTAGGCTTTGTTAGGCCTTGTTATGGGAACAATTTCTCAGGTCTTCTGCCTTCTGGTAAACAATTATTAATTTCTATCATTTTCATAATATTCATGAAAAGATTTCAGATGCTACAACTGCTATTTTGCATTAATCTTATTTACAGTACTCATGTCTTTTGTTTCTCTCATAGAAGTGCACACCCCCAGGTGAATTTAAAATCTGTTCTTCCTGAACCAGATTTTTACCATGTATTCCTTGACCCTCTCAGTTTCTACAAAGGGACTCCAAACTGCTTTCCCATTGAACATTGCTCTCTCTCAGCTCAAAGCAGTAAGAACAGTCATCGCCCTTTTACTTTACAGCAGTAGTAGGTCCCTAGTATTAGAAAAAAAATTATGGTCAGTATAGATATTCGCCAATATGTCTAGCTCAGGAAGCTGTACCTGGGGAACTACCCCCATGATCACCCTGTGTGATCTCCCAGAAAGAGACACTTGCTTCCACAACCCAAATTATAAGGGGGACAACTCCCCGTTCGCGAAAAATTATGCTTCCCAGTCCCACTACAAACTCCTTGCCTAAAACTCAAAACTGTCAATAACTCTGATTTATGTAACCTACTATTTTGATGGAGAAAAACGAAAAGAACCTGGGCTTATTAAAAGGCCAGGGCCCACTGATTTATCAACATAGACAGGCTGCCCCCATTTTAGTTCTCCTCCTGGCTGGTATGGGAATAGCTGGTTCAGTATGCTGCTTTGGGAACTGCAGCTCTTATCACAGGCTCTAAAAATTTTAAGTCCCTCAACCATAGAATAGATATAGATTTAGGAGAACTAAAAATGTCAGTCTCCAAACTAAAATTTTTACTAGACTCTCTGACAGAAATAGTATTACAAACAGATGAGGTCTAGATCATCTCTTTCTAAAACAAGTAGGATTTTATATGGCCCTAGGAAAAATGTGTTGTTTTATGCAAACCATTCTGGGAAAATAGAAAGAAAAAGTTTGGTGCTAGTGAGAAAGAAACACAAAACATAAGAAGCTTCAGGCAATTAGTTCCAAAACCATTTCTCATGGTATCTTTGGCTGACTACCATCATCTCAGCCATAGTTGGACCCATAGTCCTTCTCCTGATTGGGACTACTATAGGGCTCTGCCTATTACACAAGAGTGTAGGTGAGGTCCGATTTGTGGTTCTGCAAGCCTAGCATGGTCCCTTAGACACAGAAGGATGAAAAAGAAACTGAGGCCTAATGATGTGCAAGTTTTACATCAAACCTACTAAAGCCAGTGGGAATGTGATAGTAAAAGCAAATGTGACTCCATTTTGGTTTGTGACTCAATTCTGTAAAACAACCATGCTAAGTAGAAGGGTCATTACTGGGTCAATATGTCTTTTCCTTTTGCTATCAAAACCTTTAAGAACATGGAACTACCTGGTGGGGCATTGTTTCTGTAACTAGGGTAACTGGGCTCTGTTTATGTAAATGGGGTGACTGAACTCACTGTTATTGGTTAGGCTTCCTGTCACTTGACTGCACTCTCCTGCTTCTGTAACCTGGCTTGCGTGCATTGCCTAGACCCCCAAACATCCCTTTTGTTGTTTTCAGGCTTATAAGGAGCACTCTTTAAATTGTTCAGGGCTGATGGGGGGAATAGCTTTAAGTTCTGGTCAGTGGCCACTAGTGCACTTCAATAAAGGCTGGGTTCAATTATATGTGACTGGTATGAAAGTTAGTTTATAAAACCATTGAACAAAGCTTTAAATATAACAGTAAAATAAAACTAAATTACATCACTTCTAGATGGTATAGATTTACTCTTTCAACCTGGAGTGTAGAGGAAAATTCTTTAAAAAGCCCAATTGAGTTTGGGTTGTTTGTCAGGTTGCTAGAAGATTTTATATTGAGGGTAAATAAGTCTCTTTACTGATGCTAATCTCCCAGAGAGAGGAAAGATAATAAAAAAGAAAAGAATAAAACTTCTTAAAATTTCTGTCAGGTATTTTTGCTCTAGATGCTCATCATTTAGACATTTCTAAATGTGAATTTGAGGGTGGGAGAATTGAGATTTTGGAGGGAAGAATGTGCTAGGAGAGGTTCACAGAAAAGAGAGAATTGTTCAGTCAGCCTCCCTGGGAATCTGAGGGGCTATGGTGCATTGTACAAATGGTTCTACAGCCAGGAGGGCACAGGAATCACCATATGAACAGGTACAGTCCTCCAGAATATTTTTAGCAGAAAACCCAGAAGATGAAGAGACAAAAACCAAAGAACCTGGTTTTCCCCAGAATTCCCAAAGCTTGAAAGGGTGAGGTTTCCACTGCATGTGAAAAGAACTTATGCATTATCTGTATCTTTTGAATTCTGATTCATCACTCTGCGTGTAAACTCAGAGCCAATAAGATAATCCCTGGGAATACACCTCTCCATGAATCCCCAAACCCATAGTAAAATAGATTTCAGGACAGGGAGAAGCTCAATCAGTCTGCCTAAGATCAATAGAAATTTCTTAAGTGTTCATGGCAATTTCAATTCCATCATCTATTTTGATCTTCCCAATAGTTCAGGTAAACAGTAACCTGATTAGGCCTCCAACTCCAGGCTTCTGGAGGACAAAATGCTGGACAGTGACTCACAGATAGAAAGTATAAGGCTGATAGCCAGGAGGACCCAGGTCTCTATGAAAGAATTCATGGTCAGGTTCTTCACCACTTTTCTTCATCAGTTTTGAAATCTGTATTTTTCTTACAATTATATGGGCTGCCTTTGAAGAACTATGCCTGCAGAGGGTCCCTTCTGTGACAAGCTACGATTCACTGAGGCCAGTTTTTGTGCTGGGTAAAGGAGGTGGGGCCAGGGATGAATCCAGTGGAAAGGCCACTTTTGCATCTCCTGGAATTGGAGGGGTCAAGTGTCCTCTTTGCAGTTGGCAAAGAATCATGCACTCTTCTACTTTGACCTTTGTTTGAAAACAGGGACTTAAAGATACTGCCTTGGGTAAAGACATTGATTCTGGGGCCTGCAGCTGTACAATGAATAACTAAGAGCAGGATAAAACTTGGCATTCTTCTTTCATTCAGTATCCTTAATTAACTTAATATTTGTGACTGCTCAGCTCTGCACATAGACATGTTAATAATTTAAGGAGTGCTCATATAAAAACTAGCAATAGATTACAAATTTATCTAATCTATCTTATACCCCTTGAAGATTGAGTCCAGATTGAAGGGACATTCAACTATCAGCTTTTTAAAAAATATTATTTTTAGTTGTAGATGAACAAAACACCTTTGTTTAATTTATTTATTTCTCTGCAGTGCTGAGGGTCAAATCCAGTGCCTCACACATGACAGTCAAGTGATCTACCACTGAGCCACAACTTCAACCCCTCAAGTGTCAGCTTTTACAGTATCTTGTTTCCGAACCCCAGGGTGGTTCCCAGAAGTTCAGTCATTTTTTATTACCTTCCAGGAAAGGCAGAGCCTTATAGACAAATAAACACAGGAGTTTATTACCTCATCAGGAGCAATCATCTCATGGGACCTACACTGACCCTTTTAAAATTCCAGGTCTGGTAGATAAACATCCTGAATAATATATAAAATTTATTCCTTTCAAGTGATAAGGACTTCTCAGGAGCCACCTAACAGTGCTAGAAGTGAGATAGTGATCCTTCAGACCTCAGTTTTGACAAGACTGCTTAACAATGCTTACCTCTTCCCCACTGTCCAAATTCTGCTTCTATTTAAACCTTCAGGTCATGCCAGCACCAAGAAGACATGACTAAAAACATGAATCTCCTTGTCTTTCTGGTGTGGCTGCACTGACTAAAGTTCTTTTCTTGATTTTTACAATTAATTTTTGGATTTAGAGGGGTGGGTGAGTGGCCAGACCTGTATTTTGTACCTGGAATGGGACTCCATAATTTTTTCAATTCTTATTTTGTATAAAATTAATAATTGACTGTGTAATCAATAATGCCAATGGTTATGTGATATTATGAGAAATCCAAGTGAAGCCACTGGGATTAATCTCCTTATATGTTCCTGGAACCTAGCTGCTTTTCTTTTTGCTATTGTTGTTGTTGTTGTTATAAGTGGACACAATATCATTATTTTATGTTCCTGTGATGCTAAGGATCAAACCCAGTGTCTCACACATGGTAGATGAGCATTCTACCTCTGAGCACAGCCCCAGTCCCATAGCTGCTGTATGTACAAATCATGAGACCTTTGTAAACACAAGCTCCATCCATATATCTTTGCCCACACAGGTTCCTCTTCCTAGAATATTTTTGTGCCTCATAAAAGACTCCTGCTGAGCCTCCAAAAGCCAGCTCTTATAGCACCTATTTTGGTAGAGTCTTTCCTTACTAATCTCAAAGAGAAGGACAACTTATTCCTTGTCTGTTCTCCTCAGGACTCTATAGGCTGAGGCAGGAAGATCATGAGTTCAAAACCAGCTTCAGAAATGCAGTGAACCCCTAAGCATCATATATATATATATATATTTTTTTCTACTATCATTCATATATATATATATATATATATATATATGAATGATAGTAGAAAGAACTGGTCATTACCCTATGTGCATATATGGTTACATGACTAGTGTATGTCTGCATCATGTACAACCAGAAGAATAAGAAGTTATACTCCATTTTTGTATAATGTCTCAAAATGCATTCTACTGACATGTATAACTAATTAGAAAAAATAGTGAAGTGTTGGGGATATGGCTCATTGATTAAGCACCCCTGGATTCAATCCCCAGTACCAAAATAAATAAACAAATAAATAAAAATAAATGAATAATGGCTGCACCTCAGTGGAGAATCACCTCTGGGTTCAATTCCCAGTTAAAAAAAATTCTCTCAATCTAAGAAATGAACAAACCACCAACATTACCACCAGCAAAAGCACTTATTCCTCTTAAGCAACTTCTGTGCTCTGCACACACTTCCATTGTTGTCTTCTCTACTCTTATATCACATTGCTTGTTTCCACCAGTGTTTCCCTGAACCAGACATTGAGTGTCTCAAGGGCCCAGTCTGGGTATTATCCACTATTGTGATATCCAGCAGAACGTTTTATTCCTGGCATCAAGAAAAGTTTGCTGAGTTGAATTGGGTGAGATTTCTGTGGCTCTGCATGATCCTCTCTGGGGAGTCTTTGGTGACATGGACATCATGTCTTTATTTTACTTATTTTCATAAGCTTTTCGAAGGATCAAGCCCATAGACTCACACATGCTAGGCAAGCACTCTGCCACTGAGCCACAACCTCTAATAATTTTTAATCTCCTCTTTGATGTCTTTCACAACCCATTGTTCACTCAATAGCATAATATTCACGCTCTAGGTTTTGAAATATCTTATATTTTTTATCTTATCATTGATTTCTAATTTTATTTCATTATAATCAGATAGAATGCAGGGTAGTAGCTCTACTACTTTATATTTGCTAAGAGTTGCTTTGTGGCATAATATTTCAGAGAAGGATCTGTGTTCTGCTGAGAAAAAAGTGTATTCACTCATTGGTGGATGAAATATTCTCCATATGTCTGTTAAGTCTAAGTTATTGATTGTATTTTTGAGTTCTATAATTTCTTTGTTTAGCTTTTGTTTGGAAGGTCAATCCAGTGGCAATGAGGCATGTTAAAGTCATACAAATTACTGTATGGTGGTCTATTTGACTCTTGAATTTGAGAAGAGTTTGATTGATGAGCATAGATGCTCTACTGCTTGGGGCATACATATTTATTATTTTTATGTCTTGTTGATGTATGGTTTCCTTAAGTAGTATAAAATTTTCTTTTTTATCCCTTTTGATTAACTTTGGCTTGAAGTCTATTTGATATGAGGGTAGAAACACCTACTAGTTTCCACAGTCCATGTGAGTGTGTTTTTTCCCAACCTTTCACCTTTGGTCTGTGGATGCTTTTTCCTATGAGATGAGCCTCTTGAATGCAGCATATTGTTGGGTCTTTTTTTAAAATTCAACCTGCCACTTTATGTCTTTTGATTGATGAGTTCAGGACATTAATATTGAAGGTTACTATTCAGACATGATTTGTATTCCCAGTCATTTTTGTATATTTTTGGTATTTAAATTGACTTGGTTTCTCTTTTGGCTTATTTTTCCTTTAGTGTAATAACTCCTTTTGCTGATTTTCATTGCTGTTTTTCATTTCCTTCTCATGGACTATTTTGCCAAGGATGTTCTGTAGTGCACTCTTTCTAGTTTTAAATTCTTTTAACTTATGTTTCTCATGGAAGATTTTTATTTCATCATCAAATCTAAAGCTTAATTTTGCTGAATATGATTCTTGGTTGGCATCCATTTCTTTCATACCTTGGCATATATTTTTCCAGGATCTTCTAGCTTTCAGGGTATAGATTGAAAAATCTGCAAAGATCGTAATTTGTTTTTCTTATATGTGATATCATTCCTTTCGTTGTGGCTTTTAAGTTTTTTTCCTTATTCTGTATGCTTGAGCTTTTCATTATAATGCATCTTGGTGTAGATTTGTTGTAATTTTGTACATTTGGTTTCCTCTAGACCTCTTGTATTTGATTTTCCGATTTATTCTTTATACTTGGGAATTTTTCTGATATTATTGAAAAGATTGTGCATTCCTTTGATTTGAATCTTTGTGCCTTCCTCTATCCCAATAAATCTTAGATTTTATCTTTTGATGTTATCCAATAATTATTGGGTGTTCTGTTTATGGATTTCTACCACTTCACTGTGTGCTCAACTTTACTTTCAAGATTGTATATTTTCTCTTCATTATCTGACATTCTGTCTTCCAAGTGATCTAATCTGATGTTTATGCTTTCTCTTAGGTTTCTGTTTGTTTGTTGACTGTTTTCTTGATTTCTGATTTTATTTTCAGAATCCCTCTTTCTTGAAGTACTCTTTTGCTACCTGTATTAGCCCCCTTATCTCTTTGTTGGTGTGATCAATGGTTGCCTGTATTTTCTCAATTAGATCATCCTTTACTTTGTAGGTCATTTTAATTATGTGTATTCTTAATTCCTTCTCTGACATTTCATTAACTACACTGTCCATGGATTCTATTATTGTAGTATTTTGGTGTGTTTGGGGCAATTTTCTCCCTTGTTTTTTCATGTTGACTATATGTCTTCCTTTCTTGCAGTGCAAATCTGAGTTATTACAGTTTCTACCCTATAATCTTATAGTTTCCCTGAAGATTACTTGTACCTCACCTTGGTTTTGGACTTCTGGCCCCCAGCGAATGAGTCATGATAATGCTACTGCAACTAAATGTGGTGGTGGCAATATTGGAGATAACTCAAGATAGCTGTGGGGTTGTGTCAAGATGGATGCAACTACTTTCAGAGATGGGGCTAAAACGTGGTCTTAACAGTGGCTTTGGGCTGCCTATTCTGAGATGCAGCTCCCTCCAAGCCCTAATTGTTCTCCCAAGGTGGAGACTACTGCATTGGGTGGGTTATGTTGATGTTTATAGGGGCTCAAGATGGAGGTGGGGTAGGCCTGAGTTCTGTTGTAGGTCTGCCAGTCAGCTGGGTGGACCTGGGATTTCTTCTACCCTTTTTTGAATGTTTTCTTGCATTTTGCACAGAAGGGTGGTAAAGGCTCACCTTGGGCTTTTCCTGATTTTTAACCTTGAATCAGCCTTTTGTCTAACCAGCCCTGCTTCCTATAGTGAAATATGTTTTTTTTTGTTCTAGGATCTGATCACCAAGACTGATCCACTGGTCTTTGCTATTAAAATGTCACTGTTACCCAGTCCCATTTTTGCAGACAAGTATGAATTTAGTTTTCTACATTCAAACTCTCTCTCTCTCTCTCTCTCTCTCTCTCTCTCTCTCTCTCTCTCTCTCTCTCATACACACACACACACACACACACACACACACACACACACACACACGTTTCTCTATTTTTCTATCTGGAAAAGCATGAATTCACAGGGATACACTTCATTTCAATCCTACTTTACAGGTCTCATGCCAATTTTCTTTCCTGAACCAGAGAGTCATTTCACCAACATTTCCTATGAAAATTGGATTTCATTGTTCTTCATGTATTTACTTATTAAACAATCTCTCTTTATACAACTAAATTCCATTTATCCTATTCTAACCCCACAAGCCCTCCTTAGCTTACCTGGGTGTTCTTTACCCTATTTAGTCAATGAGTGTTGGGGGCTGCAATCAAGTCAAGATGGCGCCTGGCAGTTTGCCAGAAGGAGTGGTTTGTGAGGCAACGCCACCAAGCCATTAAGATGGTGGGGATGACTTATTGGCGGATTGCTGTATCTAGATGATGCTAATTGAGTCAAGCTGTGTGTAATCAGTTAGGTATATATACCTCTACTGTTCAACAATAAAGCAGTTCCCGCTACCTTGGCTTCCTGCTACCTTGGGTTCCCGCTACATTGAGTTCCGGCGCAAATAAGTGTTTATGATAGGGCATCCCTCTGCTTGGAGCCCATCTCAGGTTGCTTGGGCTCTCATACTCAGGCAGGCTGTCCCTTCTGAGAGCACCTTCCCAATTGTATCTCATATTTGACTTGAAGCCACCATTATTTCCTTCTCCACCGCAAAGTGTGCCCTCACAATGCTGGACCACACCTAATGGCATTAGGAGTGAATTATTCAAGAAGGGAAGGGGATGTAGAGAGAAGGAAGAGAAGGTACAGGACAGAAGATGAAAAAATCCTGTGTAGCTCCTGATACCAGTTGAATCTCAGGAGCACTGCTATAAAAACAATTGACTATCAACCACTTTCTAATTCAATGCTAATTGTGCTTGTGATCAAATTAGGAGTTGAAGATGGACTACAAATATGTTTCTTGCTTTCCAGAATCAACAAGGGAGATAGGATGGAAGTAAGAAATCTAAGCTAGAGAGATAGTAATAACTACCTCAGTAAAGTGTTATAAATTTTGTGCTTCAAAAATGACAGAAGGCCACTATGAATATTCTTTTCCAGCAATGGGGAAACTCACAGTGGATTAACTCTATCTTACTATTTAATTTGAATTTCATAAAAAGCTTCATGTATTCACTTATTGTGATGATCAAAAGATTGAATTTTGACTTTCACTGATTGAGTACTATATATCCCCTTAAATGGGCATAGAGGCTTCAGATAAACTTCTATAAGGATATGTTTATTGACTTTCTCATTATAAAACTTATCATAACATATTTAAAAGAACACATCTTATATCAATGTCACTACAAAAGCCACCACAACCACCTTCATTTTCATTAAAAATTATTGAAAAATTTGGTGATAATTGTTGATTCTCTAATTAGAGCTCAGGAGGAGCTGCCAGTAATAACTGGCAGTGAGAGGAGAGAGCCCATTAGACCCAGAAAGGGTGAGTCTTCATGTGTGGCACTGAAGTGGGCACCTCCTTTTCATTAGAAAATACATAATACTTTGCACAGACCCTGAGCAAGGTCAGCAAGGTCCAGCATCTCTTATCATTCATCAATTGAGGAATATAGAGTCTATCTTCATTTTGAGTTTTCTTCACAAAATACATTTTTGTTCTCTGATGTTCTGGGTCCCAGGATCTGAGGACAACAATGCACAAATCATTAGGGAAGTTCAGGCTCCACTTATTATCCAATCTCTGCACACAGAATTCAGAATAATTGGCTTTTCAGATTGAAGTATTCCTTGATCGGCTAATTTCAGGGAAATCTGTAATGTATAGACAAGCACATAGAGAAGAAATGAATGAAACACCAGGAACCAAAGCAACAAAGTCAAGAAGATACATTAAGCCCAGTAATGCTCCACAAACAAAAAAAACTACTTTTAGTATCATGTTCTTTGAATTCGTCCTACTCATTCTCTAAGGTGTGTCATAATTGGATAGTAAAATTATTCATTTATCTGAAAAATTATTTCATAAACATTTATCTTGTACAAGGCCTGAGACAAGGAAGTTCTGTAAGTTCTGGTGAGGAGAGCTTCACTCAAACATCAGAACCCTGTGGTAACCACACCTCATGACTGTGTACAGGGTCTCTCCAGGAGACTTGGAGCTGAATTTACACTGTGCTCAAGTTCACAGTCCACACATACACATGGAACACTAGTCTGCATTGAGTCCATATGTTTTTTACACTTTGGTCTTCATAAAGCCATAGATTTAGAGCCCCCATGGTGTAGAACTCTAAATCTCAAAGATCGTGCAAAAGAGACTCACTGAACTATAGATCTAAAAATTAAATGATGAATGAGCATATAGTTTTCTGTCACTTGGCCCCCTCTGTTTGGAAAAACATCTTCAAATAAAACATTGTATATATGAAAAGCTACTGACCTGTGTTTCCTTACAAGTTTTGAAGGAGAAGTTCTGCATTACTTTGACAAGAGCAAGTTTTATGTTCATGAGAGCAAACCTCATGGTGATGCAGTTTCGGGGTCCATTTCCAAAGGGCATGTACACGTAAGGATTGATGCTGTCCTTGTTATTCTTACTGAACCTTGTCCCACAATAGATGAGAAGTAAGCAAAATATTAAAACCTAAACAGTTACTTATTTCAGTTTGTTCCTTAGACAATCTCAAGCAATGGTGTAAAAGATGATTTCTGGGCTGGTCATTGAAATCCAGCTGTGGCTTTGCTATGAGAATTGTTAAGCTATGGAATTTTTCTACCTTTCTATTACTTAGCCTATAGAAGTTTTTCCACCTTTCTCCCCCTTAGCCTATAGGATCTTTCCGTCTTTTTGAGATGAGATTAATGCTGTTTCAAAGGAAATCATGGTAAATTGAGACAGTAAAGAAAACAAAACACACATAAAATTTAAGGAGTATAAGAGTGAATACATAAAATAAAATGAGATAGTGGTTATGTCAGTTATGGCACATGCTTTAAAATTTGAAAACACAAACACACACACACATACACACACACACACTCATACACACAGAATAATGTGCCATATCTGAGGAGAATTCATTTTAGCATCAGAATAAACAAAATCCTGGGTGTTGAAGGCTCTTATAAAAATAATGGGGAAATACATGTATAGCCTATGCACATCCTGAAATATATTTTAAATCATCTCTGGATTGCTTATAATAAGTAATAATATTTAAATACTATATAAATACTTATTGTTTTAGACTGTTTAGGAGAAACTGACAAGAAAAAAGTTTATAAGTTAGTTGAAATTATAGATGGAAAAACCATACATAAGGCTGAGCACAGCACATGCCTGTAATCACAGCAACTTGGGAGACAGCAGGATCCCAAGTTAAAAGCCAGGTTCAGCAATTTAGTGAGGCCCCAAACAACTCAGTGAAACCCTGTCTATAATAAAATACAAAATAGGGCTACTGATGTGGCTTAGTGCTCGACCACTCATGAATTCAATTCCTGGTACCACGCAAAAAAAATCATACATGCAGAGGTTGAATGTATATATTATCAGGTGCAAGCAAAAATAAAATATGATACAATCTAGTTTAGCAAAAATATCTATCTATACATAGAAATATGTTTATGAGAACATGATCATATTATTAATTCATGGTTATTTGAAGAATTTAACAAACTAAAAATTTTCTTCTCAGAAAAAGAAACATTTTGTGAGGTGAATAAAGAGACTACACCTTGGGAGCAAATTTTTACCCCTACCACATTAGATAGAACATCAATCTCTAGAGTATATAAAGAACTAAAAAGCAAAGCACCAAAAAAACAAATAACTCAATCAATAAATGGGCCAATAACCTTAACAGACACTTCTAAAAAGATGACATACAATCAATCAACAAATATATGAAAAAATGCTCATGATCTCTAGCAATTAGAGAAATGCAGATCAAAACTATTCTAAGATATCATCTCACTCCAGTCAGAATGGCAGCTATTATGATAACAACAATAAGTGTTGGCAAGGATGTGGGAGGAAAAGTACACTCATACATTGCTGGTGGGACTGTAAATTGGTGCAGCCAATATGGAAAGCAGTATGGAAATTCCTTGGAAATCTGGGAATGGAACCACCATTTGACCAAGCTATCCCTCTTCTTGGTTTATACCTAAAAGACTTAAAAACAGCACGCTACAGAGATATAGCCACATCAGTGTTTATAGCAGCACAATTCACAATAGCTAAACTGTGGAGCCAACCTAGATGCCCTTCAGTAGATGAATGGATTAAAAATGTGGCATATATACACAATGAAGTTTTACTCAACATTAAAAGAGAATAAAATCATGGCATTTGCAGGTAAATGGATGGTGTTGGAGAAGATAATGCTAAGTTAAGTTAGCCAGTTCCCAAAAAACAAAACAAATGATGAATGTTTTCTCTGATATAAGGAGGCTGACTTGTAGTGGGGTAGGGAGGGGAAGCATGGGAAGAATAGATAAACTCTAGATAGAGCAGAGGGGTGGAAAGGAAATGGAGGGGCAGGGGATTAGCAAGGATGATGGAATGTGATGAACATTATTATCCAAAGTACAGGTATGAAGACATTAATTGATGTCAACATACTTTATATACAAACAGAGATATGAGAAATTGTTTTTATGTGTGTGTACTAAGAATTGTAATGCATTTTGTTGTCATTTATTTTTTAAAAAATCAATTTAAAATTTTAAAAAAAGAATTTAGGATAGTGAATAGACATAGTATTTGTTTTGTTCCTTGTCACAAATTCATATCATTTCGCAAGAAAGTGTTATATTTATAACAGGAAAACTGCTTAAAGTACAAAGACATATATGAAAATAATTACATAGCTACCTATATGTCATCTATGATAAGAAATACAAGGACATGCTTGGACAACCCTAGCCCAGGGTGGTTCCCTTTCCCAGAGGTCCTGTACCTTTCAAGGCGGAACTCCTCAGGCTCTGGCCAGTGCTGTGGGTCTCGATGAAGAACATAGCTTGATATCATCACCACTGTCCCCTTCCTAATGGGCACTCCATTGATTTCAACATCTTTCTTACAGATCCTCTCAAGTCTGCCAGCAATTGGGTACAACCTGAGAGTTTCATTCACCACCATGTCCAGATACTTCATCTGTATCACAGTTTCATAGGTAGCAGGTGCCTGAAGAGAAAAAAAGAGATTTTTGGAAATTTATGTTTAGAACTAACTTTAAACACAATCTACGTAGTTTTATTAAAGTGTTAGGAAGTCCCAGGAATAACACAATATAGAAGGAGAGTAATGCTTACAATTGACTAAGCACTGTAATAACAATCATGTCCATTTGACAACCATGTCCATGGCTCATTGAGAAGTGCAGAGTAGTTTTGTACATAAGAGACCTTTGGGACAATCCCAAATTCAGTGTATAATATCCTCAGCATCATCATGTACTACTTTTCCTCATGCAAGGAAAAGTAACTAATAGAATATGACAATTACACTGAGGGAAAATATGTAAAAATCACTGTTACCTTTCTCTAGAAAAGTCACATGCCTATTTCACGAAAATAGAAAAGAGGAAATAACCAATTATATATAAATTTTTTTGAATAATCCTGCTTTGAGTATATATATATATATGTGTGTGTGTGTGTGTGTGTGTGTGTGTGTGTGTGTGTATGTGTGTGTGTGTGTGTATGAAACTTTAGGATAACACTACATCATGGAAAAAATATTTGGAGAATCTGGTAAGTTCCATTCCAGTACCACCAAAAGAAGTCCAAGTTTGGATGGCACCATGTCACACAATTTCAGTTCCAGAGTACATTCTAAGGAGGGCAGGAAGCCACTCTCAGCCCCACCCTCTGTTGCTGGACCAGTCTCCTGGTTGTTCTTCAGGGATTCATTGTGAGCTCTGAAGAAGAGGCTTTGTGCCCACTTCACTCCAAACCAGCCATGCCAGCCCCAGAGACCAGGTGTCTTCATATCCAATAGACTCCCTACTTAGGCAGAGGAGTAAGGACAGCTGGTACTACTTGTGACTAATGCCTGGTGTGTCATTGGAGAGGATACAAAGTAGAAGTAAAGAATTTGGCTCAGGAGTCAGAAAACCTGACTCATCCCCTAACTGCTTCTCTCAAATACATTACTAGATGTGTGGAGCAGAGCATTTTCGTCCTGCCCATCAAGCCCAGGCTCACTCAGCAGACAACCAGGCAGGAGCTCATGCCACAGCTCAGCAGAGCCAATGATCTGGACACTTGAGTGACACATGCTTACACTTCCTGGGTGTAATGATGGTAACTGGTAATGGATACAACTGAAACTACACTCTTTTAAAAATTCCTTGTAGTTTTGGGAATAGCATTTTCCCCAAAATACTGTTTTCTCCTTCATTTGTCTCTTCAAATCCTTTAAAAATAGAGGTGGTGGAAAGAATCAGTGACTATATTTTTGACAAAGCCTCCTAGGAAGTGAAAAGGAGGCAGTCTTGTTGAGGCTCAGCCTCCCCTCCTCCCTCTCCAGATAACATCTTCTCACCTTATTGGGCAAAGTCGAATCAATCTTCTGCTGCAGTTTGGTCTGGACATCGAGATGGGTGGCCAGTTCATACAAAATGAAGGAAAGAGCATTGCTAGTGGTCTCATAGCCAGCAAAAATTAAGATAATTGACTGGGCCACAAACTCCAGATCAGACAGGGCTAATAGAAGAGAAAACACAATTTAGGTAAATTCAGCAAATCCCAACATCAGAGTTTAGATAAAGAGAAATCCCATTAAACCCCACAGATCACTATGTAGGACCATGGAAAAGCAATTCAGAGTCACTCGCAGAGTGGTTTTCACTTTCATGTCTCTCTGATAGGGGAGACAAAGAAAAACTTTTTTTTATTCCTGTTTTCCTGAGGTCTATAACACTCTTGGACTTGGCTACTAACTATGCCATTCTCAGCACCACCAAAGATAGGTAATTGCAAGAGATACCATTTCTATCTAAGATACACAGTATGATCAACATGGACTTTTAGATACCTAGGCCCTGAAATAAACATGGTCTCTGTGCAAATCATGCAATTCAAGATTAAAAAAAAGAATACACACAACAAGTGTTTGAAAGGTCTACAGAGTTCAGATTTATTGATGATGGTTTTCTATGTTGTCATGAGAACATTTAATTACCAAATCTTTTATCCCAGTGAGTATGAACCCCATGAAATAGGACTATAAAGTCAAGGTTCAGGCCAGGTGCAGTGGCACACACCGGTAATCTCAGTGGGAGGCTGAGGCAAAAGGATCATGAGTTCAAAGCCAACCTCAGCAACAGGGAGGTGCTAAGCAACTCAGTTAGACCCCTGTCTCTAAATAAACTACAAAGTAGGGCTGGGGATAAGGCTTAGTGGTTGAGTGTCCCTGAGTTTAATTCCTGGTAACCCTCTCCCCTGCACCAAAAAAAGTCAAGGTTTGGAGCTTGGCTTTTTGCATTCGTAGCTACTAGCCACACGTGAATGTTTAAATTTTAAACAATTCCTCAGTGGCACTAGCCACATGTCAAGTGCTAAGAAGGCACATGTGTTTGGTGGTTATTTTATTGAAGAGTTAAACTACAGACTGTTTACTTCATCACAAAAAGCTGAATAGAATTGGGTAGATACATACAGGATAGATGGATGAATGGATGGATGGATAGATAAGTAGATAGATAGATAGATAGATAGATAGATAGATAGATAGATAGATAGATAGATAGATAGATAGATAATATGTACATGTGAACCTAAAAATATGTACACTGGGGCTGGGGTTGTGGCTTCGTGGTAGAACACTCACCTAGCACACGTGAGGTACTGGTCCTCAGCACCACATAAAAATAAAATAAAAGTATTGTGTGCATTTATAACTAAAAAATAAAAATATCTTTTAAAAAATATGTATACTGGCAGGTTGTAGTAAGCCCAGTCCTCATCTCTAGAATTAATTGGTCAACATTCAAGACTTTATTCAGTTGATTGTCATAGTACTGGGTGCCATGAATTAGAACTGCAATGGAAGTATTTGTGCATTACAGAAAAAAGCAATAAATTAGAAAAAAAAAATGAAGGAGAGAGAAAAATAGTTTATATCACTGGATGTGAGTAGATACAGAAATATTTCTTTCCTCTGTTGCATGTAGAAGTATTTCATGTTAATAATGTTGCCTACTGAGAGTATCTAAAAGCAAAAATCCACAAGATGATTAAAAATTTTGATTTCTAAATTTCATTAATTGCAAAAACAAAAACAAAAAACAAAGCTGTCATGAGAAACAGCGCAGAAACCTAGAATATCTTAAATCAGAAAGCAAGAAAATACTTACAAAATAAATGAAAAGGACACAGAATACACTATATCCTACTATAATGTGGTTACATGTCATAAAATGTACAAGACTACGAGCAAACCCTAAGAAAATCTGTGGACTGTGAATGCTAGAAGTGTGTCAATACAGGTTCCTGAACTGTGTAAATATAAGTCTCTGGTGGTAGATATGGGGAGTGAAGCAGTGTATTCAAGACTACATGGAGAACCTCTATGTTTTCAGTTCAATATTGCTATGGCCAGAATAAACAGAAGCTACTTTTAAAACAATCATAAAAAAAGATGACAAGAATAATAGAGGACTCAGGAGCCTACATGAAAGGGATTCCAGTGGACAAATATGGGAGAATTGAGCATCAAAATAAAAATAGTAAGAAAATAAGTTGAATAAAACTACCATGCTAGTGAAAGAAATACTTGTTTTTATCAGCTTCAACATTTGAACATGGCTCTAGGTGTGCTTCTCTAGAAAGTTCCTCAGGCTATTGTATATGACATCCAATCATGCACTTTCTGCAACTAGGTAGAAATACTCTTCTTCCTGGAAAATCTTCTGTACATTTCCAGAACAATCTTTCCCTCTGAGTTTCCCCATCAGTAGATGAGATAGCAACCTTGTTTACCTTTATGAGACTCCACATCTTTGGAATTCTGAGAATTTATCATAAGCTGAAGAAAATCCACCCGATGCTAGAAACAGAGAGATTTCAAAGATAGCAGGGCATTAAGAGTGCAGAACTTATCTTCCCTTCTGATACTATGAATTCTTTAAGTACAGAAGTCCAGCTGGAGTTTCCTAAGTCATCAGTGAAGAAAAGCATCCATCTACAAACTTTGAAGAGTAGGATATTTCCCTGAATGAAAACTGGCTGTGGTGTCCAATAGCTACTGGCCTTTGCTCTCACTACTTGTGAGCTCCTGTGGATTCTGAACACAGCCTCCTGGCCAGAGAGTGGTTGGCTTTGTCTCTTGTTGCATTTGTTTGCTTAGAGAGAAGTCCTGGACTTCAATATTTTGTTTTACTACCTTAATTCTTCACCAAAGATGCCACAGATTAATCTCCTACAATTGTTAGAGCTCATCATCAGATTTTTGGCAAGTTTCTTGAAAACTCCCACCATGCTTAAAGCTATGAATTTTGTACTGACCCCTGGAGGGCTCATCCTGGCTCCCTGGCATGCACACATTATTGTGTCAGGCTTCATACATGAAACAAAATCTTCACCTAAAGAACCCCATGCCTGCTCCATGAGGGGCCAGAAAGTTCCAGCTACCCTGAGGATGCCTTCTGTGGAGAGTATGTAAAGTGAGTTTTTAAAGGTTTGGAAATGCAATGATTTTTGACTATATAAAATCTGATGAAATTAAATCACCAGGAAAATAACTTTTATGTTGAAATTTTACCTATTAAATAGACGGGATATGATGAAACATTTTCCCTCTATTTAAAAAAATTATTTCAACTGATATATTAAAACATTAAAATATACATATCAACAGGTACCTGATTACTTTGATATATGTATATGCTGTTTGAAGTTTATGTCAGTTCAGACACATTTTAATTGCATTTATCATTTCCTAATGGTGGATGATTTCAAAATCTATTCAGTTCTTCGAAAAAATAAATAAGATTGACAGACCTTTAGCCATGCTAACGAAGAGAAGAAGAGAGAGAACTCAAATTACTAACATAAGGGATGAAAAAGGCAATATCACACCAGATGCTACAGAAATACAGAAGACAATTAGAAATTATTTTGAAAACCTATATTCCAATAAAATAGAAAATACTGAAGACATTGATAAATTTCTTAAGGCATATGATTTGCCCAGACTGAGTCAGGAGGATACACACAATTTGAACAGACCAATATCAGTGGATGAAATTAAAGAAGCAATCAAAAGACTACCAACCAAGAAAAGCCCAGGAACAGATGGATATACAGTGGAGTTTCACAAAACATTTAAAGAAGAATTAATACCAATGCTTTTCAAGTTATTTCAGGAAATAGAAAAAGAGGGAGCTCTTCCAAACTCATTCTATGAGGCCAACATGACCCTGATTTCGAAACCAGACAAAGATACCTCAAAGAAAGAAAACTACAGACCAATATCTCTAATGAACCTAGATGCAAAAATCCTCAATAAAATTCTGGTGAATCGGATTAAAAAACATATCAAAAAAATTGTGCACCATGATCAAGTAGGATTCATCCCTGGGATGCAAGGCTGGTTCAATATACGGAAATCAATAAATGTTATTCATCACATCAATAGACTTAAAAATAAGAACCATATGATCATCTCAATAGATGTGGAAAAAGCATTCAACAAAGTACAGCATCCCTTTATTTTTAAAACTCTAGAAAAACTAGGGATAACAAGAACATACCTCAATATTGTAAAAGCAATCTATGCTAAGCCTCAGGCTAGCATCATTCTGAATGGAGAAAAATTGAAGGCATTCCCTCTAAAATCTGGAACAAGACAGGGATGCCCTCTCTTACCACTTCTGTTAAACATAGTTCTCAAAACACTGGCCAGAGCAATCAGACAGACGAAAGAAATTAAAGGCATAAAAATAGGAAAAGAAGAACTTAAATTATCACTATTTGTGGATGACATGATTCTATACCTAGAAGACCCAAAAGGGTCTACAAAGAAACTACTAGAACTAAAAAGTGAATTCAGCAAAGTGGCAGGATATAAAATCAACACTCATAAATCAAAGGCATTTCTGTATATCAGCGACAAAACTTCTGAAACGGAAATGAGGAAAAACACTCCATTCACAATATCCTCAAAAAAAAAAAAAATACTTGGGAATCAACCTAACAAAAGAGGTGAAAGATTTATACAATGAAAACTACAGAACCCTAAAGAGAGAAGTAGAAAAGATCTTAGAAGATGGAAAAATATACCCTGTTCATGGATAGGCAGAACTAACATTATCAAAATGGTGATATTACCAAAACTTTTCTGTAGGTTTAATGCAATGCCAATAAAAATCCCAATGGCATTTCTTGTAGAAAGAGATAAAGCAATCATGAAATTCATATGGAAAAATAAAAGACCTAGAATAGCAAAAGCAATTCTAAGCAGGAAGTGTGAATCAGGCGGAATAGCAATACTAGATTTCAAACTATATTACAGAGCAATAGTGAAAAAAACAGAATGGTACTGGTACCAAAAAAAGCGAGTGGACCAATGGTATAGAAGAGAGGACACAGAGACTAATCCACAAAGTTACAACTATCTTATATTCAATAAAGGGGCTAAAGGCATGCAATGGAGGAAGAAGAGCATCTTCAACAAATGGTGTTGGGAAAACTGGAAATCCATATGCAACAAAATGAAACTAAATCCCTTTCTCTCGCCATGCACAAAAGTTAACTCAAAATGGATCAAGGAGCTTGATATCAAATCAGAGACTCTGCATCTGATACAAGAAAAAGTTTGCTCTGATCTACATATTGTGGGGTTGGGCTCCACATTCCTTAATAGGACACCCATAGCACAAGAGTAAAAACAAGAATCAACAAATGGGACTTACTTAAACTGAAAAGTTTTTTCTCAGCAAGAAAAACAATAAGAGAGGTAAATAGGGAGCCTACATCCTGGGAACAAATTTTTACTCCTCACACTTCAGATAGAGCCCTAATATCTAGAGTATGCAAAGAACTCAAAAAATTAGACAATAAATAACAAATAATCCAATCAACAAATGGGCCAAGGACCTGAACAGATACTTCTCAGAGCAAGATATACAATCAATCAACAAGTACATGAAAAAATGCTCACCATCTCTAGCAGTCAGTGAAATGGAAATCAAAACCACCCTAAGATACCATCTCACTTCAGTAAGATTGGCAGCCACTATGAAGTCAAACAACTACAAGTGCTGGCGAGGATGTGGAGAAAAGGGTACACTTGTACATTGCTGGTGGGACTGCAAATTGGTGCGGCCAATTTGGAAAGCAGTATGGAGATTCCTGGGAAAGCTGGGAATGGAACCACCATTTGACCCTGCTATTGCCCTTCTGGAACTATTCCCTGAAGACCTTCAAAGAGCATGCTACAGGGATACTGCCACATCTATGTTCATAGCAGCACAACTCACAATAGCTAGACTGTGGAACCAACCCAGATGCCTTTCAATAGATGAATGGATAAAAAAAAACGTGGCATTTATACACCATGGAATATTACGCAGCACTAAAAATGAGAAAATCATGGAATTTGCAGAAAAATGGATGGCACTAGAGCAGATTATGCTTAGTGAAGCTAGCCAATCCATAAAAAACAAATACCAAATGTCTTCTTTGATATAATGAGAACAACTATGAACAGAGCAAGGAGGAAGAGCAGGAAGAAAAGATTAACATTAAATAGAGACATGAGATGGGAGGGAAAGGGAGAGAAAAGGGAAATTGCATGGAAATGAAGGGAGACCCTCATTGCTATACAAAATTACATATAAGAGGTTGTGAAAGGAATGGGAAAATGAACAAAAAGAGAAATTATTAAAGTAGATGGGGTAGAGAGAGAACATGTGAGGGAAGGGAAGGGGGGATAGTAAGGGATAGAAAATGTAGCAGAATACAACAATTACTAATAGGGCATTATGTAAAATTGTGGATGTGTATTCAACGTGATTGTGCAATTTGCATTTGGGGTAAAATTGGGAGTTCATAACCCACTTCAATCTAATGTATGAAATACGATATGTCAAGAGTTTTGTAATGTTGGGAACAACCAATAAAAAAATTAAAAAACAATTAAAAAAATTAATAAGAACAATTTTAACATAGTGTTGCAATAAACATGGGAATGCATATCTCTCTTTGACATACTGATTTCATTTCCTGTGGTTATAACCTAGTAGTGACACTGTTAGATCATACCGTGGGTCTGTATTTGATTTCTGAGGGCCCTCCTCATAGTTTTCCATAAAGGCTGTCCTAATGTGCATTCTAGTCAACAACATACAAGGACTCCTTTTTAGAGCATTTGGGACTTTTTCTATCAGCAATATTTATGCCTTGACAAACTAAATTCCACGCCCATTATTTAATTGTAAATGCTTTCCCTCTGATTCATTATTTTTTCAGTATTTGGAAAATATAATTTTATTTATTTAAGTCTTTTTTATTAGTTCTTTTCAGTTATATGAGAGTAGAGTCCATTTTGACATAATTATAAAAGCATGGAATATATCTTACTCTATTTCAGTTCCCTCTCTAATTCATTCTTGTTTTTCAATTACTAGATGCTAAATTCTTTATTCTCCCCAAATGAAACCCTCTACTACTCCCAACCAAGAGTTCTTCATCTACCTTTTAAAAATATACAAAGAAGTATGGAAGTCATACACCCATAGGCAAATAAATTATCAAAAATGAACCTCTGTAACCACAACCAGATTTTACCTGTTGTTTCTTTTGAAGGTGACATTCTTTCATTCTCTTTATAGCTTTCTTTTAAAAATTTGTGACATGCTTTGGAAACAGAGAGATATTCATTTTCTCATAAATTGGAGTAAGGAATGAAAATATTACTGCAGGGGAAAGAAAAAACAAAGGACACTTCAGTGAAAAATGTAAAATTTACCTGGAGCAATTACATTTTCTCTACCAATTGGAAAAGTGGAAATCACAGGAGTTCCTAAAGAGGAACTATTTCTATTTGGACCACTGATTGGGCTCCAGGCCACTGGATGAGGAAGAAGATGTCATATATAGGATCACCACTATACCAGTGAGATCAGTGGCCCCTTATGCCTCTTTGGAGTGACCAAAGGAGCAAGATGAAAACCCTGACCCCTTTCCCCTTATTGTACTGGAATAGAGTGGCTTTGGATAAAACTAGGCTTTTGTCTGAAGCTGCAGTTAATCATGCTCTTCAAGAAAGAGCAGTCAGGATGGACCAACAGAGCAAGTTTTCTTCAATCACCACATAAGAAATCCAGAAGGCATTATTAGAAAGAAAATTGAAAAACTCAAAGTATGGACAAATTGATCAATATGCACCTAAATAAACACTGGATGAAAGAAGAAATATAACGTGAAATAGATAAAGTATTGAAAGGAAATAAAGAAGGTATAATATGGAATGGAGAAAAAGCCATCATTGCTCAGAGATAAATTCTCATCTATTAAATAAAAACAAAGATTGCAAATGAATGATCAAACTTTACATAATAAATCATGAAAGAAAAAGCAAATTAAACTTAAAGGAAACAGAAGAGAGAAAATATTAAGGACCAAAGTGAAAACTAATCAAATAAAAAATAAAATCAATAGAATAAATTAATTAAAACAAATGCAATTCTTTGAAAAAAAAACCAACAAAATTCACAAAATAATAGCTACTCTGACCTAGAAATAGAAAGGCTACAGTTAGTAGCATTCAAAGTGAAAACTTGGGAAATACTGACATTATAAACATAGAAAGAATTATAAAGATATTGTAACAATCAGATTACACAACAATTATACAAATTACATAAATGAAATAGACAAATTCCTAAAAAGACACAAACAACAGAAACTGACACAAAAAGAAATGCAAAATATATATTGACATACATCCTGTGATGAGATTAAATTAGGAACTTTTCTACAAAGTGAAGCTCAGGTCCAGATGTTCCAAGGACAATTCTACCAAACATTAAAAGAACTAATACCAATTCTTTACCTCTTTACAAACATTCATAGAAATATCTATTATTTTATAAATATAGAATACAGTGAACACTTGTAAAAGATCTTAAAATGCCCATGTTAGCCTAATCTTAAGACTTAACACAAAGATAATACAGGAGAACTACAAACTGATATATCTTATAATTATGGATGCAAAATCTCAACAGAATATTAGCAAATAAAATTATTTGTTGTTCTCTATTCTCTCTCTTCTCTCTTCTCTCTCTCTCTCTTTCTCTCCTTCCCACTTATCTATATCCTCAAAGTCTCTTTGTCTCTTTTCTCCTGCTACTAGCCAACATCTTTTGATTCCTCTTTTATGCTTCCTAAGATCTAATAACTCTATATCCTCATTTCCTACCTCCTTAACATCTCATCCTAAATCAGTCCCCCATTCTCTCTTTGTCCACCATTATAAACTGTAGATCTTTTTGCAACCTACTGTTTACATTGTTAATAATAATCAAACTCACCATTTCTGTCTATTGTGACAAACCTGTAAACATCTCAAAAGAAGCTATTTGGTTTAATTAAGCCTGCATAATGTTTGCATGGGGATATGTTAATATTGATCTCCTCTTTAAAGGAGAGGTCATGGAATTCTGCAGGGATACTATAAGTCTATTGGTAAAAACTGTAATACCTTAGATCTGCACTGATAAAGGGAAAGACATGCAAACAATATGAAAAAACAAGGGAAGAAAGTGCCCCCAAAAAACCGAGATACATTACTAGAACCAATGGCCAGCATAGCAGAAGAGATGTCCAAAAAGAGTTCAGGATGTATGTAATTAAAATGTTCTGTGAATTAAAGGATGATATAAGAAAGCAAACACAGGCAACAAAAGGTCATTTCAATAAAGAGTTACATAGCCAAATACAGGAAGCAAAAGTTTACTTCAATAATGAGATAGAGATTCTACCAAAAAAAGGAAAAGAAATCATTGAAATAAAAAAAACCAATAAAGCAAATTAAAAACTCCATAGAAATCATCACCATCAGATTAGATCACTTGAAAGATAGGACCTCCGACAATGAAGACTAAATATATAATCTTGAAAGTAAAGTTGACCACACAGTGAAGATGGTAAGAAACCATGAGTAGAACATTCATGAATTATGAAAAGTCCAAATGTAAGAATTATTTTGATAGAGGAAGGCATACAGTTTCAAAACAAAGAAATCAACAATTTATTCAATGAAATAATATTAGTAAATTTCCTATACCTAAATAATGAATTAGAAAATCAAATACAAAAGGCTTACAAGACACCAAGTGTACAAAATCACAACAGATTCTACACCAAGGCACATAACAATTAAAATGCCTATCATACAGAATAAAGAAAGAAATTTAAAAGCCACAAGAGAAAGGAATCAGATTACATATAGGAGAAAATGAATTAAGATCTCTGCAGATTTCTAAACCCAGACCTTCAAAGCTAGAGGGTCCTGGAATAATATATACCAAACTCTAAAAGAAGGTGGATGCCAATCAAGAATCTTATATCCAGCAAAATTAAGCTTTAGATTTCATGATGAAGTGAAAAACTTCCATAATAAACAAAAATTAAAAGAATTTACAACTAGAAAGCTTGGACTACAGAACATCCTTAGCAAAATATTCCATGAAGAAAAAATAAAAAACAACAATGAAAATCAGCAAAGAGAGGAAGTACACTAAAGGAAAAGCCAATCAAAAAAGAAACCAAGTCAAATTAAAAACCAAAAATAAAGCAAAATGACTGGAAATATAAACCACACTTCAATAATAACCCTGAATGTTAATGGCCTAAACTCATCAATCAAAAGACATAGGCTGGCAGATTGGATTTTTTAAAAAACCAACAATATGCTACCTTCAAGAGACTTATCACATAGGAAAAGACATCCACAAATTGAAGGTGAAAGGTTGGGAATAAATATACTACTCACATGTACTGTGTAAACAAGCACAGGTTTTTATCCTCATATCAAATAAAGTAGACATCAAGACAAAGTTAATTATAAGGAATAAAGAAGGATATTTTATACTGCTTAAGAAAACCATTCATCAATAAGAAATAACAATTATAAATACTTATTCCCCAAACAATGAATTATGGGATAACAAGAAAATGCCAAATGTAATAGCCATCTACATTCATCAAACTCTTCTCAAATTCAAGAGTAAAATAGACCACAATACAATAATACTGGGTGACTTTAACACAACACATTCACCACGGGGTAGATCTTCCAAACAAAAGCTAAACAAAGAAACTATAGAATTCAATAATACAATCAATATCTTAGATTTAACAGACATATAGAGAATATTTCATACATCAATGAGTGAATACACTTTCTTCTCAGCAGCACATGGATCCTTCTCTAAAATAGACCATATATTATGCCACAAAACAATTCTTAGCAAATACAAATAGAGACACTACCCTGCATGCCATCAGATTATAATGGAATGAAATTAGAAATTAATGATAAAATGAAAAACAGAAGCTACTCCAACACCTGGAGACTAAATAATATGCTACTGAATAATCAAGGGATAGCAGAAAACATCAGAGAGGAGATAAAAAAATTCTTAGAGGTAAACGAGACCACTGATACAACATCTTAAAATCTCTGTGATACTATGAAGGTCGTACTAAGAGGAAAGTTCATTGCATGGAGTTCATTTCTTTAAAGAATAAAAAGTCGATAAATAAAGGACCTAAAATTACATCTCAAAGCCCCTCCAAAAATAACAATCAACACTAAAAGTAGTAGAAGACAGGAAATAATTAAAATCAGAGCTGAAATCAATGAAACTGAAACAAAAGAAACAATTGAAAAAATTGACAAAACACAAAGTTTGTTCTTTAAAAAAATAAATAAAATTCATAAACCCTTAGCCACACTAATAAAAAGAGAGGAAAATTACTAAAATCTGTGATAAAAAGGAAATATCATGATGGACACATCTGAAATATAGAAGATAATTAAAAACTATTTAAAAAAATTTATACTCCAGTTAAATAGAAAATATCAAAGACATCAACAAATTTCTAGAGTCATGATCTATCCAAACTTAATCAAGGTAATATACACAAGTTAATTAGATCAATTTCAAGCAAGGAAATAGAAGACACCATCAAAAGCCTACATACAAAGAAAAGCTCTACCAGTCAGATTCTCACAAGACCTTCAAAGAAGACCAAAAACTAATACTCCTTAAATTATTCCATGAAATAGCAAAAGAGGAAACTTTTCCAAACTCATTAAATCACTCTGATTTCAAAACAAGCCAAAGACACATCAACAAGAGAAAATTTCAGACCAATATCTTTAATGAACATAGATGCAAAAAGTCTCAATTAAATTCTGGCAAATCCATACTACCAAAAGTGTTATACAGATTTAATGTAATCCCTATTAAAATCCCAATGACATTCTTCATAGAAATGAAAATGCAATCATAAAATTTATTTGGAAAAATATGAGACCCAGAATAGCTAGCAATACTTAAAAAGAAAGTGAAGCAGGAAGCATCACTATACCAGATCTTAAACTATACAGCAGAACTATAGAAACAAAACCAGCATGGTATCTGCACCAAAATAGACTTGCTGACCAATGGTACAGAATAGAAGACACAGAGACAAACCCACATGAATGTGGTTATATCATACTAGACAAAGGTGCCAAAAACATTAACTGGGGAAAAAAGCCTCTTCAACAAATGGTTCTGGGAAAACTGAAAATCCATATGTAGCAATGTGAAATTAAGTCCCTACCTCTCACCATGCACAAAACTTAACTCACAGTGAATCAAGGACCTAGTAATTAGGCCAGAGACCCTGCACCTAATAGAATAAAAAGTACCCCAAACTTTCATTATGTCAGATTAGATTCTGACTTCCTTAACAAGACTCTTAAAGTGCAAGAAATAAAATCAATAAACAATAAATGGGATGGATTCAAACTGAAAAGTTTCTTATCAAAAAAAAAAAGAAACAATCAATAAGGTGAAGAGAGAGCCTAAAGAATGGGAGCAAGTTTTGACAACATGCACATCATATAGAGCACTAATCTCCAGGATATATAGAGAACTCAAAAAATCTAACACAAAAAATAGCAAATAACCCTATCAAAAAATGGGCTAAGAAATTGAACAAACATTTCTCAGAAGAAGAAACACAAGTGATCAACAAATGTATAAAAAAAGTTCAATATCTCTAGTAATTAGAGAAATGCAAATCAAAACTACTCTAAGATTTCATCTCACTCCAGTCAGAATGGCAGTTATGAAGAATACAAGCAGAAATATATGTTGGTGTGAATGTGAGTGGAAAGGCATTTACATTGCTAGTGGGACTGCAACTTGGTGCAACCACTTTGGAAAGCAGTATAGAGATTCCTCAGAGAAGTTGGAGTGGAACCACAATTTGACCCAGCTATCCCACTTCTTGGTTTATACCCAAAGAACTAATAATCAGCATAATACAGTGATGCAGCCACATTAATGTTTATATCAGCTCAATTCACAATAGCTAAACTGTAGAACCAACCTAGATTTCCATCAACAGATGAATGGATAAGGAAAGTGTGGTACATATACACAATGGAATATTATTCAGCATTAAAAGAGAATAAATTCATGGAATTTTTACAAAAATGAATACAGTTGGAGAATATCATGCTAAGTGAAGTAAGCCAATCCCAAAACACAAAAAGTCGAATGTTTTCTCTCATAAGTGAATGCTGATCCATAATGGGGGGGGGGGTTATCCGAGGAATGGAGATACTTTGGATAGGGCAAGGGAAATGGAGGGGCGATGGGTGTAGTAGTGATGGTGGAATGAGATGGACATCATTACCCTAGGAACATGTATGATGACACAAATGGTGTGAATCTACTTCATGTACAAGTACAAAAAAGTGAAAAGTTGTGCTCCATTTGTGTTTTATGTAGTGGAATGCATTCTACTGTCATGTATAATTCATTAGAACAAATAAATAAATAATTTTTTTAAAAAGGAAATGAAGTACTCACGCATGCTTCAGGATGAAAGAATTTGAAAATACGATGATAAATGAAAGAAGTCAGACATGCAAAGACAAATATTGTAGGATTTGTTAATAGAAAATTCACAGTATCAGCAAATCTATAGTTAGAAAATAAATCCATGGTTGCTTAGGCTTGAGGAATACAGAGTTTATAATGAAATGGTAGTCTGGTTCTGAGTTGAAAAATGGTCACTAGTGATGGTTGAGTATATCTTCATACTGAACAATTTAATTGTATAATTAAGTGGGGTAATTAAAAGATTGTTAATTATGTATCAATAATGATCTTATTTAAATAGAGAGAGGGAACTAATAACATGGTAGTCCACATACTTATTGAGAGAAGCAAAGGGTCAAAGAAATGAAATTTTAACAGCTTCTTGACTTTCTCCACAAAGGGATCTTGTGGGTTGTTGAGAGAATCAATGTTCACTCCAAATGATGTCGCTGTGATCACATCCATACTATAGGCTCCAAAGATGCTGAATAGAGAAAGACATGGAAAGTTAAAACCAGTGGCTCTTCCCAATCCTTCCACTACACATGCAGCAAAAAGTAGGAGTAAGTTCACATACCCAGGCAAGACAAGCAGTGAGCCACACACTCACCGTTATCTGCTGGACTCTCAGATGACTCCATGATCCTTCACACTTACTATGAGGCCTTTATGAGTTGCAAATGAGTACTGCCCTTGTTCCAGGAGTGATGGGCACAGTGAGGTGAGGTAGACTCACTTCTGAACTCAAGAAGCTTACCCAAACAGGGATAAGATCCATAATCAGACATACTACAGTAGCACAAAAAGAATGTGAATGATGATAGTTTTGTTCAAACTGAGCTTCAGCAGGACAAGGGTGGAATAACTGAGTCTTCCTAGAGGGCTCAAATAAGGTGACCTTGACCTTGACAGTATTTTGTCTTCTAGTATATCCAAAGTCACAAATAGCAGCCAAACAAACCTTGGTGGATACAGGAGAGATCCTTTCTCCCCAGCTTCCCTGTCTCCACCTGGGAGAAGCTCCTTCTTGGATGAACAGTTGGAGTTGTGACTCCAAACTTGCTTTTGTCTGCTCATTGCACTAGCTCAACATTTGGAATTCAGAAGGCAGTTGGATGGGGCTCCTGGTGGAGCTTGGAATGCCAGAACTGCCCTGCTACTTACTCTTTCAAGTTTATAAACTTGCCCTTCTCTGATTCCAGTCTCATGTTATTCACCAACACATCTCCAGACTTGTTAATGATGGGGAATATCTATGCACAAAACAAAAGATCATGCATAGTTAAGTGAGGAGACTCAGTCCCCAACACTATGGCTTTCCCAGAATGAAGAAATATGAGACATTTATAATGATTCCCATTATACCTCTTCTAAAACATAAAGACAAAAAAACATTTTTTGGAAGTTCAAATTCAGAGGACTATCCGTTTGAAAGGGACTACTATCTCTCTCACTTTCTACCCATACCCAGATTAATCCTTTAAGTTTCCAATGAAAAACCTTCCTATTTTATTACCTCCTTGAATTTTCCACTAGTGAAGGTTGGAGACAGCAGTGTTCTTATTCTCTTCCACTGTTCGTCCCCAGACATGGTGATGGCTTTTTTCATAAATCCCACTAGACCAAAACTCTGGAGTCAAAGGAAAAGATATTTTGTCTACATAAATGTGGAGGTCTCCACAGTTGCAAAAGTTTGTTAAACAAGCTTTATTTAAAAAATGTTTAGTGTGTGATAGTAGAAAAAGAACACCTGGACTTAAGCCTAATGATGTGCAAGATTGACATCAAACCTACTAAAACCAGTGGGAAATGTGATAGTAGGAGCAAATGTGACTCCATTTTGTTTTATGACTTCATACTGTAAAACAACCATGCCAAGTAGAAAAGTCATGACTGGGACAAGATGTTCTTTTCCTTTTGCTATAGAAACCTTTAAGAACACAGAACTACCTAATGGGGTATTGTTTCTGTAACTAGAGTAACTGGGCTCTGTTTCTGTAACAGGGGTGACTGGGCTAACTCTGATTGGTTAGGCTTACCTCTGCTTGACTGCACTGTCCCACTTCTGTTTCCTGACTTGCTTGCACTGACTAGACGCCCTAAACAGGCTTATAAAAATGCCCTTGCAATTGTTTGGGGCTGATCAGGGGAACAGTTTTATGTTCTGGTCAGCTGCCACCAGTGTGCCTGAATAAAGGCTTGATTTGATTATATATGAGTGGTCTGGAAATCAGTTTGTGAAGCCCTGGGATGAAGCTTTAACTATAACATCCACTGCCTACTATGTCAGACATTCAATAGTATTTATTCCAAATGCCTAACCACCTAAGAGTTTGGAAGAGACACCCAGGTACCTCACATCATTTTTGGACTTTATATTCCAACCCTTGTTTAAATGTAAAATTTCCTTTGGTTGAAAGCTTTTTCCAGAGGAATAGACAGGAAGAAGACCTAAGAAGATCTAGTACAACCCCCAGGGCTATTGCAGAGGAGAAATGGGTTGGTGACAGATAACAGATGTTCTTGGTCAACTATATGTTACCTAAGATCAGTTCTGTCTTTACATGCATTTACAACATAAGCATCTTGATAAAGGGGTGCTTAGATATGATAATTTTAAAAATAATAATATTTGAAACATAAAATATTTTGTCTACATAAAACTCTCAGCTAATGTCAGAGAAAAGAAAAACAAATAAATAAAAGACATACAGAAAAAAAACACGTTATTAATGGAATTTCTTCCAATATTTTCTACAAGGGAAGAGGGGGAAAGAAAGATAATTCTATTTTTCACCTGGGTGCTAGCCCACCAAAGCAAAACCCCTGAAATTTAGTTCCAGCATATATAATATATTTTTGTACTAAAATGTATGCTTCCAGCCAGGCACAGTGGTCATGCCTGTAATCCTAGCAGCTCGGGAGTTTGGGACAGGATGATCACAAGTTCAAAGCCAGCCTCGGCAATGGTGAGGTGCTAAGCAATTCAGTGAGACCCTGTCTCTAAATAAAGTGCAATATAGGACCAAAGATGTGGCTCAGTGGTTGAGTGCCCCTGAGTTCAATCTTCAGTCCCACCCCACCCAAAAATAAATATATGCTTTCAACACTCATTCACTGTAAAATTTAGGAGATTAGAAACAGAGGAAAGTTTTTTCAACTTGACAAAGAGATTCTACAAAAAATCCATTTCAGCTAACCATACACTTACTGGTGGCAAACTGAATGCTTTCTCCCAAGCATCAGGAATAATTCTACAATGTATGCTCAGTCACATACAGAAAGACAAGTAAAAATATTCATCTGAGTGTAGATTAGTGATTTGAACATGTTGGGAAGTAAATAGAGGCTAGATTTGGGCAGTGTGAAATATATGTATTATTAAACATAGCAGCAAATCTTATTATCATCCACAATTATCATACACTAATCAAAGATTTTAAAAAATTTTTTGTGATGCTGAGAATTTAACTCCAGACTTTGTGTCTTTGAGGCAATCACTCTACCAACTGAGCTAAACCCAGTCCCCAAAGTTTTTAAAAAGTGAAGATAGAGATTGTATGGGAATCCACACACACACATCAGCCTCATCTAAAATTGGGGTAAACTTTGGAAGATTAAAGTCTATATCCTTCTAAAGAAATGTTCACTCTCATAGCTCTTATACAATCTCACACTGGAATTCCCAGCTAATGTCAGAGGAAAAGAAAAACAAACAAATAAAAAGCATACAGATAGGATTTTCCCTATTTGTAGGTGCAAACGTTGACCACTGTGGTCAACACACAAGAAACCAGGCACTTTTCTAAGGTTAATGAAGAATTGGTGAAAACACATTAAAAACACAATCTAAAACTGCACAAATGTAGGCATGTGATACATTTGCACAGAGCTGCACACTCATACATATAGGCACAAAAAACAGGAAAAATAAAAATAAAAACTTAGATTGTATCAATTTCCTGTTACTATAGAAATAGGAACTTAATAAATTTATAGTCATGTAAAAAATTATCATTGGGTAAAACAGAATAAATTATACATGCAACTGCCTGATAATTTTTTTGGCAAGGAATGACCTCTGAACCTATAAATATCTCAGGATAAAAATTCAGTTAATAAATAAATAAATGTTACTTTGAATTAGTCAAAGGGGAACAAATGGAAGGGTGAGGGGATGAGAATAGAAAATACTGTAGAATGAATCACACACAACTTTCCTATCTTCGTATATGAATACACAACTAGAGAAACTTCACATTATGTCCAAACACAGGCTTGGGAAGTTGTACATTGTATGTATAATATGTCAAAAGACATTCTAGTGTCATGTATAACTGAAAAGAATACATTAAAACTTAAATATAACTAACTAAATGTGAAAATGTTGAAAAGTGAATGCTTACCCACCGGTTACTGAAGACAGAATAAAATTCTTTGATGAGCACTGTTTTGATAGTGCTTGGCTCCATAATAAACAAAACAGGCTGTCAACCATCATATATGCTGTGTTAGAAAAATAGGGCTTATTAAATCTAACAGGCCAGATTTTGCAGCAGAAATCCAGACTTCGATCCTGATGTTACCTATTCTACCTGCCTAGCCCTACAATACATAGCAACATAAAGTTCTAGTTGAGGATTCTGACCTCAGAAGACACTGCAGTCTTCATAGCATAAAGGGTAATGTAGATAAAGTAGGTAGAAAGAGACAAAATACACCACCTAAGAGATCATAATTAGAAATAGCATTGGAACACTTGTTAAATCTAGATAGTGAATACAATAGTATTGCCTACACTATTTTCCATAACTTATTTATTTATTATTTATTGTAATTATTGGTGGACAGAATGCCTTTATTTGTTTATTTTCATATGGTGCTAAGGATCAAACCCAGTGCCTCACACGTGCTAGGCAAGTGCTCTGCCACTGAGCTGCAGCCTCAGCCCATAGTCTCCATAACTTTTTACATAGCCAAATATAGGTTTGTGAAAAAAATTGAAGGCAGACAATTGAATAACTTCTCACAATTATTAAGTTTTTCAAGTGGTAGCTAAAATGGGGGATTTGGAGACCCAGTGGAGCATGTTGTATCCTTGGATCACATGTTGTGTCCTTGGGCCATGTCAACTGAGCAGAACACTCTGGCCAGGCCTGTGGCTTTCTGGGGATTGATGAGAGAAGATAAAGAAGAAGAGTCAATGTCTTCTACCACTATTTTTAGTGGAGAGCAAAATTATTACATGTCTTCTTTGGCTCCCACCAATCCCCCACCAGCTCTAAAAGAGAATAGTTGCTTTACTTAGCTGAGGCACCCTCCAATATAAACCCTATCAATTCACCAGGAAACTCACTAGTGGAACTATATCCTATGTCTGGTCTCAACATCAAATGGATGAAGAAGAGAAAGAAATGCTTTATTGAAAAGTCAACACTGAAAACTTAAAAATGGCATATGAGCAACAATAATCATGAAAATATAAAAGAAGAAAGAAAGTTAAGGAAATGAAAAAATCTGAGCAGAAATGGTTTCCCATCTGCTTCCCAGTACCTCCCAGCCTTTTGTTCAAAAGCATACATTAAATCTAAAATTTAAATAAGAGAATTTGTCTTTAAATTAAAAGGAAATCAATGGAGGAAATAGATTATGCCATAAATTTATAAGCCAATGATTTTAAAAAACAATTCTCAAATAATACATTTTATTCATCTAAAGGGGACAAAAAGAAAGAAAAATCTGGAAGATAGGAATAGCCAGGCATTGGACACAAACTAAGGCTGGAAACTCTGGGTCATCAAAAGCAGGAGAAAAGCCAAAACATGCAACATTCTCAACCTAAGTCAGACTGTAGACCCAGATTCATGGTGAGATGCAGAACCTTTGGCAGGACAAGCCTCTAAGGACTTTGCAGCACAGAGGGTTGCATCCAAAAGCTCGGGGCTGAGGTTGTCCTCATGCTTTGGGGCACCACATCATAACAAGTCTACCAAAGATAAATTTCCAGAATACTCACCCCCATGTTTTTACATACTTTTTATAACATTCTGTGTCAAAATTAGACAAACCCTAGGAAGAAGAACAAAATGAAATTACATTACTGTTGCAAATGTACTGACATTGCATTAAATGACCCAAATCTCATGAAATCAGGCTTCTTGTTTCTAACAGGTGGTTAGAGAGAAGCTCTTATTCAGAGGCTTCTGAGGAGAAAAGAGAAAATATGCAATGTTTGAAATAAAATATGTAAAGTCACTTGGATTTTCTCTATTATACATAATCAACCAATTTCCCTTGTCTATGAATACAACATGCTTCTCTTCTGCAATATTTCTTCTTCTACTTATGTTGTCTCATAAATACTTGGACCTTCTGAATTATCACCTCCATGGGCACATGAGGAAACACAGGGTGAGGAAAGTGAGTGTTTCCCAGGGCCACGCATAAACTTTTATCTCCTCATTGAGGATCATTTTAATTTATCTCAGGTTTTAACTAGAATTCTAGTAAAATTAGGGACTTAAGGACACCAGCAACCTCTTCTAGCCTAAAAGATTTATGTTATCACAATCCTGTTGTTGAGTAAGTAAGTGACATAGTGAGCAAATAAAAAGCTAACTTGCCCTATGTTGTAGCTCAACTTGGAAAAGGGAAGTTGCTACCTCTCTGCCCATAGGACACAGATAGTTAGACACTGGCTCTGAGTTTTCATCATAGAAACTAAGCAATTAATCTTCCTCATGCTAAGTTTTATTTGTAATATTTTAACTGTACAAATAAAGCATCCCAGAGGTTTGAGTGTGTCTTCCTATAACCTGCACTGAGAAAAATAAAAATCCTCTGAGAATGCTCACAGTTTGCTGAACATAAAGTCCACAGCTTACAATGTGGATGTGCCAGAGTCCTGATCTCATCAACAGAAGGGAACCTGAGGCCAGGAGGAGTTGTAAACAGAGCCCCAGGGTAAACCTCACTGTGCTTTGGATGGGGATCTCACACAGTTTCTGAAGCTTAGAAATCTTGAAACTTCTCTCATGGAGCTGAATTTCTACTTATGTAACTAAGCAGATGTTTGCAACCATAAGAGGCAAAACAGGGAGCACAAATGATACTCACCTGGCGATAATTAAGAACAGTTCCCAAAAAAAGGAAGAGGCGTTGGCCCAGGAATTCCCAGCTTTTTAAAATATACATGTGAATAGGTCCCATATCTATAAAGTGGAAGAGAAATCCAGATCAAGGGATTGTGACTGTGTGTATATAGTGGCTCAAGAGTCACTTATCAAGAATGGGAGCCATGAAGCCAGGCAGGTAACATGTAGGCCATGAATAACAACAAAGCTCCAATGGCCCTAATCATATCTGCTAATCATCTCCTCTCTCACATTCCCTGAGAGACTCCAAAAGTCACAATACTTAGCTCAGAGCAGCTAATTCCATCACTAGGCTCCCAAATGCTACAGTGAATATCTGATATAAGTCCCCAAACATGAACTTAAAAATTCCTGAGCAATTCAGCCTAAATTTCTTCTAGGTCATTTCACTCACTGGTGTCAGTTCAGGAAGATGACTTGATACCATCACGTTGGCCTCTCTAGTGGCCTCCAGTGGGGGTTGTCCCCACTCTGGACCTTCTTCCCTCAGCAGAGAGAAATATTCTCTCACTTTTTCATAATTCCTATCTGGATGCCTTTTATTGCATCCCTCGTCCATGTTCTCTTTTACTCATCTGCTGTAAGAGATTAAGAACCTTGGCATATGGGGAAACTGTTGAATAAGAATAACCAGCTGGGAAGGTATATTTAAAGATATGTGCAATCTACAACATGGATGTATGTATTAGATTAATATTCCTTCAATTGTTCAAAAAAGATGGGTCATTTTTAAACAGATTGGTTTTCACAAATACAGAACCCTAGGGTCCTATTTTGACCTTCAGAAGGAACGTGAGGAACATACCTCAAAAAACTTGCACTATTGAACAGAATAAAATTAAAACATTTCTATTAATTTTAAAATGCCACTGGAGGGAAAATAGATACAACACCTGAATACCACCTGAATACCACCCTTTACTTCAATTGTTACCACCAGGTTTATATTTTCTATTTTCACATCATTATGAATGCCAACTCTCATAAAAGTGGATTTAAGGTAGAAGTCAAAGATCTCTTTGGGGCAATGTCTTCTACTCTCAGTCAGAAATAACTGCTCTTTTTACCTGATCCATGAAACCAGGAATCTCACTATTTTTTAAATATTTGTTTTAGTTGTTGGCGGACACAATACCTTTATTTTATTTATTTATTTTTATTTGGTGCTGAAGATCAAACCCAGTGCCTCACACATGCCAGATGAGCTCTCTCCCACTGAGCCACATCCACAGCCCAGGAATTCCACTACTTAAAGGAATTCTTCTACTAGATTATTTTATTCATGCTCCTGTACTGGAATATCATGGGAAAATGTTTAAAATACAAAATTGGCTTGTTAACTTCTGTCTCTTAAAGCTGCCATTAGATTTCAAATCAAGAAAGAAACAAATCTTGACACTTATGATAACTTAAAGAATAAAAGCTCAAAATTTTTCTTAAGTCTTTGCTCAATAGTTTCATCATTCAGCAGTAGTTGCATATTTCAGGGTGAAGGTATTGAGTTTTTAGAGGGAGGACTGTTTCTCTGAAAGGGAAGAGAACAGAGGGAAGAACTGAGTTTGAGCCTGTGGTAGCACCTGGGGTGCACTTGGTACATTTTACAAATGGTGCTGGGACATGGGATGAGAAGCAGGAACCACCTGTTCCACAGGATACAAGCCTTCTATACATCTCTTGTACTGCACATAGAACACAAAAGATAGACAATGACACAGAAACTTGTGAAGACTCCTCTTTACCCCGAGAATTCTGAAAGTTTGCAGAGGGTGCATGACTTTTCAGAAGGTGTCTAGTTGTTTGTAATCTGCCTCTACAGAACTCCGGCTAATTAATCTGGGTACAAATTGAGACTCAATCAGAAGTTTATGCTCCAAATCAAATCATATCACTAAAACTCTTACTCACAGAAATGGGAATTTTCAAGAGGAGAGGAACTGGGACAGTTACTCACAGGTAGAGGAGCACCAGGCTGATTCCCAGGAGAACACAGGTTTCCATGGAAAAGTTTGGGATCAGTTCCATCACTACTTTCCTTCCAAAATTTTCTCCTCTGAGTTTGACTTCCAGCTATGTGAGCTATCTTTTCACTGGCGAAGGTGCCAAGCTTGCCTTCTGTGAGCAGCTGTGAGTCAATGAAGTCAGTCTGGCATATTTATATGCTTGGAAAGAAAGTGGAGCTGGGTGTACAGCCAGTAGAAGAAATCACCTGTGCCCCACCCCCTATTGCAGAAGCCAGGTGCGCCCTCCACCTTGGCAGTTGGCAGTGAGTCATGAGACATGCCCATTTTTATCTTTGAGCTCAGGTTTGTAAAAAGTATTAATAAAAAATTCAATGAGTTATCATTATGCCCAAATGTTATTGCTTCTTATAAGAAACTCAAGTGAAACATTGGAATTAAATGTCCTCTAATCATTTTTTGTCTCCTTGGGTTTTCTCATTACAAAACCCTTAAATTCCACCCCCAAAAAGTTATATCTAAATAACTACTCATGCACTTTCCTCTGCTTACAATGCCCTCTTGCTCAGAGAAGACTTTTTTAAAAATATTTTTTTTAGTTGTTGATGAACCTTTTTTTCCTTCTTTCTTTCTTTCCTTATTTATTTCTATGCAGTGCTGAGAATCAAACCCAGGGCCTTACATTCTAGGCAAGCACTCTACCACTGAGTCACAGCCCCAGCCCAGAAGACTCTTAATCATCCTGCAAAACCCAGCTCAGAAAAAACTTCATCTGGTAAAGGCTTTAAACACCACCTCTTCACACGGAGCCACTTCCTCCCCTGGACAACCTCTATTTTCCCTGGAACACATTTCTCTTTTTGTTGTCCTCTTTATGTACAACATTGTTGGATTCCACCTTTGTTTAACTTTCCAGAATGTGAACTTTTCTGGAGCAGGGTCTCTGTACTATCCACTATTACACCCCTAGTCCCTAGCAGAGTTCTCTACAAAGAGCTGGTATCTGGGACGTTTGGTTATTGAGTCAGGTGAGATTGCTGGGCCTCTGCAGGTTCTTTGCCTGTGTGTCTTTGCTGACCACTTAATCTTCCTGGTTTATTAATACAGAAAGATGATTTGTCTTGTTTGGGCCACCGCCACCTTCCCAGCACATTCAGGTTGTGTGCCAGTACCCAGATGGCCAGAAGTCCCCTAAAAAACGGGGTGAACAAGATGACACTGATGGATGCACTGAGTAATGTCAATCCAAGCTACGTCCTGTGCCACCATTAAGAGATCCCTGCAGTAGCCAGTAAGTTTTAGACAGATTTTAGAGCAAAGAATAACCTCTGTCTCTGAAAATAATGCATGTCCATGACCAATGGGTGTGAAAGGACAAAAGAGGAGAACAGTATCCTGCACGGCCAGGTGAACCACAAATCACTACTCACCCATCTCATGGCAGATATCACCACAGAGAGCACATCCAGCACCAGAACCCCAAAAAATGATCTCAGATTTTTCATTAGGCCAAGAGGTATCTGAGCAGGTGGCTCCCTGCTTTTTGGTAAATGTGAATGGAGAGCAGATCCTGGGAGCTGGTTTAGGAGGAGTCTTGTAAGAACAATTGTCACTTTTGAGACACTCAACAGATTCCTGATGCGAGTGATGCCATGTCTGAGTGTTTGGAAATTATACCAGTTTATCATCTCAAGTCTAAGTCAAATTCTTTGTCTGACTAGGCTGAGAAAGAGAGGTTTAGGTAACAAAGCCTCCAAGTTGTCAAAACATAACAGAATGAGAAGATATTCAAGCTGTGCTTGTGTGCTTCCTTCTCTCTTTCTTCTGACTCTGTGTAAACTGATACTCACTCTTCACCAACCTTTCCTACATCTCTGGCATGCATTCAAACAAGGAGAGATTATAGTGTCATTTGATAACTATTGACAATTAACAATCTTGAAACAGACTGAATTCAGAGGCACTCCATCTGAAATTGGGAATGACTTTCTTATGTTGAGAGTAGAAGCTGGGAGGCTTCCACCTCCCACCCTGACAGGCACCAAAGAGGATGTAAATGGGGATTTCATTCCATCTAGGACAACACAGACTAAATCTGCACCTGTGTATTTCCTGCCTTTTTTTTCCAGATTGCTCCCTCTTCAGATCAACCAAATATACACATGTATATCACCTGGCTTTTGTTTCTGTAAATTATAATTCTGTCTGTGAGATAGGTAAGGAGAAGTAATCTAACTACTTCCTCCTGGGCTGATCAAACTGCTTAAAGTTCAATACTCATTTTACCATATTTTGTCTATTTATTATGTGGATAGGCAGCCAAATCCAGCCAGCCAGAATCAAGGTAGGTACCAGGGTTAGGTTGTCAGTAACAATCTTACCATAATCCAAAATCTTTTTTATACTTTCTGCATAAAAAGAAACCTCTATAGATCTAATATAACTTCATCTTCCTTCAAATCATATATTTGACTACTATAATGAAATAGCCAGGGCTATTATTATTTTCCCCATCTTTCATAGCTCTGAACCTGGTTGGACTGGTTGGGATTTGTACCAACAAAGATGGGTTAGACATTCCATGAGATGAAAAATGCATCCAGTGCTGGACCCCAATCTATGCAAAAGTTCTTTTTCTGCAAAGGGCAATCAGAGAAGCAAAGCTTTAGCCAGGCAGAGTGGCAAATATCTGTAGTCCTAGTTGTTCAAGAGGATGAGGCTAGAGAATCACTTGAGCCCAGGATTTCAAGGTCAGATAACACAGGGAGAAGTCATCACACACACACACACACACAGAGAGAGAGAGAGAGAGAGAGAGAGAGAGAGAGAGAGAGAGAGAGAGAGAGAGAGAGAGAGAGAGAGAGGCATGTTCCTCATGAACTTAATTTCATAGAAGGTAATATCATCAAACACAAAGATATTTGCATACTAAATTTTTGCTGTGCATGTCCAGGAAAGCATTATGTGCCAGAAGACTGCCCTCATGACTCTGGCATCTCCTCTACATATTTAGTTAAGCGCTCACCACATACTTTAAAGATATGTTCTATATATTTAAGTATTCAGATGTTTAATCCCAGTTATTATTCTGGTTGCAGATAGTGATAGCAAAAAATAAGGACATAGTATAAATAAGGATGGTTCAGCCACATAAAATTAATTATGCAAGTATGAGACACATACAATCCTTATTAATATGAATGGTTTATCTTCTTTCTTGTTTTCATATGCAACACATAAAAGTCCAATCTCAGATTACATTCAGGAAAACATCAGGCTGATATAAGTGTAAATGAACAGGTGATCCACAAACTTAGTGATGTAAGGGTCCCAATCATTATGATATTTCCATTCTTTCATAATGGTAGCCCAAGTTGTTATTCCCATGGAAAGTCTATCTTGACTGGAATTGTCTGACTAAATTTCTCTTGGTGTAGAGAGACACAGAAGTGCTCTGGAATGATTTGTGTATAAGGTTCAAATTCCACAATTTATAATTACAATTATGAAAAAATGCAAGCAAGATTATTTATCTAACTTAGTTAAGTGCCCATTCTTCTCAGTTGGTTAAACTTGATCTTGCTAATTTGGAGAATCAGGTGGTATCTAAGCTTTGGTGGCTAGAAGAGGAAATAACCAACTCTTCTGGGCTAATGTATGGGAAGGTTGAGGAGCATGTCAGGTCAAAGAGACAGTTACTTTCATTATTGGACTCTTCCAATGTGTGCCTAACATCAGTATCACTGTATATTGGCAGAACTGTCTAGGTAGTGTGTTCAGGACTTGTGCCAAATTCTACCTATAAGCCAGTCATAATCCTTGCCTTTGTGAAATTTAACCTTAAGGGAGAGCAATGCTAATCAAGTAAATACACAAATAATATTAAATTACAAATTTTATTACAAAAGAAAAGAAAATTTGTTGAACTTCCCAGCAGTGTTTGACATAGGTGGTTGATGTGACAAGAGATGAGAAATTAAATCAATATATGACCCAGCTATATAATCCCCCATATTTATCCAACAGAATTAATCAACATACTATGCATATCCATGTGTTTGGTAGCATAGCATACTTCACAATAACTAAGTTATAAAAGCAATCTAGGTGTCCATCAACTGGATAAAGAAAATATTGTATATGTACTCAATGGAGATTTACTCAACCATAAACATAAATAGAGTTATGCCATTTGCAAGAAAATTAATAGAAACAGAGAATGATTTGGTCAGCTTTTTTTCTTCTGTGACTAAAGGACACAGCTAGCACAATTGTATGGTGAGGAAAAGTTTATCTAAAGGCTCATCATTTTAGATGTCTTATTTCATAGAAGGCCAGCTCCATTCCATGGGGGCTCAAGGTGAGGCAGAACATCATGGTGTAAAAATTATGGCAGAGGGAAGCAGCTCATATGATGATCAGAAGAGAGAGAGAGAGAGAGAGAGAGAGAGAGTTCTTCACTTGCCAGATACAAATATATACCCCAAAGCCATGCCTCCAATGAATCACTTCCTCCAGTCCCACTCCACCTGCCTACAGTTCCCATTCAGTTAATTCAATCAGGGACTAATTCACTGATTAGGTTAAGACTATGCTATATAACCCAATCATTTCTCCTCTATACCTTCGTGCATTGTCTCACACCTCAACCTTTGTGGAACACTACACACCCAAATTATAACAGAGAATATCATACTAAGTAATATAAGCCAGATTCAGAAAGTCAAGGGTTCTTTGTTTTTTATCATATGTGGAAGCTAGAGAGATATAAATGAAAGAAAGGGAACACAGGTAAACAGAAAAGGGACCAGTAGAGAAGTGGAATCAGTGGAGGGAAAATAAGGAGCAAAGAGAGGGATCTGAGAATGAAATAGACAGTTTATGCTATGTGCATATATGAATCTATCACAATGAAAATTACTCATCTATCTAATCATAATGCATAAATAAAAATTTTAAAACCATAAGAGAAAAAATAACTGAAACATATTAAATAAACAAGAAAAGATATATTTGGACTCACAGTTTAAGAAATTTCAGCCCATAATCACTTTGATCCATTGATTCTGGGCTGTGGTAAGGCAGATTGCCATGACAGAAGAGCAACATGGAGCAAAGTTCCTCCCCTCATGGTGATTGAAAAGCATAAGGAGGGCAAGGTAGGGGCTAGGGATTTGATAAGTTCTTCTAGGATCTGCACCTGATGACCTAACTCCAACTAGGCCCTAGGCTCCATCCTCTCTACCACCTTCTGTTAATGCCATACAAATGTGAATCCATCTATGGCTCATTCACAGATGAGATTAGGGAAGCTCATAATCAAATCACCTCCCCAAAATCTCCACCTCCCCACATTGCTGCACTGGGAACCAAGGTGTTAACCCTTGAGCCTTTGGGAACATTCCAGAGTCAAACCATATCATGATTTTTCCTTTAAACCTTAACTCTCTCCTACTTAGTAAGTTATGAAAGCAGAATCCAAAGAACTTGTGGGGTTGATTGTGTGAGAACTTGGGTATGCTTAGCTCTAATTCCTCATCTGACTGTAGAAGGGGCTCAGTAAATACCCTTCAAATCACAGGATCTTAAGGATCACCTGCCTCTCTCTCTACCTCTATGATTCTCTTGTATTTAAAAACAATGCCACTTCCACATTATTCTCTTTATCTTGCATATCATGAGACTCCCAGGCCCTCCAGTTCAGCCAGAAACAAAGAACTCCTGAGGACAGGACGAAGCACAAAGACAATGGAATAGACTGGACCTTGAATAAGACATCTGCCAAGGAGGTCCTAGCTTTAAAATTCTAAAGTGGCTTCTCAATTAGGAGTACAGAGTAAAGGACATCATACACATGCACACAAACACATATTTGCCACACACACACACACACACACACACACACACACACACACACACACACACACCTTAATTTTGGGGATTTTTAGTAGCAGTAATTGAACATAAGGTTGCTTAAACATCCCAAGCTCACTTTATTTTTTTTTTTATTTTGAGACAGGATCTCACTGCATTGCTCACAGCCTTGCTGAATCTGTCTTCAAACCTTCAAACACATGATCCTCCTCCAGATCCCCTGGGATTACAGATGTGCATCACTGTACCCAACACACACACACACACATAATGTACCTCAAGCAACAATAGTGTTACTGAAAGCTCAATCTTGTCCCTGATGTCAATTCAATAAAAAGGAGAGTTTTGAGAAAAAAAGAAAGTTTTATTGTTCTACTGAGGAAGGAGAAGCACAGGAGACTCCTTTCCCAGAGGCTGTGATTCTGCCCATCAGGGAGAACAGAGGGTTCCTTTTTTGTTTGTTTGTTTGATCTTTTTTTTTTTTTTTTTGGATTAGTAGATGGACAGAATGTCTTTATTTATTAACTTTTATGTGGTGCCAAGAACTGAATGCAGTGCCTCATATATGCTAGGCAAGTGCTCTGACTCAACCCAAAAACTGATGGTTTTTAAAGATATAATCCATTCCAAGTGTTCCCTGTGAGAGGTTCAATTTACCTGTTAATTTGGGAGATAACCATTCTTATGGCTCCAGTCCTAAAGTCTGACTTATTTGTTCCTGTGGTGAGTGTATGCTCAAAGACAGATGAATAACTCAGCTTAGGATGGGAAAAGATAATCTTGCTCCCAACCCCCAGGTTATGAAGAGAGAGAGGAAGAAGAGGAAAAAAAATCCTGTCCACATTAAAATAAGCCTCAGTGGCGAAGCAGCCAAAGACTATATTCACAGCATGAAGTGGATGACTGATAAAATAGGTGAAATTTTTGTCTAAAACATTTAACTTTTTTCCTATTCCCTGAAATAAATTGAAGAGTATTGGTATTAGTTCTTCTTTAAAGGTCTTGTAGAGCTTGGCTGTGTAACCATCTGGTCCTGGGCTTTTCTTGGTTGGTAATCTTCTGATGGCGTCTTCTATTTCATCATTTGATATTGGTCTGTTTAAAATTGTGTATATCTTCCTGATTCAAATGGAAAAATCGTATGACTTAAGACATTTATCGGGATTGGGGTTGTAGCTCAGTGGCAGAGTGCTTGCCTAGCATGCCTGAAGCAAGGGTTCGATTCTCAGCACCACATACAAATTAATAAAAAGATCCATTCACAACTAAAAAAAATTTTAAAGAAATGTATCGATGCCTTCAATGTCTTCTATTTTATTGGAGTATAAGTTTTCAAAATAATTTCTAATTATTCTCTGTATTTCTGTAGTATCTGTTGTGATATTGCCTTTTTCATCGTGTACGTTGGTGATTTGAGTTTTATTTCTACTTCTCTTCATTAGCATAGCTAAGGGCCTGTCAATTTTATTTATTTTTTCAAAAAACCAACTTTTTGTTTTGTCAATTTTCTTCAATTGTTTTTTTGTTTTGATTTCATTGGTTTGAGCTCTAATTTTAATTATTTCTTGCTTTCTACTGCTTTTGCTGCTGATTTGTTCCTCTTTTTATAGGATTTGAGATGTAATATGAGGTCATTTATTTATTAGCTTTTTCTTCTTTTAAGGAATGAACTCCATGCAATGAACCTTTCTCTTAGTACTGCTTTCATAGTGTTCCAGATTTTGATATGTTTTGTCTATTTTCTCATTTACCTCTAAGAATTTTTGATCTCCTTCTTTATGTCTTCTGCAACCCATTGTTCATTCAGTAGCATATTGTTCAGTCTCAAGGTGATGGAGAAATTTTTATTTTTCACTTTCTTATTGATTTCTAATTTTATTCCATTATGATCTGATAAAATGCATGATTGTATCTCTCTACTTTTTTGTATTTGCTAAGAGTTGCTTTGTGGAATATTATATGGTCTATTTTGGAGAAGGATCCATGTATTGCTGAGAAGAAAGTGTACCTGTTTGATGCAGGTTGAAATATTCTACATATGTCAGTTAAGTGTAAGTTATTGATTGTATTATTGAGTTCTTTAGTTTCCTTAATGAATTTTTGTTTGGAAGATATATTTAGTGGTGAGAGAGGTGTGTTAAAGTCACCCAAAAATATTATGTTGTGTTCAATTTGAACTTGAGAAGAGTTTGTTCGATGATCATAGTTGCACCATTGTTTGGGGCATATATATTTATGATTGTTATGTCTTAATGGTATATGCTTCCTTCAGCATTAGATAATGTCCATCTTTATCCCTTTTGATTAATTTTGGCTTGAAGTCTACTTTATTTAATATGAGGGTGGACACCCCTTTTTGCTTCTGCAGCCCATGTGAGTGGTATGATTTTTCCCAACCTTTCACCTTCAGTCTCTGTATGTCTTTTCCTATCAGATGAGTCTCCTGGAGGCAGAATATTGTTCTTTTATTAATCCAGTGTGCTAGCCTATGTCTTTTGATTGGTGAGTTTAAGCCATTAAAATTCAGGGTTACTATTGAGACATGGTATTCCCAGCCATATTTGTTTATTTTGGTTATTTTACTTGATTGATTTTCTTCTTTGATTAGTTTTTCTTTTAGAGTACTACCTCCCTCTATTGATTTTCATTGTTGTTTTTCATTTCCTCTTCATGGACTATTTTGCCAAGGATGTTTTGTAAAGCCAATTTTGTGGCCATACATTCTTTTAACTTTTGTTTATCATAAAAGGTTTTTATTTCATCTTCAAGTCTAAAGTTTAATTTTGCTGGATAGAAGCTTCTTGATTTGCACCCATTTTTATTTGTAATTTTTTATTATTTGCTCAACCCAATACACTGATCTTGACATATCATACATTTGATTCAAATAGGGTATGAATTCTCATTTTTTCACATGTACAGATTGCAGGATCACATTGGTTATACATCCATGTGTATACATACAGCAATCTTAGTGTCAGTTGTATTCTGCTGCCCTCCCTATCCCCCCTCCCCTCCCCTCCCATTACCTCTCTCTTCTCATTCTACTTTGACACTCATCTCTCTCTTTTTTCTTCCCTTCAACCTCACACCATCGTATATGTATTTTGTGAAATCATGAGGGTCTCCTTCCATCTTCCATGCAATTCCCCTTCTTCCTCCCATTCCCTCCCACCTCTTTTCCTTGTTTTGTGGTAATCTTCTTCTCATGCTCTTCCTTTCTACTCTGTTTTAAGTCAACTCCCTTATATCAGGGAAGACATTCAGCATTTAATTTTTAGGAATTGGCTAACTTCGCTTAGCATAATCTGCTCTAGTGCCATCCATTTCACTGCAAATGGCACCCATTTTTTTTTCAGAGCTTTATATATTTTGTTCCAGGATCTTCTCTCTGTGTTTGTGGCATTGGGGTCTCAGGTGGCTGAGAGGCACAGCCTAGACTCCAGAGAATATCTCTCTGGGGCTTCCAAATATTAAGGCACTATTCCAAAATCCCAAATAAAACTCTGTGTCTTTTTGAAGTAAAGATAAAGAATTTATTCTGGCCAGGGCCAAGGAGGGAACACAAAGACACCAGTTCTGCAGCCCAAGAATTGAATGCTGGTGGGGGGCATCTTAAAAACACAAAAAAGCACAAAGAAGGGAGGCAGGGGAGGAAAGTACAATCATAAGACATATTTCACAAAGTGGAAAGAACCAATTTCTCAGAATTGGCACCTTTTTGTGCATAGTCAGGAAGCAAGCTTTCATTAGTTCTACGGTTATGGACATTGTTGTAAGGGAGCAAGTTGACAAGGGTGGCGATTTCAGCTTCTATGTAAATGGGCTCATGCAGAAATGGGGGCCAATTCTACCCAGGGTGAATTGTCTGAACAAAATTGGGTCAGACTGACTTAATTTTCAAATCATCCCATAACAAATCCATTTACAATTTTTTTTATTAATGTCCTATGAAAACATGTGATGCTGGGACCCATTGTGCCACACCCATGCATGCACATTCCATGTTTAGTGAGATTCATTCCACTCTTCTTCCCTTTTTATGTCCCTTCTTCTTCCTCCTCAACCCCCTCCATCTATTCTACTGAACTTTCCTCTAGTTTTTATTAGTTGTTCAAAATATTACAAAGCTCTTGACATGTCATATTTCATACATTTGATTCAAGCAAATTATGAACTCCCATTTTTTGATGAAATTACTTCTCCCGTCTATTGTTCCCTCTCTCTTTTTCTTGTATTTTTTTAATCTCCACCTTATTTGCCTTACTTTGGATTAGCTTCCTCTTAGTAGAGAAAACATTTGATGTTTAATGTTTTGGGACTAGATTATTTCACTTAACATGACTTATCTTCATTTTAACCTTTAGCTTTGATAACCTATAACAGAAAGGAGCAAAGATCTACCAACAAAAATAACTATTTTATAGATTTTTTAGTGTTGTTTATATACTTACTTTTACCAAAATTCTGGATATTTTCATATGGTTTCATGTTAATATTTAGCAAAAAAAAAATAGTATCTGTTTCATTATAGTAGTCACAGGAGACTATGCAGAACTTCTCTCATTCTGGTAAAGTGTCTGAAACTTTCTGACTTTGTTGTTGCTAAAATAATTAATCACCATTGGGTTTTATTGATTAAACACCCTAGAAAATTTAATGGGTGTGAACCATTTATAATTCTGCAGGGTTACAGGGCATTCTCCGTGGAAAATTAGATTTGAGTTCCAACTGTTCTTTATGACAAGTGAAATCTGGGCCCAAACTGGTGTGTTGTAAGGTGACCAGTTAATCAGTCTGCTGATTTCACAATCTCAATGGGCCTGATTAGGGTGATTAAAATATGAACTTCCTAAGTTTTATGTGTAACTTTAAGTTGTTAGATAATAGTCAACCAGGATTATATCTACAAGGTAGAAAAACATTAGATACATGTCATTATTGGTGGCAGTCGAGGTCTGCCTTTCAGGACTCACTTTGATATATATCATCTGTGTCAAATTGTTAATAAAATCTTGACTTTTAGTGACAGGCTCTAAAGCAATGACTAACAGCATGTTCCTGGGTGTCACAAATTCCCATTCTTACCTTACCTGAACTGGTTATTGTCTACATTTTCTGAGGTTTTTGTGGTCCCCTGAGGTTGTTGTTTAATATTCAACCAGAATTTTGCTAGTGAGATAGTGTTGTAAAAAGCTATTGGATACATGTCATCCTTGCTGACATTGTTGGAATTGTGACATTTTCCAGCTGGCTGCTAGTCTCAGTCACCTCACTTACTTTCTCTAAGAATATGTAATTGAAAGATTTAGACTTAGAAGAATATAGATTTATTCCCATGGTCGGGTGTGTGAGTGATAGATTTGTGTCTATGTTTCTAGATTCCTAAAATGATTTCACTTCAATACTGTTACTATTTCCTCCTCTTTTTTCTAAAATTCTATGTATGTTTTTATCTGGCTGTTTCCCAACTCTCCCAACCTATGGGCATTCTGCAATTCTAAAAATGCTTCCACTTTTTCAGTTTAGTTACAGTAATGACCATATGCCTCACTACCAATTTCTCTATAAATCTGTATTTTATTACTAAAATGAGGAAATTGAGGCAGGATATTTTGTAAAGAAATGATGCCATTCAGTCACATCCATGCTGTCCCAAATGATAGAAATTCATCATTTGTAAGGCTGAATAGTGTTATCTCTTGTATACATTCCACCTTTCCTTTTATCCATTCATTAATTTATGGAAACTAAAGTTGATTTTTATTCTTGGTTATCATGAATAATATTGCAATAAACATGGGAGTACACATGCCTTTATGACACATATTTTATCTAAATAAATATCCATAAGTGGGATGCTGAATCATATAGTAGTTCTATTTCTAATTCAATATTTGTTGTATGCTTGTAGGATTAGGATCTTTTTCCTGTTACATGTTAAACTCCATGAGAGTAATAATTCTGACGTTTATATGCAGTGCTGTTGCATGTCCCAAACACAGCAGGCATGCAGCCGAGCCAATTCATAGTGTCACTGAGGTAAGGAAAACACCTTCTCCAATGCCAAGAGAGAACACCATGGGACCTGCCAGTTTCCCTACAACATCCAACCATGAGGCCTACAAGGGTTGGTTGTTCCCCTTCTTCAGCAATCAAAGCTAGATACCACCTGGTTTCCCAAATAGACCTAATCAAGTGTGCCCCTACTGAGAAGTGTAAGCTCTTGAGAACAGAGTTAAAAAAAAATCTTGTTTGCATTTAAAAAATTACTCTCTATTTTTCACAGTCAAGATTAGAAATTGTGAAAATTGAATCTAACACTCAAATCATTTCAGCACAACACTGCCTCTCTGCAATGAGAGCAAATACTTAAACAAGAGAAATCAGTACAGGTTTCCCATAAGAGGAGAAACTTGGGCTAACAATGTAAGGTATAATATCAGATTCATGGAGATCCTTACAATACTCTGTATCCAGTGATAGGATCTGAGCCTAATGCCCTGTGAATATTATTTGAGACTCCACATTGATAGTATATGAAGAATACTGAGACAGAAACTCAAATATTCAATGTTGACAAAGACATTTATTATACTTGAATATTTGCTGTAGTTATCTGTTTTTCATTATTTTTGGCCAGAACACCCTAATCTTAGTCATCTTTTTAATCTCAGCACTTAGAGCAGACCTCTAAAAGTACATGCAGATGCTTCAATACAACAAAGAGTAGATGGGAGACAAGGGGTGGTTTGGGTGCTTCCTGTATATGTTCAAATAAATTGTCAGTTTGCAAACTTTTTATGTTAGAAAACATTGCTTCTGGGGAATCAAATGGCACAAAGAACATGTCTCTTATTATTATCCCCTGTAGAGTAAGACCATTTGCATCAGTTGGGAAATAGTTCTGACTATATTTCATTCCCAAGTAATGATAGCTATTGCTTTTTTAAAAAAACATCAGAAATTTATCTGTTGCTCAAAACATTACATTGATCTTGACATATCATATATCATACATTTGATTCAAATGGGGTATGAATTCTTATTATTCCCACATTTACAGATTGCAGGATCACATTGGTTATACAGCCACATTTATACATACTGCCATAGTGTCTGTTGTATTCTACTGCCCTTCCTATCCACTTTCTATCCCCCCTCTCCTCCCCTTTTCTCACCTCACCTCTCTCTACCCCCTCTACCATAACTCATTTTTTCTCTTCTTCCCCTTTCCTTCACATCCTCTTATATGTATTTTTGTATAACAATGTGGGTCTCCTTCCATCTTCCATGTAATTACCCTCTTTTCTCCCATTCCCTCCCACCTCTCATCCCTGTTTGATGGTGATCTTCTTCTCATGCTCTTCCTCCATGCTCTGTTTTGAGTCACACCTCTTATATCAGAGAAGACATTTGGCATTTGTTTTAGGGATTGGCTAACTTCACTTAGCATAATCTGCTCTAATGCCATCCATTTCCTTTCAAATGCCATGATTTTGTTATTTTTTAGTGCTGAGTAATATTCCATTGTATGTGAAGTCTAAGCACTCTGGTTAGGGCCTAAGATGACAAGGGCAGAGGAACTGTCACGTTGGACTTGGTAATGGCACAGTATTTGTAATTATATGCTTTAATGGAAAATGAAAACATATGAATTTCCACAGGAAATTTATTTCCAAAAAAAATAAGGAAGGCATTGGGATTAAGTTGCCAGTGGTTATAGATGACACTCTGACCTTGTTTCAATGCATTCTGTGGACCCCTCTGATGGAGTCACAGAGGATGGTCCTACTCATTAATACCTTCAGTATCTCCCTGATTTTCGTTCCTCCTCTTTATCCCTGCTGAGGGAGGAAGGTAAGGATGGAGGGAAAGAGAGAGAGAGAGAGAGAGAGAGAGAGAGAGAGAGAGAGAGAGAGAGAGAGAGAGAGAGAAAGGGGGAGAGGTGTTCTTACTTCTGAAAATGCCACAGGGGAGCTGCTGAGAAAATAACTATGGGATAGGAATGGAATCTCAACTGATTAGCTGTTAGAGTCATAGATCTGGCTATGTCTGATGTTGACCCTGTCAGGAAATGGCAAGTACTGAGAAATGAGAAGCAGAAGACTTTTCAAACTCCCTTCACGTTAGCTCTATCTATCCTATTTTGTTGTGATCCACAGCTGTTGTGAAGCCATTCACATTCACTGAGCCTCAGTTTCAACCTCTGTGAACCAGGGTTCACTCTATGAAACAGAGTCCATTAAAGTCAAGGAGAGAAGTCAGGAATATGTAAGAATTTCCTGGGCTAAAAATCAATCTCACCATGCCTGGAGATTGCCTCCCAGCTTTTCTTCCTGTCCTTTTCCTTGTCTGTAAGTATCTCTGTCACATATATCCTTAATCACATCTCTGCCGAGTGTCATTTTTCAGCCCTAAAGGTTTTCATATTCAGCTGTCAGGAAACTCAGTGTAGAGAATTGTCCATGGAAAGCTGTGATAGACCTGATCCCCAACTTCTCCATGGAGATTGGGATTTTCTTCACAATCAGCCTGGTGTTTCTCTGTCTGTGAGTAGCTGTCCAGGCCCTTCTCCTCTGAAACCCTGGAATTGAGGTGTTTTTTAGGGCCTTATTGTTTTAAAGTGTTTGGAAGGTCAAAACAGATAATGCTAGAAATGCATAAGTTTCTATTAATCTTAACTAGATGCTTAATATCTTCTTGAGTTACTACCCCTTCCCCCAACTTCCTATTCCTGTGTCTACAGGGGTTATTGAGAAAATTATTTCCTGTGATGATCTGATTAACTGAATTTTAGACCCAGACCAATGATCCAGAATACAATGGAGGAAAATAATACAAAATAAAAAAAAATTTAAAAAACTGACCGCCATGTGCAGTAGGAACCTCGCCCCTTTCTCTATTAACTTTGGGAATTCTGGAGGCATCTGGGTTATTTGGAGATTTGTTTTATTATCTTTATCTTCTCCATTATGTCTGCTGGAGGATATGTGTGACTGTCTTGTGGATATCAGGAATTCCTGTTCTCCTCCCTCCTACTCTCCAGCATCATTTACAAAAAGCTCCACAGTGCACCCCCTACCTAGTTGGAGGGTCACACTCCACCTTCCCTCTTTTCTGTGATCTTCCCCTGGAACCTCCATCCCCTCCTAGAACTCAATTTCTACATCATGCAATGTGCAGAACCATTTACCTCTAAGTGTTGAACTTTTAGAGCAGAGACAGCTGTTGGAAATACAGAGGAGGAATCCCAGAGCCCAGCTGGCCTTGCTGAGGAATGCCTGTGGATCCTTTAAACACAAGTCTTTTCCTGAAATAAATTTTATGATATTTTACAAGAGTTACTAGATTTTTACAGAATATTTGACACATTGTCTGCTTTAAAGGCTCATCTCTGGAGAAGAAGATGTTAATTCAACCATCTGGAACACATCAAAGTTTCTCTTTTGATATTGCACAGTACATCTCTTGCTATGAACAGGAAGAAACTTGAACTTCAAAGGGCACCTCTATTGTAACTGAAAGGTCTCTTGGGGAATATTCCTTTCATACACATAGAACTTTTTATACCTTCCCATTTGTCACTATGGGACCAAACTTCTGGGAATGACAGATACAGGATTCAGTGGTTGCTGGCAGCCTCTTTCCTTTTTCTCTCTTCTTTCTTAAGTTTGCCCCATCTCAGCCACATTGGAGTAAAGAGGTTTGCAGGATCCAGAACCCACAGCTGTGGGTTTAAGGACATGACATATCAAAGATGAGTTGCAGGCAGGTCTGCCCTAGGAAGCATCAGCCCTAATGGGTTTCATAAAGAGGTAGTTGATGAGACAGAGGCAGCAAATGAATGGCTTTGTAACTGACCCTATTTATAAGTGTGAGCATGGCTGGCACTGTGCTAACCATGCAAGTATCACTGGTTGTAGATTTCATGAGGAGAGGAATGGCCTCAACATTGGTTCCTTAGTAACCCATTTTTGTTCCCAGTGCCACTCAGGTGAAATGTGGAAAATCAGCCTTCCCTAAATGTCAAATCATACGGAGTGTCTGACAACAGCAATTTTGGTATCTCTGAAGGGGTTCAGATTTCTCTGATATCATGGGAAGCCTTGGACCCTGTTGTCATTCTATATATATATAAGAGCACTGTGAGCACTCCCAGATCTTTCTGAGAAGACAGATCGAACTTCCAGATCCTAAAATAGGTGCATGCTTCAGAGAAAAGAAAAATTATAAAACCCTCAGAACAAATTGTAAGAACGATATTACCACAGGTGCTTCATGACTTTGTGATGTTGAGAAGATGCACTTAAGCAAAATCTTATCATTCAAGGAAAAGAAAAAAAGTCTTTCTATTTCTAGCACATTTATTATTCCATTAATGAGAATCATAATTTCATGGAATAATCAATTTCACCAATCCACATAGGCAAATCAAATGCCCTGGCAGAATTTCAGTCTGAAGCTCTCAGGAACACTGTAGTTTGAGGATGTTTATCAACTCTTCATTTCAGGATGGGATCATAAAGAATTCATGTTCTTTTAGTTAATCATGAGTTTTAGGAGGTCCCTCACTGGAGGTGGAGGGGGAGAAGGTGGGTTAATGCAATTATTGCTTTGGGGATTTTGCTGTCATTATATCACCTACATGTCACCTCCCTGGCTTGACTGCTCTGGTTTCTGAGTCTGTGACAGGCAAGCCCCATATACTTTCACAATTCCTGTGTTCTGGCTTTCTCTTTTACAGTATAGCTATGGGACCTCCTCATGTGGACTTTTAAAGGAGCTGGAGATTCTGGGACCAAAACATCTGTTGTTTGGGGGAACTATTCTGGCTTGCTGCAAGGTAAGGGTTGCTTAAGTTTCCATTTTGCTTCTCCTGGTTGCAAAGATCCACTTAGTTCCATTTAGATTCTGCTCCTTGGGAAGAAGTGCTGAGGTTTCAGAAACTGTGTGTGGGCTCCACAGAGTATAGCCAGGATTTCCGTGGGGCTCTAACCTCATTTCTTTGGAGCCTAGTGTTTGCCTCAGGTTCACAGCCAAAATCTCTGGCACATTCAGAGGATTTTGTTTGTTCCAGTGAAAGACTCCATGCATTTTCTCTCTGAAAAAGCAATAATTTCCTCTCCATTTATCCCAAATCAACTTTTCAGTAGATGTGTCCCAAAATCCACATTCCTGTGACCTACTTTTGCATTTTAACAATGGAAAAAGTTATTCTTAACTTTCAGAAGTGGAAACTCAGAGCAAGTGTTGACCTTGCCTTCTCCTTGTGTAGAGGTGGCAGTTCTCCATCTCTCCATGCTGAGTGGGAACTCAGGAGGCAAGTTTTCTGATATTTGCTCACTTACTTTCTACTCCACACTATGCCTGGGATATACATAAGTCTGTTGGTCGAAGCAGACCACTGGTGTCTTAAGATTCCTAACTCTATGAGAACTCGAGGAGAGAGCTCATGAGGTAAGAGGAAAGTATGCCCCTGGAGGAGGTGAGCATATTGTTGGGTCTTGCTTTTTAATTCAATCTGCCAGTCTAGGTCTTTTGATTGAAAAGTTTAGGCCATTAACATTCAAGGTTATTATTGAGATATGATTTGTATTCCTTGTCATTTTGCTTCTGGTTTTTAATTTGATTTAGTTTCTCCTTTGGTTGAATATTACTTTAGTGTAGTTTCTCCCTTTGCTGGTTTCCACTTTTTTAACTTCATTCTCATGAAATATTTTGTTGAGAAAGCTCTGTAGCTCAGGCTTTCTAGTTGTGAATCCTTTCATTGTTTGTGATCATAGAAGGTTTTAATTTCATCTTTAAATCTAAAACTTAATTCTGCTAGATGTAAAATTCTTGCTTGGCATCTATTTTCTTTTACATCTTGAAATATTTTATTCCAGGAACTCCTACCTTTGAGGGTCTAGGTTGAGAAAACAGTTGAGATGAAAATTGGTTTCCCCCATATGTGATTTGATTTTTTTCTCACAGCCTTTAGAATTTTACCTTTATTCTCTGTAATTCATTCTCATTCTAATGTATCTTGGTGTAATTTTGTACATCAGGGGTAATGTAAGCCTCTCATATTTAATCTTCCATTCCATTCTTTAGGTTTGGTAAATTTTCTGATATTATATCATTAAATTATTGCTGCATTCCTTTGGTTTGTATCTCTGCTTCTTCATCTATTCTTATAATTCTTAAATTTTTTCTTTTCATGTTATCTCATAAATCTTGGATGTTCTATTATGGTTTCTGACTATCTTCTCTGCAGAGTCAACTCTATCTTCAAGATTATATATTTTGTCTTCATCACCTGAGGTTCTGTTTTCTAAGTGGTATACTCTGTTGGTGATGCTTTGTAATGAACTTATAATTTGGTTTATTTATTCCTTCATTTTTGAGGATTGTGGGTTTTTTTCCCCAGAATCTCTATGTGTTTCTTGAAGTAATCTTTTGCTACCTTTATTTTATCTCTTATCTCATTATTGGAGTGATATATTGTCTCCTGTATTTTCTGTGTTACATTATTCTGTGCCTTGAAAATCATTTTAATTGTGTATGTTTTGATGTCCTTCTCTGACATTTCTTCTACTTAGCTGTCAATGTATTCTATTATTGTACCATCTTGGTTTGTTTGGGGTCACTTTCTTCCCTTGTTTTTTTTTTAATGTTGTTTATGGGTCTTCCTCTATAGCAGTATAGATCTGAGGTATTACAGTTTCTACTCTATAATCTTGTAATGTCCCTGCAGGTTACCAATACCTCAACGTTAAGGGGTATATTAATATTTACAGCATCAAAAGCAAACAATATGCAGCCTTAAACTACGTAATTCCTACTTAGACAATTATAGTCTTGTCACAATAAACAGAAATAATTTATTCAATTAGTGTCCACATTAAAAATAGTAGGGTTGCATAAGGGTATACAGTTTTGAATGATGAACAAAACGGAGGCTTTAGGATATGGGATTTGTGAGGTAGAAGGTGAGAATATAGAGATATTAGGTCCTAGGGAGAGTGAAAGGGGTATGAAGCAAAGTAGGCTAGCAAGGATACCCCTGGTGTAACCAGGATAGAACCTTGGTGATGGTCTTGCATGTCCTGGATGTTGTCTCTAGATGGAATTAAGCCAGAAGAGCCATGCATTGGTAGATGTGGTTTGGACTTTTCCTCCACATGTGCATAGTTGATCTCCTCTTCCATACACGCAGCTGTGGTCAATCTCCTTTTCCTCCTCCATGTGTCTGGCTGAGGTCAGTCTCCTCCTCCTACCCACATTGGGATGAGGTCAGGTTCCTCCTCCTCTGTGTGTCTGTCTGTGGTCAGTCTGCTCTTCCTCTGCTCTGGGGCTTAGATCTCTCTGATCCACCTCCTTCATGTGTGGGGCCATGTTGGTCTGTTCTACTTCTTCCACATGTTGTCCCAGGAGATCTCTCCTATATCTCTTTAATTTCACCAAGGCAGTTTCTGATTGTTAAACTGTTTACAAAATGTATAATAAATTTAAGGATATCTTTTGATTTTTGTAAACCCATGCAGATGTATGATTTTTGTACTGTACTCTGGATACTAAACTGTACTGTAAAAGTTAAAAACAGTAAAATGTAAAGCTTAATAGAGCACTTTGCCATGTTGATGTTCTACAAACTAAAATTATCTGTAACAAAAGTCTCAGATATGTATAGGAATAACAAATTGGGTTGATATTTATTAATGTCATTAAATGTTTTACAACCAGATAAAGTAATCTGTTGTCAATAAGTTATATATAAAATTTTGTGTTACTCTTCACATTACAATTGAAATATCAATGCACTTTTAAAAATAATGAGAGCCTTATCTGTTTAAGGTAAACTTGTAAAACATGAAAACATTTTGCCACTTACCCACACAAAAGGAAAGTTAACAGCCCCCTTAGCCTTTCTCTGATCCAGGTTTTAAATGTAATGTTATATTGTGTTAACTTATATTCATATAGACTCAGGAAATAATATATGCCAACTTTATAAAATGACATTTAAAAAGGCAAAATCAATCTCAAACGTAAAACTCATTACCTAAAATTTGTCAAGTCCCACCTTACCTGAGACAAAACTCTGCCTTCCACCTACTACGTGTTAAAATGGCTCCAAAATGAGCTGGATTTCAGTTCAAATAAAGTTAGTAATCATTTATAGTTAAAAACCACAAGTAAAGCATGTCCTACATTAAACATAAATGGCTGTTACTATGACACAAAACAATACACATAAATCATAAGCTCTAAAATCATAAGCAGAGGGGGAAATGAATCAAAACAAACCTAAATGAGTATAACTGAAAGAATAGATTACTTTGATCTCAAAGAGGAATATAATGTATAAGATAGCCAAACTTCAAGATAGCTATTACACAAACTAAGCATATTTTTAGTCTTGTTAATTTCATTATTAAGTAAAACAAAGACTATGACTTTGTCTATGTCAAATTGTTTTACAAAGTATTAACATCTAGTTGGATGGGAACTTATTCACTCATCCTGACTACCCCAATGGCCATGAAGGTAAATGAACTCACAGGGTGGATTTATCTCACCTGAGTCAAGACAAAAAAATATCTCCTTCAAAAGATTGGACAGACTAAGAGACCTCAACCACCCTCTAAAGATAAAACTAAAAAAAAAAGAAAAGTTAATTATATTTTTTCTCTTACTCAGACTGTGTTCTAAGTCCAGAATTAATAAAAAAACATATTTTGTGAATCAATTATATATATGACTCACAATATATATTCATTTGCATATAAAATACTATATATTCATTGTTATATATATATGATTCACAATATATATTCATTGATATATATTCATATATATATATATATATATATATATATATATATATATATATATATATATATATATGCCATTACAACCCCCTACCTCATTCAAAAGGGGGAAAAGTTATGGGCCAGGATATAAGTCCCTTAACCAGACAAACCATTTTACTCTGAGACTCCATTTCATATAAGAAATTCTTTTGCCAGAAAAAAACCCTGCCACTGCCATCCTGATCCTGCTTAGCACACCCTGCTTATAAATGCAAATGTTTCTCTTCTTCTTGTACAATGTAAAGTTATTCTCTTTTTGGTTCCCATTTTTTTTGGCAATGTACCCTAACTACATAGAATGATTGTCTAGATATTAGTAACTATTCTTTCAGTTATACTCATTTAGGTTTGTTTTGATTCATTTCCCCCTCTGCTTATGATTTTAGAGCTTATGATTTATGTGTATTGTTTTGTGTCATAGTAACAGCCATTTATGTTTAATGTAGGACATGCTTTACTTGTGGTTTTTAACTATAAATGATGTGTTCAAACCCTTGGAGTGGGCCAAGTAGTGCAGACAGTGGTGAATAAAAGTTCCAATTCCTATATTGAGTTTGACTCAGTGATTTATTGTAATCTCATTATAAAAATAAAGCACTAATTTTCAAAAGTAGAAATAAGACTAGTAGAATAGAGAAAGGGTAACAAAAGGAATGAGAATAGGAGGGACAGAGAAATTACTATGGTCTGGAGTGGAGCAAATTATATTCCATGTTGTATGATTATGCACATCCATTTTAATGGGAATCCTGTGTTTACAGCCACTGGGTGATTCTTTGTAGGAATTATGAGAGAGCAGAAGTGGAGCTCTTCACCACCTCTCTGGTGAGTCAGGGGAAGGGGTTAGTGGGGATACATGATGCCCTGTGTGACTTCTGAAAGTTGGTTAGAAATTCACTTAATGAAAAACAGGTTGGGACGCTCCAGGAGAAGACTATCCTGTATAGAGAAAAGAAAACAAGAACATGTCACATTTAGGGAGCTTGAGATGTGATAAATGATAACAATCCCTTAAAACATCTTATGGAGGTATAGAGTGAGACAAGACTGAAGAGGCCAGCATGTCTTAGTAAAGAAGAATCAGGTGTTGCTGAAGGCAATTTGGTTTTATCCTTTGGGTGTTAGTAGCATTTGGAGGGATTTTAGTACAAAAGAAATGTCAGCTGGGCATCGTGGTACACTCCTGTAAACCAAGTGACATGGGAGGCTGAGGCAGGAGGATCACAAGTCTAACGGCAGGCTTAGCAACTTAGTGAGGTCATAGCCTACTTAGCAAGACCCAAGATTCAAAGAAAAAAGTAAAAAGTCTGAGTACCAAAATCAATAAATAAATATTAAAAGGCCCATTTTACAAGGCTCTGCCTAGTGCTGAGCAGGGCATTTCCTGGATAATACCAGCCTGCAGTCCCATCAAGCAAGTTATAAATTCACTGTCCCATGTGGAGGGGAGAGTGTGCAGGTTTTGCAGTGCTTTTCAACATGACCCCATGATGCTCATCTTCTCCTTACTCATTTTCTCTTTCATGAATTCTGATTTTTCTTTGATTTATTGGCTTTGTCCTCATTTACTTCCTGCTTTCCTGACTATCAAAATGATTCAGATTATAAAATGACTGAACTCTTTCTACCTCTGACTGTCTGCTGACTCCAGAAATTCAGTGAATTCACATTTAGTAATAAACTAAAGGTTGTCTGTGGATTTGTCTTTACAAGCAGTTCTGCACCATTTCATAACAATTATGAAAGAATTCTGGGAGGTGTGAAAAGAAATTTTAACCCATGTGAGGCTGAAACATCAGCCAGGTTTTTGAGAGAATCTCTTGTCCCTTCAGCAAAATTTGGAATGAGAAGTTCTGGCTCCAGGGCCCCACTTCAGGATTAAATTGCCTCAGCAATTTTCTTAATCAGTGTTGGTTTCATGGCTATAACAAGGGAATTAAAACAACCATCTCTAGTTGTCTCACAGAGTAGAAATAGGATCTATCATTAAGAGAGATGTAAATGAGCTTTCTAAACTATGAGGTACTCTGTTCCCTTATTGGTTATTTTCAAAAGAAGAAAGGCTCAGGGATGGAGCAGGATGTGAGCAGCCATGATGAAATCTTCTTACTCTTAACCTCAAAATTTTCAGAAGGTTTCCTCTTCCAGAGTTAGGAGGGGAGATAGGATGTTCCACACAGAGCTAAAATGGCATCTTCAACTTGTGCCTTTGTAGAAGACAGAGCTCTGGGTACAACACTTTCAGAAGATCTGGGCCACATTTCAGTCCCTTATCTCAACATATGTTGCAGTAGGTGAGGATAATCCCATGTTGCAAGATTAAGACCCTGGGCTCTAGAGTTAGATGATTTAAATTAGAACAGTGGCTCTAGTAGTAATATCTAGGTAACCATGGGTGGATGAGTAAAACTTGTGGGACTTAGTTTACTCATTCATAAAATAATGACTATAACCACACAAATCTCATAAAGTTGTTGGATAGATTGTGCCAGATAATGAAGAAGAAGTTCTTAAAACAAACAAACAGAAAAAAAAAACATACACTAGGAAAGACAGTGGAATTAATTGAATGTCACCTTCCTATGTTCATATATGAATACAAGACCAATGAAACTCCACATCATGTACAACCACAAAAATGTTATTCTTATTAAAATAAGTTATACTCCATGTATGTGTAATGTCAAAACACACTCTACTGTCATGTAAATCTAAAATGACTAAATAAAAAATATGGATAAGTAAATTAATTCTAGCTATTCTTTCCTGAGTTATTGATTTCTGTGTGCGGTTCCTTTTTTTTTTTTTTTTTTTTTTTTTTGCACTCCCAATTGACAGACCTCTGTAGATTTTACAGCTCAGGAAATCTGTGGCAGGTGTATCATCTTTTAGTTCCAGTTAATTCCATCTTTTATGCATCCTGATCATAGGATCTCTTGGATTCTGCATGAATTGGAGAAATTTGGGGACTATAATATACAAGATAATTAGAATAATGTGGAAGGGGTGTGTTTCATGCCAAACCTGAGATAGGCAGGCAGTGCTGAGTGGGTCTTCTGATTGAGATAACAAGGCTTTTGGACCTTTTTGGTCAACTTCTCCCACATAACGAAAGAGGTCCAGGCAGACTTAATGCCTCACACTTTCCACGCCTCCAGTCCCATTGATCCTGTTGTTTTTATATTTTTTAAAGAACGAGTGATTTGAAGGAAAAAAAAGGATGAATGTGTCAAATCCTGCTGCAAAGATTTCAGTAAAGAATTCTTTTACTTCACAGAATTTATCCCAATCTGTAATTCAAAATCTGTATGAGTGGAATTTTTGTTTTTGCTGTTTAGTGTTTCTTTCCCCCAGGAAAATTTAAACTTCGTGAAGGCCAAGGTTCTGCCTGGCTTATGTGTAATGCATGGCTCAGATCCTAAATACAGCAGGCATGCCAGACCAGTCACCCTTCAGTGATACTGGGGTGAGGTATATACTTCTTCCAGTGCCAAGAGGGAATGTCCCTAGATCTGAACCTCTCCTCACCAACACAAACAAAAAGGCCAGACAATTTGGCCATTCCCTCTCTCAGCTACAAAGCTTAGATACCTGCCCCTCAAAACTTGCAAGATGAAGGTAGTCCCTACTTTTAAAAAAGGGCATTTGATAACTGAGGTACACAGATAATATTTCTATGTTCTTTTATTCATTTCTTTCTTTTTACTTTTTGCATATTTAATATTATGACTTTTGTGTTTTGAATGTAAAGCATAAACCAGTTTATTCCACCTTTTATGCATCCTGATCATAGGATCTCTTGGTTCCTGCATGAACTGGAGAAATGTGGGGACTATTCCACCTTGAGCAATTTACTTGCCCCTGAATGTCAGAACAGGCTTCTCAAAGAGATGTCACATGTGCTGACGAAGAACAAGGGGACGGACCATCCCATGGCAAGAAAGAAACTCCACCATTCAGGATTGATAGGATGCTGTTTCTCATTCCACTATGATTACTTTATTTGGCATCCTGAAATTGCCTGTTTATGTGTGCCTCTCTCAAATCATCAAAATATCTGGGGCTGAGTTTCTGTGTAACCAAGTACTTAGAGCAGAAATTTATAGATGAACAGTGAACCAAAGTTGGTGCCCTTCAACAGGTGAATGGATAAAGAAAATGTGTTCTATATACACAACAGAATATTACTCAGCCTAAAGGAATGAAATTATGAAATGTTTTAGTATATGAAGGGAGCTGGAAAATATTGTGCTAAGCCAATCCCAGAAAAACCAAAGGCCGAATGTTTTCTCTGATATGCAGATGCTAATTCACAATAAAGGTTGGGGGTTGGGGAAGAATAGAATTACTTTGGATTACACAGAAGGAAGTGAAGGGAGGAGAGGGGATAGGAGATAAGAAAGATATTAGAATGAATCTATTGGTTGTACACTATGTAGAGATACGAGGGTTGAGTAATCATTTGCATAGAGTAATAATGTGTGATTCATTCTATTATTCTTCTCTTTTTGTTTTATTTTGAGGAAAGGTCGATCTAAGTTTCTTAGGACCTCCCTGAGTTTCTGAGGCTGGTTTTTAACTTGCAATCCTCCTGCCTCAGCCTCCAGAGTCTTGGGTATTATAGGCAAAATATAAATTGTCCTACTGTTTGAGATAAATAAGGAAAGACTGTACCAAATAAGCGTTGTAGGAGATGTGTTTTGGAGGCTGAGCAGGAATGTTTTATGAGGCACAAAATCATACTAGGCAGACAAAACTGTGTGGGCAAAGATTTCAGAATGTTTTGATGAAAGTCTGTTTTTAACAACAGCAGCTGTGTTGCAGAGACACATAAGGAGATTTAAGCTAGTGGCTTTGCTTTGGTTTCTCACGATATCAAATAACCTATGACATTACCAATTACACAATGATTTATTGATTTCCCACAATATATAAACTAAAAGTATTACAGGAGTTCCAGGCCAGGTACAAAAGCCAGATCTGGCCACTCACCTGAATAAACAAACCCAAATGCTAATTGTGAAAAGCAAGAAAAGAACTTTAATACCAGCCACAATGCGATACATGCTTTAGGCATATATTCAGCATGCTGACATGACCTGAAGGTTTAAATAGAAGAATAATTGGAGAAGTGGAGAAGAAGAAGTATGCATTTTTAAGTAGTCTTGGCCAAACTGTAGTCTGATGGATCATTATCTCAGTTCTAGCACTCTGAGAAGTCCTTATCACTTGAAGTGGGTAAATTTAACGTATTGAATAGTATGTTCATTTACCAGACCTGGGATGCTAGAAGGGGCAGTGTAGGTCCCATTAAATGATTGCTCCTGTTGAGGAAAGAATCTCCTCATGGTGATGTGTCTATAATGCTGTGTCATTTTTAGAAGGGATTGAGCAATGACTGAAAACTTCTAGGCACCACACCAGGTCTCTGAAACAAGGTACTGTAAAAGCTGATGATTTAATGTTTCCTCAATTTTGCCTCAGTTTTCAAGGGGGTATCAAATATATTAGGTAAATTTGGGTTAATAAATGTGGTATTTTTAGTTTTTAGATGAGCACTACTTAAATGATTAACATGTCTATGTGCATAGCTGAGCAGTCAAAAATATTAAGTTAGTAAATGATACCAAATACAGGCAGAACACCAAGCTTTATCCTGCTTTTAGTTACCCACTGAACAGTGGACCTCAGAGTCACTGCATTTACCAAAGGTAGCTTCTTGAAGTTCTAATTATAAAAAGACAATGTAAGACAGTGCATGATTCTTTACCAACTCCAAAAAGGACACCTCACCCTCCAATTTCAGGAAATGGAGACAGTGACCTTTCTTCTGGCTGTAGCTCTTGTCTCACCTCATTTTCCAGCACATAAACTGGCCTTGCACCACTTGGCACAGAAGGGATGCTCTGCCGGCACATTTCTCCAAACAGCATCCCCCAGAGTCAAAAGGAAAATTCAGAAGACAGAAGTGTTGAAAAAAAGTGGTGATGGATCTGATCCCAAATTCTTCCATAGAGACCTGAGTCCTCCTATCTATCAGCCTGGTGCTCCTCTATCTATAAGGAGCACCATTAGGAGCGCCAACCTGATTAGGCCCCCAACTCCAGAGAAGAGGAGGCTAGCAGCACTTAAGACTGAAATTGAGACAGAAGTCCACACAGGTTATATCGGACTTCTGTCTGCATTTCACTCTTAATTGCTGTCTAGCCTTTTCTCCTCTGGAACCTTGGAGTTGGAGGCCTAATCAGGTTTCTGTTTCCCTTATATTTGGAAGATCAAAGAAATGATGCAATTGAAATTGCTATGAACACTTAAGAAGTTCCTCTTCATCTTGGACAGACTTCTTGAGCTCCTCCCCACCTCTAAATCCATATTCTTTTGGGTAGATGGCTTGGTGGTGAGGTTTGTTCCTGGGGATGATCTGATTAGCTCTGAGTTTGCACCTAGTGTAATGAACCAGAAATAAACATATACAGCTAATGAATAAGTTATTACTATGTACAGTGTAAACTTCACCCTTTCGAGCTTTGAGAATTTCGGGGACAACCAGTTTGCTTGGGTTTTGCCTTTATCCTCTGGGTTTTTTGTCTTCTGCAAAACAAATGTAAAAGGAATATCTCTCATGCATGTGGGGATTCCTGACTCCTCCTGCCCCCAGCACTGTGGTGAGCCGTTCCTGCGGACTGTGGTCGCCATTACATGATGGCGCTGGCTCCGCTGTGGTCTGTGAAGGACAACTCCATATCAGAGAGAGTTGGCGTATTGTCAACTCCTTATCAGAGAAAGTTGGCGTGTCGTTCTCTAGCACCCTGTGAGAAGGGTCCACGTGGCAGCTTCGCATTGGGGTTCGAGGTGCTTTATTAAGGCTGGGAGGGGCATCCAATTATTATTCCGGGAATTAGAAGAATTATTAGAAGAATGTCAAGGGCCTGAATAAACTGCTGAAATAAGATTCCTGAGTCGCGTCTTCCTTGCGGGCAAGGGGGTCGTGACAAGTGGTGCTGAAACCCGGGAGAAAAGAAAAAAGAAAAAAAAAAAAAGAAAAACCCAGGAACCAGAACTTTCAGCAGTCAGGGAGGCGCACCGGTAAGTCCCAAGTAAGGTGGGACCTGCTGTTAAAAAGCGGAGGCTCCTCTATAAATAAAGAGGGAGCGTTAAAAGGTACCTACTCCTCTGTAAATAAAGAGAGGGCGTTACATCGCATAGCAATTGCACTCTGTATTTTCGTTTTGTTTTCTGTGTATTTTCGTTTTGTTTTTGTGTACTTTCACTTTCGATTTCTTTGTTTTCTTGTGTTGCGTCATGGGTGCCGTGACTTCAAGTCCACTTCTTCTGGCCCTAGATGGCCTTTTACGTTCCAAGGGACTGGAGGTGAAATGCAGTACCTTAGAGAGATTTTTACAGAGGGTAGATACAGCTGCACCGTGGTTTGCATTTTCGGGCAGCCTCACTACACCCAACTGGGATAAATTAGGCAAAGACCTTGATTTTGCTTGTGAGCAGGGCATGTTAGAGGGCAGGGTGATACCCCTCTGGAAGATGGTCCGTAGTTGCCTTACAGATGGCAGATGCCAAGAAGCGCTTGTTAAAGGGCAAGAAGTTTTAGAACAATTGCATGAGGAAAAAATCAAAAACAACAGAGAGTGAAGTGTCTCAGGAATGGGGGAGTGTGCGGGGCATGGAGAACGGGAGGAGACTTTATCCAGATCTCAGTGTGCTGCGCACGCCCCCATGCGAAAGTGGGTCAGAGGTAGAAGATAATGAAGAGGAGGAGCTGGAGACGCTGTCTCGGCAGCTAGGGAGTTTAGGTACAGGGAACAGAGATAAGCAAGGGCTCAAAAAAGGACAGCCTCCCGATCCGCCTCCGTATGGCGGGGGTGTTTCGGGACGAAGTTTCCACGCCCAAACATGGAGGGTTGTTAACGCTAAGATGGGTCTTGCTTATCCAGTTTTTCAGGATGATAATAGGGGAAGATTTCATGAGCTTTTGGATTTCAAAATTGTAAAGACCCTGGCGGAGTCTGTGCGCACTTATGGGGTCGATGCCGCTTTTACACTAACTCAGGTAGAGAATCTGTCTAGATACTGCATGACTCCCTCTGATTGGGCTAGCCTCGTTCGGGCTTGCGTCTCCCCAGACAAATATTTGGACTGGAGAGCATTTGTGCTAGAGGGCGCAGCAGAGCAGGCCGCCCAAAATCATGCAGCAGGACACCCCCATTGGGACAAAGACATGCTTTTGGGGCAAGGGAGATTTGCTAATCAACAGACAGGATTTCCTCTTAAAGTATATGACCAGATTAATAATATTCGCATTCGGGCATGGAAATCACTTCCAAATAGAGGAGAGGTGTCTGGTAACCTGACTAAAATAACACAAGGCCTTACAGAACCCTTTTCAGATTTTGTAGCAAGGATGGTGGATGCCACTGCTTTCCTCTGTTCCTCAGGGCTGGCATATCATTGCTATTGACATTAAAGACTGTTTCTTTTCTATTCCTTTGCATCCTAAAGACTCACAGAGTTTTGCCTTCACCCTTCCCTCATGTAATCATGAGGAACCAGATCAAAGGTTTGAGTGGGTTGTTTTACCACAGGGAATGTCTAACAGTCCTACGATTTGTCAGATGTATGTAGGGAAGGCACTCGCACCTCTCAGACAAAAATATCCTTCCATCAAGATTATTCATTATATGGATGATGTATTATTGGCAGCCAAATTAGAACAGTCAGTTAATGAGGCCTATAAAGACTTGGTGAAGTTGTTAGCTCAATATGGATTACATATTGCACCTGAAAAGGTTCAAACAGGGGATTCTATTAAGTATTTGGGAGCGATGATTGGATATGACATGTTAAAACCACAAAAGGTTACTATAAAAACTCAAGATCTCCAAACTCTAAATGATTTTAAAAAACTGTTGGGTGATATTAATTGGATAAGAGGTTATTTACATATTCCTAATATCGTGCTCCAGCCTTTGTATGCTATTCTTAAGGGTGATCCAGATCTTACTTCCCCTCGTACCCTCACTAAAGAGGCCAGAGCGGCCCTTATAAAAGTAGAAGAAGCTATACAACATGCTACTCTATGCAGGCTCCAGAGTGATAAACCTTTCCAGTTATGTGTGCTTGACACTATGCGGCAGCCTACTGGAGTACTGTGGCAAGATGGGCCTTTACTATGGATCCACCCACATGTATCCCCAGGAAAATCTTTAGAATACTATCCTGATGCTGTTGCAGCATTAGCACTTAGAGGGATTCAACAGAGAATTCAATTTTTCGGACAAACACCTTCTTCTCTTATCATACCCTATTCTAAAGCTCAAATTAATGTTTTGTGTGCTACTCTGGACAACTGGGCCATTCTATGTTGCTCGTTTCAAGGGGATATTGATAATCATTACCCTTCTCATCCATTACTCCATTTTGTTAAAGAACATCCTATCATTTTCCCTAGAGTAACTTTGCCCACTCCAATTCCGGGGGCTGTTAACATTTTTACTGATGGCTCTAAGTCTGGAATGGGAGCTTATGTGATTAATGACTCTCCCCCTGTCCAGCATCAATTTGCTCCTGGAAATCCACAATGGGTAGAACTACAAATTGTCATTGCAGTTTTTAAACAGTGTTCTTTTCCTTTCAATCTCATTTCGGACTCCATCTATGTGGTGCAGGCGCTCAAAATTCTGGAGGCTGTAGGAGCTATTAGTGACACCCATAATGTATCTACTTACTTTAATCAGCTTCAACAGCTTATCTGTAGCCATACTGCCCCTTTCTATCCAATGCACATTCGGGCTCACACCTCTCTTCCTGGCCCGTTATCACAGGGTAATGCCTGTGCTGACTCGGCAACTAGAAGCCAGTTGATATGCTTGGCCTCCTTTTTAGAAGAAGCTAAATTGTTTCATCACAACTTTCATGTCAATGCTATGACACTGCACAGACGTTTTTCCATCTCAAGATCGGATGCTCGTCAGATAGTATTACAATGTCCCCATTGTGTCACATTTCTTCATCCTCCTACTTATGGTGTAAACCCATGGGGATTGAAGCCATTGGTTGTCTGGCAAATGGACGTAACTCACGTGCCTAACTTTGGTAACCTCAAATATGTACATGTTTCTATTGACACATACTCTGGAATTATTCATGCTTCTGCTTTATCGGGAGAAAGGGCATGTAATGTCATTACTCATTGCTTAGAGGCATGGGCAGCATGGGGTGCACCTGCATCCCTTAAGACTGATAATGGACCTGCTTATACTGGCAGACAGTTTACATCTTTTTGTTCTAATATGGGAGTAAAACTTGCTCATGGGTTGCCTTACAATCCTCAAGGGAAAGGCATTGTCGAACGTGCCCACCGCACCTTAAAAGAAACCTTAGAAAAACAAAAAGGGGGAATAGGAGTTGACCACACTCCTAAAGAACGCCTGTCCTTAGCTCTTTTTACCATTAATTTTTTGAATTTGGATATTCATGGCCGCTCTGCGGCTGATAGACATGTGTCCCCTCAGGCCTCTGTGACTGGCTATGTTAAGTGACAGGATGTTCTTACGGGCCAATGGAACGGCCCTGACCCCATGCTCACATGGGCACAAGGATCTGTATGTGTTTTTCCCCAGGATTGCACGTAGCCGCTGTGGATCCCTGAACGCCTGACAAAAAGAGTCTCGAGATCTACTAACCAGCAGCAGGAGGTGCCACAACAGTCCCATGATGAGGAGCTTCATTCTGATGAGTGCTCTGGCTCTGATGCTGGTGCCAACGGTACAGATGACACCAATGCAGTGGTGGGCAGTGGCACGGGCATGGCCAATGCCAATGCCAGTTCATAGTAATTCTAGTGTCCTCCCCACTCTTTTTTCTACCTCATGTGAGATGTCTGCTCCTTGTACCTCTCCTAGAGGGGACATGGAAAATATTTTTAATCAGTCTCAAGTTAATCTCACAGGAGTTCTTTGTTTCAGCCTTGGGAACACTAATTGTATTAGCTTTAAGACCAAAAATTTGACTAACTGGGAGGACCCATTGCGGTCCAGTCGAGTCTCAGGGAGCATTCTCAGTGCTGTATTGAGCCAAGTAGTTTCAGGGAAGCAATCAGGCTCAGGGACCCCCGCAACTAGCTCTGTTTTAAACATAACTACTTTAGCTATTATCTCCGAGGTACTAATCCCAATGCCTCCTTCTTCTAATAGTACTTACAATGCCACTCATTTCAAGGCCTCTCCTTACTGTACCCCTAATTTTGGTTTTCCCTCAAAATTTACGCCTTGTCAGGATCATTCTTGGGAGAAACATCAAGTTGCTAAAGGTTTCTCCTTTTCCCCCCCTCTGAAGAGATATGTTTACAACTTTAACAACAATGCCAACTCCTCTACAGGAACAGGTTGGTCCTGGTTTCAATGGCTCATTTCCAATGAGAAGGGGGCTTCAGCCGATATTTCTACATTGGCTCAATTACTAGGAGCTAAAAGTTGGCTGGCTAATGTTTCTGGCACTACTAAGGAGAGTGAACGAGGTAATAGGCTTACATCTGTTTTGTTCAACTCTCTGTTACATTATGCCACATTGCCTCCAACAATGGTCTGTATCCAATCCCCGTTCCTGTTCCTTTTAGCTAATGACAACTCATCGGGGATGCTGGATTGTTCTAATATTACCTGTTTCTTATCTGAGTGTTGAAATGGTTCTTGGACTGTAGCAGTGATTATGAAATTTCCAACTTTTGTCCCAATCCCAGTCACTGTGGATCCAGATAAATTTCCTATTGTAGAGCTACTTAGAGTCTGCAAAGATTTTGGAATCACAGCAGCTATAGTGACAGCCGTGGCGGCATCTGCTGCTGCAGCAGTTACGGCCGGAGTAGCCATGGCCAGTCAAGTACAAACTGCTGCCACTATTAATCAAGTTGTTCAACAAACGTCCACTATACTTGAATTGCAAAATGCGATTAATCAACATATTTTGTCAGGGATTTTAGCTGCCAACCAAAGAATAGATTTTCTTCAAGCTCAGGTAGAGGAATTGGCTGACCTAGTACTTTTAGGCTGCATTGACCAACGTGCACATTTATGTATAACCTCTGTCAGATTTAATGATTCCAGGAATGCTTCCCACATCATTGGTGGATATCTGGCCGGGAATTGGTCCATGAAAGCGGAAGACATGATCCAGTCTCAACTAACCCAGATAGCTGTCTTGAATAGTACCCGTGTCGATCCCGTGACTGTGGGTCAATTCACCAATTGGATATCTTCTGCCTTTTCTTTTTTTAAGGAGTGGGTGGGAGTAGGCATTTTTGGTGCACTGTGTTGTTTTGGTATGTTCCTCTGTTTGTGGTTTCTCTGTCGCCTTAAAGCTCATAGTGCTCACGATAAGGCTATGATCATACAAGCTCTTGCTGCTTTAGAAACTGGCAACTCACCTCAAGTCTGGCTTGCGCATCTTAAACAGTAAATCTTTGACACGGTCATTGCACCCCAAGTTATTATAACATTGCACTGGGATTGACATGTCTTTCCTCATTATTCTCTTAGTGTCAGAATGCCTTGCACTCTGCCGGTCTTGCTACCATTGCACACAGATGGGTTTCTACACTAGTGCCTTTGACATGGTCGTTGCACCCCAAGTTATTCTAACATTGCACTGGGTACGACACGTCCTTCTTTTGTCTTTCTTTTAGTGCTGGAACGCCCTTGCACTCTGCAGGTCTTGTTGCCATTGCACGCAGAAGGGTTTCCACACTGGTCTTTATCTATCACTTTAAAGTCCGTGCCTTTCTTTCAGGGTGCTGCCAACTTGTTTGTAGTTGTACTTCTAGACAGCCACAGTTCAACCTCAGCTATTCCCTCTTACTCACCATCGTCACGATACAGGATGCGAGGCAAGGCACTGCACTTGAGTGATCCATTGAGAAGAGGGACCTCAAGGGGAGCATGTCCTATTGCATGCGGGTTTGACGTGTCTCCGCCCCGCCCCACAAAAAAAGGCGTCGGCTGATATGGTGTCAGATTTGGGGAAGGCGCTCCCTAGGGCTGGACCATAGTATGCAGCCACTTCTGCACAGTGGGATAGGACCTCTACTCTCGCCTGTATTGTCTTAGTGAAACAAAAAGGGGGAGCTGTGGTGAACCGTTCCTGCGGACTGTGGTCGCCATTACATGATGGCGCTGGCTCCGCTGTGGTCTGTGAAGGACAACTCCATATCAGAGAGAGTTGGCGTATTGTCAACTCCTTATCAGAGAAAGTTGGCGTGTCGTTCTCTAGCACCCTGTGAGAAGGGTCCACGTGGCAGCTTCGCATTGGGGTTCGAGGTGCTTTATTAAGGCTGGGAGGGGCATCCAATTATTATTCCGGGAATTAGAAGAATTATTAGAAGAATGTCAAGGGCCTGAATAAACTGCTGAAAGAAGATTCCTGAGTCGTGTCTTCCTTGTGGGCAAGGGGGTCGTGACACAGCACTATTTATACAATGAACCAATTACACCTGAGACTCCCCCAGGGGGCTAACTGCACAATTTCCTGTTTTCTGTGAACCACTCCTGGCACTCCCCTCCCTCCTAAAACTCAATTCTTCCACCCTACAATACAAAATACTGTTTCTTTCTATATGATGAGTATGTAGAGCAGAGGATACCTGACAGAAATTTTAAGAAGTCTTATTCTTTTGCTTTGTATTGTTAGCATAAGTAAAGAGATATATTTCTTCCAATATGAAATCTGCAAGCAACCTGAATAACACCCCAAAGCTAATTTGATTTTACAGTTTTTTCTCTATACTTCAGCATGAAAACATAAATAAATATCATCTAGTAGAAAATTGTGCTTAATAATGAGATCATGATATCTTGAAGTTGAGGGAGAGAGGTTACTTTGATGTGTGTGTTGGAAAGATTCCATGCAGGTTATATTCATTCTTAAAAGTAGGGAATCACAATAGCATGAAAAAGGAAAATGTAGATCTAGTTTCAATTCTCTGAAAGTAAAGGTATTAATTCGGGGTGTTATAGTGACATAATCCTCTTTCTAATGACATTTTCTAATAAATTGATGTAGCTTAATTTTCTTGCATTTAGTTACATGATTTGTACAAAAGTGTATAAAACCTACATTACCTTCAACATTCTCCTCTAAATAAGTAGCATCAAGTGCTTATTGCAGCTGTATGGAACTCATCATGGATTCTTATTTTATGTTGCGTATTTTCTGCCGTGTCAACAGGACTGTACCTGAACTTTGGAAGGTACTTCCATGTAGCTGAATTGAATTGCAGGGCTATTGAGCCATTTATACTTGCCACGCTTTCCTTCTCTGCCACTATGGGGCCATCTATACAGAATTAGATGTTTCATGATTAAAACATCTGGCAGAAATTTCTTCTTCACCTTTTCTTCTTCCCGTGATCTCTCATCTTTGAGTAATGCTGGGGTAGGGTAGGAGTTTTAGGATCCAGAATACTCAGGAATGGGGACTGGTGAACATGATACATCTGAGTTGCTGACTATTCAGCCCAAGGGGGCACCAGCCTTTGTGGATTTTCTTACAAAAAGAGTTTATGTATCGAGACAATAAACAAATTTCTTTGTGATTGACCACTTTGGTAAACATGAGCATGTCTGGCTCTGTGCTGCCATTTGGCCATCACCAGTTGAAGGAACACAATCAACAAGAAGAGGAATAGTCTGGAGATGATTTTTTCAGTCATTCATTCCTCAAAGTAGCACTTAAAGGATGTAAGGGAAATCAGCCTTCTTTATGGCTCATGTCAACCTGATTGTCTGACAACAGACTTGGATGTCACTCAATAGATCTCATATTCGTTTTAGGCCAATGGAAGTCTCATTTTTTTTTAAAATGACATATTTTTAATTCAACAGAAATAAGAATACTTTGACTGCTTCCAAGTGCCCATGTGAAGTCAGATTTAAAGTAGTGCTGGATGCTGAACCAGGGACATGGCAGAGAGAAGGAAAAGCATAAGAGATTTGTGAACAAATTGCAAGGAAAAAAATGTCACCATATTCTCTCAGTGGATTACCTAAAATTGAATGGACTTGGTTACCCAAAATATCACCATCAAAATAGTGTCAAAACATCAAACCCCCACCTTTTTTTACCTAGTCTAGAAATATCTACATTAAGGAAGGGTCAACATACCAAAAAGACATAGCAAATAAAATGCCCTGGCAGAACACCAGCCTGGATTTCTCAGGAGACCTCACTTATGGGAATGTTTAGCAAGTACGAACCCAAGAATTTGGGCCATGAAGACTAAATATTTTTAGCTAATTATTGTGCTTTTGGGGTCGGGAGGGGGCGTTGTCTAACTGGAATTGGAAAGAAGAGAATGTGCTGATGGGGTTTTCATTATTTTGTGTCATGTATATGTTACCTCCCTCTCTGCCTGGTCCAGTTTCTGAGTCAAAGATTGGCCAGTCCCTTATCTATAGAATGACAGTCATGGTTATCTGGGTTTCTATTTCACTTTATAGATACAGAACATCTTCACATGGGCTATTTAAGAAGATGAGAATTTCTGGGCAGGCACCTCTGCCTCCCTTTGGAACTTTCTGAACTACTACAAGGTGATTGTTATATCTAGGGTATCTAGGGTATTGATGTCCATCTCTTTCTACCATCTTTCCTGCCCTCCCACATCCTGCCCACCCTGCCTATCTTTTGCCCAATCAAAGTTCTTCAATTTTTCCCATGTCTCCCCCTCCCTGTCTTGGATCAGAATCCACTTATTAGAGAGAACATTCAACCTTTGGATTTGGGGCATTGGCTTACTTTACTTAGCATGATATTCTCTAACTCCATTCAATTGCTTGCAAATGCCATGATTTTATTCTTTTAAGGCTAAGTAATTTTTCATTTGTATATATACCACAGTGTTTGTATCCATTCATCTATTTAAAGGCATCTAGGTTGCTTCCGAAATTTAGCTATTGTGAATTGAGCTACTATGAACAATGATGTGGCTGCATTACTATAGTATGCAAATTTTAAGTGTTTTGGGTAGAGGTTGAGGAGTAGGATATCTGAGTCCAGTGGTGGTTCCATTCCAAGTTTTCTAAGGAATCTCCATACTACTTTCTTTATTGGTTGCACCAATTTGCAGTCCCACCAGCAATGTATGACTGTGCATTTTCCCCTACAATCTTGCCAACATTTATTTTTGTCTGTATTGTTGATGACTGCCATATTGACTGTCATGTGATGAAATCTTGAGTAGTTTTGATTTGTAGTTCTCTGATTATGAAAGATGTTGAACATTTTTTTTATATATTTGTTGATCTACTATATATTTCAGAAGATCAGAAGAAAAACTTCTCTATGCTCAGATTTCCTCTCCCCAAAATCTGAGACTTTTTAAAATTAGATTCTAATTCTATAATTCTATACCTAATGTCCACCTGAGAATTCTATACTGCTGTTCCCTCTGTAAAAGCAATCATTTCCTTTTCATACTTCCCCAGTCAACTACTTACTAGACAGGAGCTAAGATCCACATTATTGGAGGCTCCCTTTGCAGCATGAAAATATCACCTCTGAAACTTAGCAATAGGAAGATTTATTTTTAAATGTGAAAACAAAAACTTAGAGCAAGTATTTAATTTGATGACTACTGTGTTTATTGGTTTCATTTCCCCTTCTTTTCTACACTGAGATAGGAAACTTGAAGGTGACTCCATTTTGTCATTCATCACTCATTTTTCTCACTTGACAACATGTTTGAGGACAACTGTTATGTTTTAAATATGGGGTGTCCCCAAAAGCTCATATATGAGACAATGCAAGAAAACTCAGAAATGAAGTGATTGGCTTATGAGAGCCTTAATGTGATCAGTGCATTAACTGTTATAACTGTAAACAGGTAGGGTGTGGCTGGAGGAGGTGGGTCACTAGGCTCTGCCTTTGGAGCTTATATTTTGTCCTTGGTAAGTGGGGTTCTCAGTCTACTTCCTGGTGCTGTGCCCTGAGCTGCTTTCTTCCACCATACTCTTCTGCCATGTTGATCTGCCACAAGTTATACCAGAAGAAAAGAATCAAACATCTTCAAAATGAGACCTCTGAAACAGTGAGCCAAATAAATTTTTCCTTCTCTACATTGTTCTTTTCAGGTCTTTTGGTCATAGCATGAAAAGATGAACTAAATCAATCACATAAACTTTGTAAAATTAAATTCACTGGTGCTTAACTTCCTAATTTTACCAGCATTCTAGGAGATTCATAAAATAAATGACAAAAATATGGAAAAAAAAGTGAAGTGTCATTGTGAGTATCCCTGGGAAACTCACTCACTTTTCCTCAGTTTTAGTTTTCTCACATTCATGTGGAGGAAAAACTTCAAATGTTGGCAGGATTCCAGAAGGAAAAACTCACACAATAACGCTACAGAAACCCAGAGTTGCTTCATATTCATACTCAAAGACAACTGTCCAAACAGTGGCAAACACCTGCAGTCCCAACTACTCTCAAGGATGAGGCAGGAGAATAACAAATTCATGGACAGCCTGAGCGACATAGGAAATATGACAAGACCTCTCTCTCTCTCTCTCTCTCTCTCTATATATATATATATATATATATATATATATATATATATATTCTTTCAATATGTGCAATACTTCAAGAAAATTCAAGATACACTCTAAATTACCTTTTTAAATATCCCCTCTATTTTCTCTCCTTTGCCTTCAGATGTTTTAGAATAGGAGCTTCTCTCCAGCTGCTAGCATTGGACAGACAATAAGTCTGATGCCAAAGGATTGGAACTAGAATCAGAATTCAATATGTTAAAAATAACAATATAATTTTTTTACCTCTTTCCAGGATTTTTGGAAATATGAACCCAAAGTCATGAAAATATGGGAAAATGTGGGAGTGAGTATTCTGGAAAGTTTCCTTACATAGACTTGTTGACATGAGGCACCCCACTGCATGAGGACAATTCAAGTCCAGATGTATTACTGGTGACTAAATATCATAAAGCTTTTGGAGGCTCCTACTCCTGCCCAGGGTCACATATGTCACCTGGTGTCAGGACTCAAAGCCAAGAACGCCACACTCCTGACTTTTCTCAGTCTATGAAGACCCAGAAACTCCTGGTCGCACCTTTTATCTAGTGCCCAGTCAATCCTCCCTTTTCCAAATTTACTTCCTTACAAAACATTTAATAATGCTCGGGAGACCTTACTTCAAACCCTTATAATATATGCATTATGCATGGCTTTATCTCCTTTCAAAATAGTCACTTTGATTGAAAGTCAAACACCTTTATATCAATTTTGGGTTTATCATGTGTATTTGAAAGAAAAGATGAGAGGCAGAGATAAACAGATTGGGAAACGAATTGTCCTCTATTTTAACTTTATCTACAAGTGTAAAATCTTGGGGTTGTTAATTTGTTTTTAATTATCAAGTGTTTTCAGCAGAAGTATATACAGGGATTTCTTTGCCAACATCATTCTAATGACTATGAAAAATGGATGTCCAGTACATTTAAATCACTGTGTTCCCCATGAGCTTATGTATTTCAGGATCTGGTAGAGTGAATACAGCTAATTTTAGCAGCTGTTTCCTTAATGCTGTTTGGTGAAAGCAGCTCCAGAGGTATAATTGTAGTTCTTGTGTGCTATAAGCAACTGGGAAAAGGCTTTGCCTCTTCCTACCTCTACATATTCTCTCATCATGTCCTCAGGAACTGTAGGATGGGCCACAGCATCCTGCCTAACTGGCATGGACGATAAAGGGCATATGGTCAAAGGTAAAGAGCACTCAGGGCTGAATCTCCACTGATACAACCCCAGTATTTGAATCCCTTGTAAGGACTTAATAATTACTTGCCTTCAATTTTTCACTAATCCAATACTCTTTCACAGCAAAAGGCCAATCAAGAACATGAACCAAGAATGTAGAGAAGAGGAGAAATCTTTGCCACCTGCATCATTTATGGTGTTAATTTCCAGGATATACAAAGAACTCAATAAGCTTAACATCAAAACAAACAAACAAACAAACAACAACAACAACAAAAACCCCACAAATATCTCAATCCAAACTTGGCAAAGGAACTCAACAGATTTTCTCAAAAGAAGAAATACAAATGATCAATGAATGTATGAAAAAATGTTCAACATCTCTAGCAATCAGAGAAATTCAAACTTAAAACTTCACTGATAATGAAATATTTTAAAATACAAAAATTGTTACGAATGGAATAGAAAATACATATGCACCATTTAGACTTATCTGACCAGCCTCTCTTTATGAAGAATTTTTTGTCTTTAAATATCTCTTTCCTACTTCAGCTATATGACCTTCATTTTATGAAAATCAGAGTGGTTTCTATGGCCAGAATCTCGCTGTGTATCATACCCTAATTTGACTTTGTATCTAGTGTCACTGTGCATTACACAGTTAGGGATATGGGTTATGGAACATCATTCTGGATTGCTGGTGGTTGCTCTAACTGCAGAATCTGGCTTTTTAGTTTTAATCAGCCCTTTTTTCCCATTACAGGTTGTGTGATGATCCACAGTCTGTGTTGGTTATTGCAGATCCAGAGATGTTCAAAACAGTGATGGTTTGTTTTCACAAATCAGCTGTAAGCATTCATTTTTTAAAATGAGATTTTTTATTAAATTTCTGTCTTAAAATGATTACACTTTCATAGAGAATTGCTAAAAAATATACAGGGAGGTTTCATATACTATTCTCCTGAATTGTAGCAGTTACATTTTATGAGCACATTGCTTATCTATGAATATAGTCTAGTCCTCTTATTATAGTAATGAAAAAATGTCATTGATACAATTCACAGAGCGTATTTAGATTTCACCAGATTTTTTTTTTTTTTGCGTGCCTCATGCATGTGTGCCTATGTATGTCTGCAAATTTGCTACTGTGGATATATTCATGTAACTATCATCTTAGTCCAGACAAAGTGTTTCCCAAGGCTCTGTCTTACTAGTCTTTTAGAGTCCTTATGTGTATCTTGTCTTTTCCTCTTAACAGGGTCTTCATAAAAGCAAATATGGTTTTATTTGGAGGAGACTAATATATTAATATTTCTTTGTCATTTAGGCATAATATCTGAAAATTCTTTGCTTCTGACTTCTGTTTTTCTTGTTTCTCTTCTAAAAGTTGTACTTTTATGTTTTGCATTTGAATCTATGATCTATGTCACATTCATTGTTAAACAAGATGAGGTTTGTTTTTGTTGTCTCATTTTGTTGACCTGTGTCTGTCCAATTTCTCCAGCGCCATCTTTAGAAAGACTGTCTTTGCAGCACTTCCAAGCTCATTCTCTGAAGCCAATATCACCCTGATCCCAAAACCAGACAAAGACACCAATATCTCTAATGAACATAGATGCAAAACTTCTCAATAAAATACTGGCAAATTGAATACAAAAACATGTCAAAAAGATCGTGCACCATGATCAAGTGGGGTTCATCCCAGGGATGCAAGGTTCATTCAACATATGGGAATAAATAAATGTAATCATCACATCAATAGACTCAAGGATTAAAATCATATGATCATCTCAATATGTGCAGAAAAAGCATTTGACAAAATATAGCATCACTTCATGTTCAAAACACTAGAAAAACTAGGGGTAACAAGAACATATTTCAATATCATAAAGACTATCTATGCTAAGCCTCAAGCCAACATCATCCCAAATAAAGAAAAATTAAAGGTATTCCCTCTAAAAACTAGAACAAGACATAGTTCTTCAAACACTGGCCAGAGCAATTAGACAGACAAAGAAATTAAAGGGATACATATAGGAAAAGAAGACTTAATTAACAGTATCTGATTATGATATGATTCTATACCTAGGAGACCCAAAAATCTCCACCAGAAAGCTTCTAGAACTAGTAAATGAATTCAGGAAACTAGCAGGATATAAAATTAACACCCATAGATCAGAGGCATTTCTATAGTCAGTGACAAATCCTCTGAGAAAGAAAACTACCCATTTACAATAATTAAAAAAAATAAGATACTTGGGAATCAACTTAAAGAAAGAAGTAAAAGATCTACACAAATAAAAACTACAGAACCCTAAACAAAGAAAATCACAGAAGACCTTAGAAGATAGAAATATCTACCTTGCTCTTGGGTAGGCAGAATTAATATTATCAAAATGACCATACCACCAAAATCACTATACAGATTTCCTGCAATTCCAATCAAAATTCCAATGGCATTCCACATATAAATAAAAAAGGCAACCATGGAATTCATCTGGAAAAATAAGAGATGTGGGAAGCCATTTCTGACATGTGATTGGGTGGCTCCTGTTAAGGGTCTGAGGCGCTTTGGCTGTGTCGAAGCTTTCCCGTCCCTTTCCTGATGACAGAGCCCATCCATGTGGGGGTGTGCCTGACCACTGACCCCGGGGACCCAATCACTGACCCTGACCTTGGAGTGCAGCCCCCCCAATCTTCATTAGATGGAATTCTCCCCTGAATCTCTTGTTCAACAATAAGAGGCTACTCCCAGGCATGTTCACTCTCTCTCTCCTGCTAGCCCTGAGTAATACTTGCTGCCCTGCTGGGCGGTTAGAGGAGGGAACCAGAGAGGGGAGCCGTCTCGGACCTAGCAATAGAAATAAGGTGACTGAGTCTATGTGTTTTATTTTGATCTCTTCTAACTGACTTTATGCCTAGAACATCATTAATGAAACCATTGCGCAGGCCGCATGGTAGAAAGAGACCCAGAATAGCTAAAGCAATTCTTAGCAGGAAGAGTAAAGCAGGTGGCATCACTATACCAGACCTTAAACTATACTACAGATCAATAGTAACAAAAACAGCACAGTATTGGCACCAAAACAGACTGGTAGACCAATGGTACAGAATAGATGACACAGAGACTAACCCACAAAATTACAATTATCTTACATTAGACAAAGGTGCCAAAAACATGCATTGAAGAAAAAATAGCCTCTTCAAAAGATGTTGCTGGGAAAACTGTAAATCCATATGCAACAAAATGAAATTAAATCCTGTAATCTCTTTCATCTGTCTAATTGCTCTGGCCAGTGTTTCAAGAACTATGTTAAATAGAAGTGGTGAAATCGGGCATCCCTATCTTGTTCCAGTTTTTAGAGGGAATGCTTTCAATTTTTCTCTATTTAGAATCTTGTTGGCCTGGGGCTTAGCATAGATAGCTTTTACAACATTGAGATATGTTCCTGTTATCCCTATTGTTTCTAGAATTTTGAACATGACGCAGAGCAGTATTTTATCAAATGTTTTCTCTTCATCTGTTGATATGATCATATGGTTCTTATCTTTAAGTCTTTTGATGTGATGAAATACATTTATTGATTTCTGTATGTTGAACCAACCTTGCATCCCTGGGAGAAACCCCACTTGATCGTGGTACAGTATCTTTTTGATATGTTTTTGTATTTGATGCCAGAATTTTATTGAGAATTTTTACATCTATATTTATTAGAGATAATGGTCTGAAGTGTTCTTTTTTTGATGTGTCTTTGCCTGGTTTTGGAATCAGAGTGATATTGGCTTCATAGAATGGGTTTAGAAGTGATCCTTCTTTTTTATTTCCTGAAATGAGTTGTAGAGTATTGATATTAGATCTTCTTTAAAGGTCTTGTAGAACTTGGATGTGTATCCATCCATTCCTGGGCTTTTCTTGGTTGGTGGACTTTTGTGGTGTCTGCTATTTTATCACTTGAAATTGGTTTAAATTCTGTATATCATCCTGATTCAATTTGGACAAATTATATGACTCTACAAATTTATCGGTGCCTTTGATATTTTCTATTTTATTAGGGTATATATTTTAAAAATAATTTCTAATTTTCTTCTGTATTTATGCAGTGTCTGTTGTGATATTTCCCTTTTCATAATGTATGTTAGTGATTTGAGTTTTTTCTCTCCTTGTCTTCATTATAATGTCTAACTTTCTGTCAATTTTATTTGTTTTATCAAAGAACAAACTTTTTGTTCTGTCAATTTTTTCAATTATTTCTTTTGATTAAATTTCATTTATTTCTGCTCTGATTTTAATTATATCCTGTCTTCTGGTGCTTTTGGTGTTGATTTGTTCTTCTTGTTCTAGGGCTTTGAGATGTTGTGTTAATTCACTTATTTGTTTACTTTTTCTTTTCTTAAGGAATAAACTCCATGCAATGAGCTTTCATCTTAGAACTGCTTTCATAGTGTCCCAGAGATTTTGATATGTTGTATCTGTGTTCTCATTCACCTCTAAAAACTTTTAAATCTCCTCCTGATGTTTTCTGTATCACATTGTTCATTCAATAGCATATTGTTTAGTTTCCAGGTGTTGGAGTGGATTTTTATTTCTTATTTTATCATTGATTTCTAATTTCATTCCAGTATAATCTGATAAATTCAGGGTAGTATCTTCACTTTTTATGTTTTCTAAGAGCTGCTTTGTGGCATATTATATGGTCTATTTTAGAGAAGGATCCATGTGCTCTTGAGAAGAAAGTATAATCTCTTGTTAAAGATTAAAATATTCTATATATCTCAGTTAAGTCTAAATAATTGATTGTATTATTGAGTTCTAGAGTTTGTTCATCTTTTGTTTGGAAATCTATCTAGTGATAAAAGAGGTGTGTTAAAGTCAGCCAAAATTATTACGTTGTGGCCTATTTGACTCTTGAACTTGAGAAGAATTTGATGAATATAGCTGCACAATTGTTTGGGGCATGTATATTTATGATTGTTATGTTTTTGGTGTATGGTTCCCTTGAGAAGTATGTAATGTCCATCTTTATCCCTTTTGATTAACTTTGGCTTGAAGTGTACTTTATTTGTATGAGGATGGAAACCTCTGCTTGCTCCCACAGACCATGTGAGTGGTATGATTTTCCCCAACTTTCCCCCTTTAGTCTATGAATGGCTTTTCCAATGAGATGAATCTCTTAGAGGCAGCATATTATTGAGTCTTTTTTTAAAATCCTATCTGCCAGTCTATGTCTTTTGATTGGTGAGTTTAGGCCATTAACATTCAGGGTAATTATTGAGACATAATTTGTATTAATAGCCATTTTTGTTTATTTTTGGAATTTAACTTGTCTTGGTTTCTCCTTTGATTAGTTTTTCCTTTAGTATAATACTTCCATTTTCTGATTTTTAATGTTGTTTTTCAATTTATCTTCATGGAATATTTTACCAAGGATGTTCTGTAGTAAAGACTTTTGAGTTGTAAAATCTTTTAACTTGCGTTTATCATGGGAGATTTTACTTTCATCATCAAATCTAAAGATTAGTTTTTCTGGATATAAGATTCTTGGTTGGCATCCATTTCCTTTCAGAGCTTGATATATGTTGTTACAGGACCTTATAACTTTCAGGGTCTGGGTTCAAAACTCTGCACATATTCTAATCGGTTTCCACCTATAGGTAATCTGATTCCTTTCTCTCATGACTTTTAATATTCTCTCCTTATTCTGTATATTAGGCATTTTCATTATAATGTGTCTTCATGTGGATCTGTTATAATTTTGTACATTTGGAACCCTGTGAACCTCTTGAATTTGGTTTTTCAATTCATTCTTCATGTTTGGAAATTTTTCTGATATTATTTCATTGAACAGATAGCTCATACCTTTGGTTTGGAACTCCACTCCTTCCTCTATCCCAATATCTCTTAAATTTGGTCTTTTTATGCTATCTCATATTTCTTATATGTTCTACTCATGGTTTCTTACCATGAGAATGATAGGAAGTACCTTTGGGTAGACAATTAAGTGGGAAAACAGTAGAGTACATAAAAAAACCACACAGATATATCAAGAAAAGTAAAAAATGTTAAAATAGCTGAACCTGGTGGAAAATAAGAAAATAGATTTAAAATTTTTAAAATAAAATAGTATTAAAAGAATATACAACATAATGTATTATTCAGACGTCCAAGACCTCAAAATCCTAATTCATGCAAAGTATTTGTTTTCACATATGTTGGGGATGTGACTGCAGGAGAAAGGAGAAGGAGCGAGAAAGAGAGAGAGGGAGAGAGAGAGAGAGAGAGAGAGAGAGAGAGAGAGAGAGAGAGAGAGAGAAATATTGAAGAGAGACACAGGGCTTGTTTTGGTTGTTTATCAGTATCTTTCCTGCTTCAGTTCTCATCCAATAGGTGGGGTCCTCTGTTGTTAGCTGGTATCTCTGCCCTCAGGATGGTGAAAGTAACCAAGGTGTCATTGTGCAGAGTTATCAGCTGCTGTGGAGAGTGGGGAGTTAGAAACTGAGTACCAGGAAGATGGTGATAAAGGTGACACAAGATAGAGGCTCCTGCTTTCAGTGGTGTGTCTGTTGTTGTGGTGGAGGAAGCCTGGCGATGGTTTTGGATGATGAGTTCAGCATCAAGCTCTGTGGATGGCAGTGTCAGCTGATTTCGGAGCCTGTGTAAATTTCCTAGGTGCTGGCAGGCACTGTGCATAGGTGATTATGTCAGCTGCTGCAGAGTCCCAAGATAGCAGTGACCAGGGGATTTCCCACATTGGTAGATGAGGGTCCACACAGGGGTGGCAGACTGAGTTTTTACTCATGGGAAGATCCAGGTATCTTCCATGGAAGCAGCATCCGTGATTTCTGCTTGAGTTGGTGGCCAAATGTTCTTTATGCGTGCTGCTGCCACTGCCATGGATGGTCTCACTCAGGTATCCAGTAGTCTTTCGTGGGCTAGTATTTGGGAAACCTACTCTAATGCTGAAGCCTGAAGCCCTGGACAGGCAAGGTGTTTCCTGCATGGGGTGCGAATATTGCAGGCAGAGAAGCCATATTCTCACAACTTGAACCCCAGGTCACTGAGCAATGCAGAATTCTGCCTCCCTCTGGCCCGCCATCTTGGAACCCCCCTTAATAATCCACACTTCACTCGCTGCTGTAATTTGTTCGCTTATGGCTCTCTCTCTCTCTCTCTCTCTCTCTCTCTCTCTCTCTCTCTCTCTCTCTCTCTCTCTCTCTCTCTCTCTCTCTCCTCGATCTGAGAGATGAGTCTCATTCACCTTAGTGTCTGTGACTCCCCTGGCACAAGGACAACTGCCTCATGGCATGTGATGGGAGCAAGAACTAGCCATTGTTCAACAGATAGTTCTGACAGTGTGTGGATCTGTGCTGGTCTTATTCTTGCTGCCTGTGTAGCAGAAAGAGGGTAAAATGGCAAAGATTTAAATATTCTGTGTTTTCTCTACTCAGAAATTTTGAGGCCTACAGCACAAGCATAATCACTAGCACATTCTGTTACACAGAGGAAGGATGTCACACTATCTTCATTCACACTGAGTGAAAGAGGGGCTGGCAGGGGCATGACAACAGGGCCAGCTACAGCCAGAGACAGTTAATGTTGACTCCCTCAAAAATTCACAAGATTTCTTTGTGAAAATAAAGTGAAGAGCATCAGAGATTTAGATATCTTTCATCCACCTTTTCTTATAATTTCTATGTGAACTAGCATTTCTTTTTCTCTTTTAAATAAATATTTGTTAAGATATCATTAACATTATAAAAATAGAGTTATATAATATATAGTCTTTTGTAATGTAAATGGCTTTCATTCAGCATTTTGTTTTCAAATTATACATATATATCAGATTTTATGACCAAATAATATTTTATTGTATTTATATATCTAAATTTGGTTATCCATTCATCATTTGAGTGATTTCCACCTTTTGGTCATTGTGAATAGTGCTATTATGAATAACATTGTGAAACTTGTTTGTGAACTCTAGTTTTCAATTTCTTCTAGTGTATACTCAGGAGTGAAATTTATGGCTTATGCAATAAATCTGTGTTTCACTTAATAAAGAACCACCAAAAATATTTTCTATAATAGTTGTACCATTTTACTTTCTCACCAAAAATGTATGAGAGTTCCAATTATTTCATGTCTTTTCTAAGACTTTATGTTTCCACCTCTAATTTTAGACATTGTAGTGAATGTAAGATGGCATCTCCTGTGGTTTTCATTTGTATCATCCTATTGGTTACTAGTACTGAGCAATGTTAGTTACTTTTTTATTTGTTCTGTTTAGGTGTACATGACAGGAGAGTATATTTTGACATATTTATAAAAAAATAGAGAACATCTTATTCTAATAAGAATCCCAGTCTTGAGGATGAACAGGATGTGGAAATTCACTGTGGTGTATTTATCTGTGTAAATAGGAAAGTTAAGACAGATCCACTACTTTAAAGAAATATCTATCCATGGGCTGGGATTGTGGCTCAGTGGTAGAGCACTTGCCTGGCATGTGTGAGGCACTGTTTTCAATTCTTAGCACCACATATAAGCAAATAAATAAAGGTCCATCCATAACTAATAAAAATATTTTTAAAAAATATCTATCCACCTCTTTTGCCATTGTATACCCAAAGCATTTGTCTTTTCATTTTGAGGCTTAAGAATCTTTGTATAGTCTTCACAGAAATCCTTGTTAGATTATGATTTACAACAGGTTTGTCCTATTCTATAGATGTCTTTTCACTTTCTTGATATTTTCCTTTGAAGCATAAAGTTTTTAGTTTTTTTTTTTTTTACAATTTATTCCTTTCATGGAAGCTACTATATACCTCAATCATTCAAATGAATGAACTAGATTTCAAAATCTTAAATGTATTAATCTCAAAGCTGCAAAGTTCATAAAAGAAAAGCAATTGACAGAAAATTAATGTAATATGATGCTATTTATAAAAATGTTAAAAACTTAACATGTCACGGAAACTTACATTTGAATGATGTGTGATTTATGTGTTTTCCTTTTATTGTTTGTGCTTTAAGTATTAAATATCAGAGTCCATTGAGACCATATGGACTTACACAGTACAAATTTTCTGTCAAGAATTGCATAGATTTAACTCTTATGCTTAGGTGTTTCAACCATTTTGCGTTAAGTTCTACATACAGGGTCAGATAAAGACAACACTTTGTTGTTTTGTATGTAGTTATTCAGTTGTTCCAGTTTTTTTGAAGAGTGTCTACCCCATTCAATGGCGATGGCACCTTTCTCAAAATTCCACAGGTCATAGACAGGTGGGTTTCTTTCTGAACTTCAAATCATATTTCACTTATCTATATGTTACCCATTTGCCAGGACCAATAATTCTGTGTTTAACTTAATAAAGAACCACCAAAACTATTTTCTATAATAGATCTACCATTTTTTTATCACCAAAAATGTATTTTTGCTTTGTGTTAAGTTTTGAAATCAAGAAATGTGAATACTACACTTTATTCTTGTTTTTCAAAAAATTTTGGCTATTTGGGGTTCCTTTAAATTCAATTTAAATTTTAAATCATTTTGTCAATTTCTACAAAGAAGTCAGCTAAGATTCTCTTACAAAGGTCATTCTAACCTGCAAATTGATTTCAAGAGTATTGCCATTTTGCTGATATTAAGTTTTCTGATCCATGAACCTAGCGTGTTTTGTGATAGTCATGTAGATCCTCTTTAATTTATTTCAACAGTGTTTTATAGTTATTATTGTACCTGTTTTTCACTTTTTGGTTCTTTAAAATATTTTTATAATAGATGGAAACAATATATTTTATTTTTATGTAGTGCTGAGGATCAAACCCAGTATTTCACACATGCTAGGCTAGCACTCTACTAACTGAGCTACAGCCCCAGACCTGTTTTGCACTTTTGTCAATTTGATTCCTAAGCACTCTACTAACTGAGCTACAGCCCCAGACCTGTTTTGTACTTTTGTCAATTTGATTCCTAAGTACTTGTTCTTTTCAATTATATCATAATTTGAACTATTTTCTTTATTTCTTAATTTCCCTTTTAGACTGTTTATTATAGTGTATAGAAACACAGTTTGTTTTTGTATACCTATCATGTATTTTTCAGTTATCATTCTCAGACAAAATTGAGAATCATTGATGTCAATAATTTCTTAACATTATGAAGGATTTATACAGTCCAGGGTAATCCTGACTCACCCCCAGGAATCCTGTTACAGAAAAACTACTTCTTTTACATTTCAATAATAACTCTTTCTGACTCTTATTTTCCCCCTTCTTCTCATCCTTCAAATTCTAGTTCAATATACAAAGTCTTCCAAGGAGTCCACCCCATCTAATGTAAGACTCATTTTGTTATTGTTTACTGCAAACTGTTTTCATCATCTAAGTTAATATTTTGTTATTAAAGCTTCCCATTTGTAGGCCTATATTTTATCTTTTTTTTAATCTTAGTTTTCTAAATGTGGTCCTGACACTTGAACCCAGAGCCTCAAACAGGCTATGCAAGCCCTCTACTATTGAGCCAAAACCACAGTCCCTGGAGACCTATTTTTTATGTATCTTAGTACATCATCCCACTTAACTACATCACCTTATTTATGCCTTTCATAAAATTTCAGTGGTGACTTGTACAGAACCTCATCCATGGCAAGCTCTCAGTAAACATTTAAGTAGAGACTTGTCATTAAATTATATTTCATGGCTGTCATTTTTTTGCTCTTTTTAATTTTAAAATTTTACATATAACATTTTTCTCCCTCTTTATGTGTGTGTGTGTGTGTGTTTGTGTGTGTGTGTGTGTGTTTGTTCACACACGTGTTTCTCAGTATGCAGAAAATATTTGCAAACTATTTGAAATTTAAAAATAGTAATTTGTTACATTTATGGAACAATGTGGAATTTCTTCTGTGAAAAATGAAAAGTTGTCATTGAGTCATAAAAAGCAAGGTCTTATATGGCTTATTTCTAGAAATTGTTAATTTAATATGCAAAATCTCCCCCATCTGTTAGTTTTCCATATAGGAAATGAGAGGAGAGATATGGTTATCATTTTCTTTGAGGATTCAGGGCAGCCATGTAGCTATGCTTCATGTATGTACATATAAGAAACTTACATCTGATAGAAAATAAGTCTCTAATACACTAGGATGGGGTAGGTACTTTATGCAAGCTCCTAGTCTTTCTCAGCTGGAATTTCTCAGTATCTACTGACAGTTTTCTTCTCTTTCTTCTCCTTAAATCAGAAGATTACTCTGATGGAGGTACCCTGACAGTAAAGAAATGCCTTGGTGAGAATAGGGCAAAAGTGCTCTTTAAAACTCTGTAGGACTCAAATGTTACCCATTTGCACTTATTTTAGAAGTAAAGACAAAGAGGAGTCTTGGAAGCGGGTAAGCATAATATTCCCTGAAGTTCTTTTCCATCTTTACACTCATTAGTTCAATCAAGAGGCATGACTGGACTCTTTTAGAAGGGAAGGACTACTCATATACTTCAAATTATAAACCTACTCAGGGCTTCCTGTGTAACCCATGCATGAAATAACATCCATGAAATTCACTTTATTTAGCTTTACAGAGAGTTTGACTCTGGTGTAAATTTTTTAAATTCACCCATCTTACTTAAATTTTTTTTGTGTGGTACCAGGGAACTCAGGGCCTCACAGTTGCTAGGCAAGTGCTCAACCACTGAGCCTCATCCCCAGCTCCCTTTCTACAAACTCAAATTAAAACACACACACACACACACACACACACACACACACACACACAAGCCAACATGATTTTATCCCAGGCTTGACAGTGAATAGATGTTCATGAAAGATTTTTTTGAATGGACAGATGTATATATAATTTCACTATCCAATCTTGACACAGCTTATAAAATAAATGGAAGAAATTCAGGACATACAAGGCTAAAAGTAGTTTTCATGTGTTGATACAGCTTCATTATCTTAAATTTATCTTTTCTTATTCTTTTTGTTTTGGTGATTCATTTACTACTTTTAAGTATGCTAGTTTTCAGATTCCTCTTAAATTCAGCAGTGAATTATTAATCCAGCCATAAAAACCAATGTTCTAAAGATTGTGTCAAGAGAAAAGTCTGTGGGCTGGGGATATGGCTCAAGTGGTAGTGCACTCGCCTGGCATGTGTGCGGCCTGGGTTCGATCCTCAGCACCACATACTAACAAAGATGTTGTGTCTGCTGAAAACTAAAAAACAATTATAAATTCTCTCTCTCTCTCTCTCTCTCTCTCTCTCTCTCTCTCTCTCTCTCCCTCCCTCTTTCTCTCTCTCTCCCCCTCTCTCTCTCTTTTTAAAAAAGAGAAAAGTCTGTAAAGTAGAATCTGAATCTCCCTAAAGATTTATGCTCTGTTCTTAAAGAAGGATGTATGACAGAACAAAAGGATATATCTGGAGTGTAAAATTATTTGCTCTGTGAATAAAAAAATTGAATTTAAGAAAAATTTATGCTGCTCTTGAGTTACTAGTGATGCTAGACCTTCTCTGGGCTTGGTCAGTGTCTCTACACAGTACTCTGTGTTGTGTAACGGAAATGAGGTGACCACCTCATTGCCAAACATAAAGACTCACCCTCTCTAGTTCTCTTGGGACTCTCTCCACCCCTTTCCATACCCTCACCTCTTTATTCCTTCCCTTACAAATTCATAAACACTGAATCAAGAACTATAAAGGTCTATGAGTATAAATTTTGTATCATCTACTCTTTCTTTCAAAATACCCTTTACTTCCCATGACTCTGATGTTAAGCAAAAAAATCTAATTTTACACTCCATAAATACCCTCTAGTGGCATGATTTACAAATATCTTGTTGATAAATAATAAAAAATGTTCCTTATATATTTATTTTAATATGTTTAGAGTGTCACTGACCATTATATGTCGTCTTTTAATGGGGTTTCTAAAGATATTTCTCTAATACTCTGAATGACTGTAGACATATATAGAATGCTGCTTGAATTCCTGCAAGGAAGTTAAAATAGTAAAGTTATATGTAAACTACTTTATTCTTGGAGGAGTCAGAGAACATCAGGTATCTGGATTCTTGAAGATTTTTAGAGATTTACCCAGAATAACATCTACATTTGGGACAAACACAGGTATAGTCATTGGGAGATAAAATCTCTTCTCAACACTCTCCTCAGAGCCTTAGCTGCATTTTTATTCTGGAGAGTTTAAATCAGAGGAATCAGTGTGGGAGTAATGATGTTATAGAACACAGAACCAACTTTTTCTTGCAGTGGAGTGCACTGAGATCTGGTTCTCATGTATGAGAAAAAGCAGGAGCCAAACCAGAGAGAGACCACAGTGAGTTGGGAGCTGCAAGTGGCAAAGGCATTTCTCTTACTCCCAGCTGAACACATCTCAATGACACTGTGCAGGATGAAACCATAGGATGTATAAACGAGAATGATGGAGAGTAGAAGAAGCATGATGGTGCTTATGTACACTGTGGACTCATAGACACTGACGTCAACAAATACCAACTTCAAATCAGCTTGATACTCACAGTACAAGTGGTGTATTTTCCGAATCTCACAGAAAGGAAAGTACATCAAGATAAAAGTGTGAATTAGAAAATTCAGAGATGCCCCAACCATGACGTGAGGGCCATCATCAGTGCCATCTTCCTGCTCATGAGCACAGTGTAATGCAGAGGATGACAGATGGCAACATACCTGTCATAGGACATGAGAGCTAGCAGAAGACACTCAGCGCCACTGAGAAACAAATAGAAGAAGTGCTGGGTGGCATATCCAAGGAAGGAGATGAACTTCTTGCCAGATAGGTAGTTGGTGGCAATCTTGGGAATGGTTGTGCAGACTTGCATCATGTCCATGAGGGAGAGCTGGCTGAGCAGGAAGTACATGGGTGTGTGATCCACACATATGAGGAGGATGGTGAGGGTGTTGCCACTCAGTGCAACAAGGAAGACCACCATGGTCAGGCAGAAAAAAAAAAGGTGGGTCAGAGAGTATCAAAGAGCCATTCAAGGATTAAGTCTGGCAGAGACGTCTGATTCCTCAGCCACATGCTCCCTTCTCAGTCTCTAGGGAAACAAAGAGTGGAGACAAAGTGTGATGCCAGAAATATGGGATCCTGTGTACAAGACGATAACAATTTGATTCAATAAAAAATTTTTGAAGAGTTTTTTCTCTATTTGTAATTATCCAGCAGCTGAAATTATTGAAATTTGGTTTTTTCAAAGCAAGAGAAATCTAAAATTTGTAATCACAGTCATGGTCATTTGAAATTCCAAGACTCTATTAATGGCCAAAATTTATGACTCTTATTACTAAATATAGGCATATGTGTGTGTAATCATATGTGTGATTTGTGTTAGTGTGTGTCTGTGTTTGTATGGTTGGTGGATTATGTTTCTTATTTGACCAGGCAGGTGCTATCAAGAGCATCTGAACCACTAAGACATTTCTATTACTACATGTAATTGTTAAGGGTGGCGATACAGAACTTTGGCCTTATTTCTTTGTGGAAGCTGGTTAAGGAGTTGGTGTACTGCATTCATGTTTAAGTCTGATGTGGAAACTTTAAGTCTACAGGACAAGCAGTGGAAAGGGAAGATAGTACAAAGCAAGGCAGACAAGAGACAGATAAAATACAAAAGCATAAGCTGTGACCCCACAAGAGAACACAAACAAACAAAAAAGAGTCAGTTCTGCTTGCCTACGGAATTAGGCACTGCGGTTCTTTTTTTTTATTGTATTGGCTCCTTTGAATTCTACACAATATTTGGATTTCTTTTAACATGATTAAAAAGCATAAAATAGGCTTCAATTCAGTCCCCATACTTCCCTTTTTCCTCCCCTTCTCCCTTCCTCTGATTAGTTCCTTCTACTCTGCTGATCTGCTATTTATTTAGCATTTTTTATTAGTTACTTGTAGATGTACATCCAGATGAAATCCATATGGTATGTTCATATAGGCACATGGGAAATTTAGGTCGGATTTCTAATGAAGCTAAATGCACACCCCTAGCCCAGAATTCCAAGAGCCTAAAGGAGTAGCCTGGGGAAGGTAGAGCAACTGCAGGCCCAGCCATTGCTCCATACAGGTGAGGTGTGAGCCAGCAGACCAGCAACATCGTATTAATACTATAGGATAACTGCTTCCCTTCTGCCCTCTAATCTCCCAGGAAGCTCCTCTAATACCCACCTTAACTAGAAATGATAGATTAGAGGGAATTTGGTGAGATGTAGTTTATCCTAGCCAACCTCACACATCACAAAGTCACTACAGTCCATCTTCTGCCATTTTAACACACATATTCATCTCATTCAGTCAGGTTAATCTCCAAATACAAAAATGATACATGTGCAACTAAATACAATACATCTAGCATGAAGGCAACACATTAACATTTTCTCCAGGAGAAAATCCAAAGTTCTTTATTTCGCTTAGGGGAGATATTCATTCCTCTGATACATGTGTCCCCTTTTATATCCTGGAACTTCAAACTTTTTTGGATGATATATATAAAAAAGATTCTTATGGAAACTGTTGGGAGTTACCCAGGCTCCAAATATGGCGCCACCCATGCTTCTCTTCCGGTACTAACTTCCTCATGCCCCAAGATAGCAGCGGGAAGAGCTGCCCAATGGTGAGCCATGCTGACCCTCATGATCCTTACCCACTAATCAGAAAGTGCCCTGTGCCAATATCCTATTCTGTTGAATGGCCCCCGGCTCTATAAATGTGGAAAGCTGTTTCTCAATAAACAGGTACTTCTCTGATGATGAGCCTTGTCCAATAATTCTTTCAGAAACAACATTATTACTACCCCCATAGGATAAATTTTCTTATCCAAAGAAAGGTTAATCTTTACTTTGGACATCAACTCCTGTTTCCTCACTCAGTTGTGGCATCTGCCCAATAGATCCATGAACAAATTGGCATCAGGGGTAAAGATTATTCCTGGATTCAGCAAAATGGACTTACACTCACCAAGGCCAATTTGTCTGAAGCACTGCTGAATACTTACTGCTAATATCAAAGACCAACCTGAGTTCCTAACATGGCACCATTCCCTGGAGTGATCAGCCAGCCCCTCCATAGCACATTGATGACACTGGACCAAATTCAACATAAAAGGGACCCTCCTTTTTTTTTCCTGGACTGGACACTCACTCTGGGTATGAATTTTGCTTCCTCACCTGAAGTGCTGCTGCCACAACTAACATCTCTGGACTCACAGAATGCTTTATTTACCATAAGAGTATTCCATGCAGCATTGCTCCTGATCAAGGAGCTTGATTCACAGCAAACAATTTTGCAATATGGCCTGTGTTCATGGGATTTGTTATACTTAACATAAGTCCTCCATCTTCCTGAAACACAGAACCTCATAGAATTGTGAAATACCCTGTTCAGACTCTGCTTCAAGCAACACCTAGTTGGAAACATCTCTCATTGCTGGGGCAATGTCCTCCAGGTTGTGGTACATGCTCCATGTTTGCATCTAATTTATGCTACTGCTTTGCTCACAGCAAGGATTCATAAGATAAGACCCCAAGCATTCGATGGATATAAATTATAGTGTGTTCTGTCCCTATAAGATTGGTGTCTATGACCCACCAACATTATTTGTTCCTGTATTTTTCAGTTCTGCTGCTTTAGAAAATTCTTAGCGACAAAGAGAAAGATTCTTCTACCCAGACACAAAATGATTCAATTTTCTGAGAGTTGAGATTTCCCTGCTGCCACTTTAGGATGCTCACTATAGCTGAATCAACAGGTGAAAAATAGGGTCACTCTGTGGCATGGAGTGATTGATTCCTACTAGGAAGGGGAAACTCAGTTGCTACTACACAATACAAAGAGGAAGAGCAAGTGTGACATAGGACATTTTCTCGGTGCCTCTTGGAACTCCCAGGTCCTGTGATGGAGGGCAATTAGAAACTAAATCCCAAGTCAGGTCACACTGATAAGGGCTCAGATCATTCAGAGATGAAGGTTTGTGTCACCCACCTGACCAGCAATAATGACCACCTGTGAACCAAGGAAGTATGGACTGTGGAGTAAAATAGGATAGTTATAAAGACCAGTAATGACCATGTGGACAACCCCAAGGAACACAAACTGCCATACTTTGTGCATTTATTCTTAATGATGATAAGAATTTGTATATTTATATTACACAAATTGTTTATTTCATTGTCATCGTCTCATCAAACATGAGGTGTGAATAATACCTAAAATCACATCTAAGTATTTAAATAACTGGATATAAATGAAGGAGTATGAATCAGTAGAAACAGAATAAATTTCACACAAAATACAAAAAAAGGATTTTTTTTCCTTAATAAGGAAAGGATTGTATATTTTATATGCTCTTCTTGGGAAAAGTTGACAATGTCTTAGGTTATACATAGAATAGTCATATCCAATTAGGTAGAAGGATATTTTATGTTGTCTTTATTTGAATATTGAGCAAAATTTTAAAAAAAAATGCATGAGTGCTGTGTTGACACAAAACAAAGCAACCATACCTGTGTTCCTGGGTAGATTTGTGAGTTAACAGATTACATAAAATGCCGACAAAACTTGGTTTTTCATATTGATTTATCCACACTTGCCAATCTGTCTTCTCTCTCGTTCTCTCACAAACACTAATTAGAATGAGAAGTTGTTCTCCATGGGAAAATTAGCTCAAAAAAGTCATAAACTAATAGAGCCTTCTATCACTTCTTATGTCTTACCTCCTAAATATCTTCCTATACTTTTACAGATTCTGAATCACTGATGTACCTTAACAGGACAGAACCACCACCTTTAAAGTAAGTGATCATGACAATTATAAGAGTGAATACCAGCAATTAAAAATAATGATGTGAATATAAAAAATAAACTTCAAAAATAAATAAAAAAACACAGGACTTAATTCATTCTGATCAAATTTCAACTCTACCAGTAAAAAGAGTTCACATTTATTTTTCTTCTGTCCTAGGGTAGGTCTAGGATTATGACAGTCATGTCACACTGTTACTTCCTGCTCCACTTCTGTGGACTAAGAGAACAATTTCAACCCTGGTTCCCCTGATTACTCCTGTTGGGTGTGGCCTCAGCTCCAAAGACTAAGTTCCCCATCCCCCAAGAAGAGCTGTCCAAGGGTGAGCCCTGCTGGCTCACAAGATCTTTACCCACCAATCAGACTAGCCCTGCTGGCTCACATGATCCTTACCTACTAATCAGACTAGCCCTGCTGGCCAACATGATCCTTACCCTCCAATCAGACTAGCCCAGTTGACTCACATGATCCTTAACCACAATCAGAAAGCACCCCATGCCAACTGTCAAACCATTGTACTTTTAAACTGCCATAACTGTCAAACCACCCCTGGTTCTATAAATATGCAGAGCTGTTCCTCAATAAACGCACATTTTCTCTGATGACATGCCTTGTTCATTCCTTCATTGGTGCCAAAACCCAGGAGGGGGAATGCCTCACTGCTCAAAGGCCCCATCTATAAAGGGTTGCCATCCTTGTCCACTCTTTTTGAGTGCTTCTACTATTCACACAACACTGGCTCTTCAATTGGTGAGTTTCTCTATCAGGTGTCCAACTTCAGATGGGCTATACACAGGGGCTTTGACCATGATGGTCTGGCAAACCTCTGACACCCAATCTGGAGAAGAGAACACACCCCACCACCTTCACTGTCATGGTGGACTCTCTGGAGCCCAGTTCATGAGCAAGAGGTACTGAGGGGTGGAAGAACAGGCACTCCTCTCTCTCTCTCTCTCTCTCTCTCTCTCTCTCTCTCTCTATCTTTCTATCTCTATCTCTATCTCTAACTCTATGTCTATCTCTCTCTTAACCACCCTTGTCCCTCTCCTGAACTATAGGGGACTCTTCTTCTCTCCCTGAAGACTTCCCCTTATTAAATTCTGCACACAAGACTGGCCTTACTATCAAATAGACAATCAAAGTCAATGGCCCCCAGGAGGATCCCTGGATCCCGCAATTCTCAGAGACCTCTGTTTAACTTTTGCCAGCGCTCAAAAAAGTGGAAGAAGATCCCCTATGTTGAGGCTTTTCCTCTTCTTAATTCTCACCCTGACCAATCCGGCAGATGAACCCCCTCCCTACCTACCTCCCCCATCAGCTTCGTTGAGCCCCTCAGTTGCTCCCCCTGACTCAGCCGACACTTTTATTCCCCCCAAACTAGGTCCTGCTCCCTAGTCCCACAAAACATGGCCCCCTGAAGAGAGATTGCTGGACCTGAGGGCATTTTCCAGGCACATGTCCTGTTCTCTATGAATGACCTCACGCAACTTGAGCAAAGGTTGGGCTCATTAACAACAGAAGAGAGTTTCAATGGGTCCTCCTGGCTTATAGACTCACTTATATGTTATTGGCTAATACTCTCCTTCTTTAGGAATGTACCAGAGTCTGGGAACTTGCCAGAGGCCATGCGGATGAAACTCACAGAGTTAATCCCAATCACCCTCCAGGGCCACTTGCTGCCCCAGATAATACACAAGCTGGCATACAGAGTAGGGACCGATTCTCTGCATGTATTATTGCTTGGCTCTAAAAAGCCGCCTGTAAGGCTGTCAATTTCCAAAAATTACAAGAGACCCCCATCGGAATTTCTGGATCGGCTTATGAAAGCCCTTCAGCAGTAACCTAGATCCTGAAACTCCAGAAGGTCGTCATGTCCTTATGACATGTTTCCTCTTGCAGAGCTCTCCAACATCTGGGCCAAACTAAAATAGCTCGAACAAGGCCCTGCCAACCCCCAGACTGAGACTTTTCAGAGGCTCAACCAGGCCCTGCAGGGTGCTTCCTTGGGTCGTCGCCCATCACCAAATCCCTTCACACCAGGACTACTGCTTCAAGTGTGGTAAGGAGGGACATTAGGCCAGGGTATGCCCTGCACCACGCACTCCATGTACTCCTTGCCCTAAATGTCAACAACAAGGTCTTTGGGCAGGGCCATATAGTAGTCCCAAGCAGGAGAAGGACTAGGGCCCAACTATGGCTGAAATGATGGTAGTCAGCCAAGTAGACCATGATAATAGATTTTGCAACTAATTGCCTGAAACGTCTTATGTATTTTTTTTCTTTCTCACTAGCACCAAACTCTTTTTTATTTTCTAAGAATGGTTTGCATAAAAACAAGTTTTTTTCTAGGGCCATACAAAGTCCTCCTTGTTTTAGAAAGAAATGATTTAGACCTCATCTGTTTGTAATACTATTTCTGTCAGAGAGTCTAGTGAAAACTCTAGTTTGGATATTGACATTTTTAGTTCTCCTAAATCTATATCTATTTTATGGCTGAGAGACTTAAACTTTTTAGAGCCTGTGATAATATCTGAAGTTCCCAAAGCAGTATACTGATCCATCTATTCCCATATAAGCCAGGAGGAAAACTAAAATGGGGGAAGCCTGTCTATGTTGATAAGTCAGTGGGCCTAGCCTTTTAATAACTCCAGGTTCTTTTCCTTTTTCTCCATCAAAATAGTAGGTTACATAGTTCCGAGTTATTGACAGTTTTGAGATTTAGGCAAGAAGTTTGAAGTGGGACCCTGGAAGCACAATTTTTGTTGAACAGGGAGTTGTCCTACTTATAATTTGGGTTGTGAAAGCAAGTGTCTCTCTCTGGGAGATCAACCAAGGTGATATTGGGGTAATTCCCCAGGTACATCTTCCTGAGCTAGACATATTGGGGAACATCTATACAGATCATAATTTTTTCTCTAATATTAGGGCCCTACTACTGTTGTAAGGGAAAAGGGTGATGACTGTTCTTGCTTCTTAGAGGTGAGAGGGGGCAATGTGCAGTGGGCAAGCAGTTTGGAGTCCCTTTGTAGAAATTGAGAAGGTCAAGGAGTCCATGGTAAAAATCTGTTTCAGGATTGAAAATTCACCTGGGGGTGTGCACTTCTATGAGAGAAACAAAAAGACATACGAGTACTGAAATAAGATCAATGCAAAATAGCAGTTGTAACATCTGAAATCTTTTCCTGAATATTATGAATATGATAGAAATTAATAATTGTTTACCAGGAGGTGGAAGACCTGAGAAATTGTCCCCATAACAAGGCCTAACAAGGCCTAATAAGGCCCTATTTTAGGGACATAAATCTTTCACATTGTCAGAATTATCAGGAATGTAGACACAACATTTAGTTAAGTTAGTTAATGTCATCTGATTTTTGTAAAATATCTTTATTGCCATGATCTCTACATTCAGTAGAGATTTCTTTGTTACTAAGGGCTAGGTAACTATACTAGCAAAAACTTATTAAGTCTACTTGTTAGGAACATATGTAGGCCTTAACCTGACAAAAAACTTCTGACTCTGGCAATTTTTATCATCAGGCATTCTTGCCTAAGAATTTTTATTTTGTTGCCTCCAGTCTTACTTATTTTTGGGGGACTATTAATACAAGTGTACATTTTATGTTACATTAAAATAACTGTTGCTTATTTTAAATGCCCAGGAATGGCTGTGCTTTGGTTTTTAACTGTTTTTGCTACATGTTTAAGACCAAGCTGATAAAACAGACCTTTTTCCTGTCTATTGGTAAGAGTCAGCTGAGTTTTAATGGGGGACACTCTTGGGGAATTTTTGAGCCACATTTCAGCTCTGCTAGTGCCATCTGCATTAGGATGGGTCAAGGTCTTTCCAACCATGTGGCTCCCCTTGGAAGCATCAGGCATGTCTCCCCTTTTTAATGACTCTCCTCTTTTGCAGCATGCACACTCATTGGCTTTCTGTTCTCCATGGTCTCATTAATCTCCCTTATCAGGAGGTTATTGGCCCAGAGTTGCAAAGCTCTTCCTCCTGTCCTGGGTTCAGGCTGACTCAAAGGTCAAATGCCAAATATTGGTTTTCTCAGCCTCTTTATTTTAAGCTTAATTTTTAAGTTTGACCTTAAACATCCAGAAATTAAATTTAATCAGTTTTAAACTGAGAATACTGTTTTAACTTTAATGTTTATAAATTTAGAGTTATTTTTTACATAATACAATATCTTTATTTTATTTATTTACTTTTTAATGTTGAGGATTGAACCCAGTGACTCACACATGCAAGGCTAGCACTCTACTGCTGATCCAAAACTTTAGCCCCTTTACCATTAGTTTAATCCATTTTAATTATTATCTGTCTACAGATGATGGCTTAATATCTCAAATTAACTTAGGTAGTGTTTTCATGAAGTATTACCTCTGTAAAACATTAATAGGCATCAGTTATTGTTAGTTGTGGAGCAGGCTGTACAAATGTTAGCTTCACTTGATTGTCTCAGTTCTGAACACTCAACCGCACTCAAGGTTGAACACTCGACTTTCACCCATCTGGTATAATGTAAACCCACATCTGACCCCTGCCTGGTCTGCCTGAAGACAGAAGATGACACCCTTAGCAACTACAGTGATACAATCATTGTATGCCAACAAGGCAGCTTGTAGACCCAGAGAGCCCATTAGATTTGGCTACAAAATCTCTCTCTTGCCAGGTCCCTCTTTCTTGTTCTCTCTTTCTTATCTCACTTTTGCTCTCTTTCATTCTCACTCTCATTCTCTTTCTCTTTTATTCTTTCTCTCTCTCATACCCCCCACCTCTTGTACTTTCCTCTCTCTCTCTCTCTCTCTCTCTCTCTCTCTCTCTCTCTCTCTCTTTTCTATTAATCAGACAATACCACTATGAAGGTCTATTGGTTGTTATGAGTGTCATGGTAACTTTTTCAGTCATAATAAAAATACAGGGCTGGGGATGTGACTCAAGCGGTAGCACACTCGACTGGCATCCTTGGGGCATGGGTTCTATCTTCAGCACCACATACAAACAAAAGATGTTGTGTCTGCTGAAAAAACTAAAAAATAAGTATTAGAAATCAGTCTCTCTCTCTCTCTCTCTCTCTCTCTCTCTCTCTCTCTCTCTCTCAAAAAAAAATAAAATACAAAGTGAAATCAACAATAGTAAAAACATATCTAGCTTGTATATAATTTTGAAACCTGGATGAGTTATATATTATATTTTTTTTATTTGAGATCATAGTAATTTTTTAATAAAATCAATATTTGAATATAACTTTAAATTAACTGAAATCTGGCCTACTTTGAAGTTATTTTGACATGCCATAAGGTGAAAGGCAGAGCCTTATCTCAGGTAAGGCAGGGCTCTTCACAAATCTTAGGTAAAGTGTTTTAGTTCTAAAGCTGATCTTTGTCTCTCTTTTAGATATTGTTTTATAAAGTTGACATATATTTTTTTCTGACTCTGTATGAATGTTAGCTAGAACAATATAAAATACATCTGAAACATTAATTAAGAAAAAGCTGAGCACTCTTTTTTGTGTGGAAAAGTGGAAATTATTTTTATAATATTAATCTTTAAACAGATCAGGCTCTCATTATCTTTTAAAATACCTTTAAATTTTTATATCCCAGTGTAAAAGGTAACACATTGTTTGGTTACAAAACATCAATAATATAAATAAATTCCCAATAAAATCTATTATCCTTATAAGTTTAAATTATCATTACAGACAATTTTAGTTTGGAGAATACCAACTTGATAAAATGTTCTTTTAAACCTTTTACCTTAAAGACTTGCACACCTGAAAGATATGAACACATTTAATCTGTAAAGAAGAGTAATGTACCACACTTTTATCGATGTTTTTATATTAACCATGGTTAGCTTTTAAAGAAAAATCTAGACTCTTAATGTAGGACAATACTTTAAAATAAACTTTGCTGTTTAACCAAGATTACTTGTTCTAGGGGATAAAATTAACAGTCACAATGTAATTAATACTTTTAGAAGTTTTTGTCATTTTTGCATATAAATACATCAGTACATTAATATTTATCTGTAGAGAATGACCATGAAAAGTTTTAATTATTTGTGTTACATACATAACCAACTTATTTACATATAAACTTTTAATATTCATCTTTTATATAGACCTATATATTAATTAATTAGGCCTTTTTATTGTTTACTTAGATATATTATAATTATACTTTACCACATAAAGACTTTTTATCTGGAAACACTTTTTACTAAATATAGTTTTATATTAGAACCTTTTAATAATTTTTAATCCATTGATCCTTCTTTCTGTTTGTACCTTGAAATAACCTTCATACATTTCTGAATTTAGATAAATTAATCTATTTTAATAAGATGAAATATTTTGTTATTTATGGTACTTTAATTGAAATGTAGTTGAAACCTCTTGACTCCTTGTATGTAGAATTATACCTCTTGGGACATTTAATTTATAGTAACTTTATTTTTATGATAACACAAAATATTTTTTAAAGAGAGAGAGAATTTTTAATATATATTTTGTAGTTTTGGTGATTACAACATCGTTATTTTATTTTTAGGTGGTTCTGAGGATCAATCCCACTATCCTGCACATGCCAGGGGAGCACATTATTTCTTGAGTCATGTCCCCAGCCAAACACAAAATAATTTTTTTTTAATTTACCAATTTATGAAAACACCATCATTTTTGAGTATTTTATTTTATGGATTTTAAGAAGTTAAGAGTATTTGATATTATATTTAACAGTTAGCATTGTAACTTTGTAAAACAATTAGATGTCTCTAACAAACACATTCATGATTAATTTTATATATTTAGATGAAATTCATGTTTTTTTTTAAAAAACAAGGTATCATACAAGTGCATTGAATAGTGTTATTAAACTTTTTTTCCTGTTGAAGAAAAATCCTAGAGACAATGGTATCAGACACTTTATAAAAATTAACATTTTAACAGATGTTTAACCATCTAGAAACAAAACTGTGCATTAGTAACTTTAATGACATTTGTACTTTTATTTATTTTTCCAATTTAAATTGAACCTTTAAATCATACTAACCAAAAATATTTGGATCTATTTTTTTAAATTTTAATTTATGAGCTCAGATGTCAATTTTTTTTGTACCAAATATATGTAGACATGGCAATACATGTAGACGGACAGTACACTGGTGCACCCACACAAAGCAAACAAAACAAAGCTTTGTAGCTTATTTTTTAAAACCTATTAGATTGAGAGTTAAACCTTGTAAATTGGCCTTAGAATAAAGCAGAGTGTAATCAGAAAAACATATTAATCTAGGCATATTAGATCAAAATTATCAATTTGACAAATATAGAATTTTGAAAGTTTTTCTGACCTTTTTTCTGAGGTGGTACTGTTCATCAAAGCTAAATAGAGTTAAGGGAATATAGAAATATGAAAGGGTATTATTTTTTCCTGAAGGAATTTCCTAAAGATGTAGCTCCATTGGTCTCCTTGGGAGAGTCCTCCAGGTTGGGGTCCCATTCTAAACTGTTTTTTCTGGTTTCTTGGATATTGGCCACCATTTTTAGCCTGATATTGAAAAATCTTTGGACCACTTTTTTTAATAGTTAGGAGTTATTCATGCTTGTAAATACTGAGAGAAAAAATCCAAATTTCCCAGACAAAATTATGATTTTTGTTATACAATTTAGGAATAATAATTTTATAAAACACGTTAGTTTTAATCTATCCTCTATAGGAACTGACATGATTTACCAAGTTGGCCACCTGGCCCAGTTCCTAAATGAAGGCGATCTCCACAATGCTTTTTTTTTTTTTAACTTTTAGCTTTTACTTTTGACAATTCTTTTAGTCCTGTTGGCAGCACTTTACATTTTCATGAAAGCTGTAGTGAGCACAGTTAAAACCATTTTTTCCCTTTAGAAACAAATTGAGATAGAAATTAACACAGAACACAAAGGGAACAAACAAAAACAAACAGAACAAACAAAAGTTCTGAAAATTGTTAAGAAAATAAGTTAAAGTGGTACAGGTGAAGATCTCTATAGAGCTTCCTTATCCCATGATGTCAATGGAGGGAAGGAATCCTGATGAAAGAAGAGCAGTTATGAGAACAAGAAAAGGTCCACGCACAACACACAGACAGATAAACACAAGACAGATGGCCGGCAAACAGACACTGGACAAATGACACATAGCAAGGCAGAAGCTGGAGAAATGACAAACAGAACAGATGCAAGACAAGCAACAATCGGTAAGGTCACACAGGGATAACTTTAATGAGGCAGAGATCACATCTCATCCTGCCCCCAGGAACAGATGAGGCCACAGGGAGGCCTCCAGTTGGATGGAAAAAACATCTCATCCTGTCCCCAGACACAGATGAGGCCCCACAAGGAGGTCTCCAGTGGGACAGAGACAACATCCCATTCTGCCCCCAGATACAGACAGATGAGATCACACAGGGAGACCTCCAATGGGGCAGAGATATGACTTGTCTTTCCTTCAGGTACAGGTAAGGGCCCACTGAGAGGCCTCCAGGGAGACAGTGACAACATCTCATCCTGTCCTGGGAAAGGTGTAAGCAACAGCATCCAATATGAAATTTTCCCCAGGGAGTTGAATCACCATATCTGACAGGCTTGCAGGAGGCTTTTCAGAGCATCCTACGATGGAGCTAAGGTTCAAAGGTCCATGTTTGGAGGCAAATTTGGTGTGAGGGTAAGAAAAAATGGACCCTGGATGAGCCCCAGATGTTATAGTTAAAGCTTCATTCCAGGGTTTCATAAACTTACTTTCAGACCACTCTTGTATAACCAAATCAAGCCTTTATTGAAGCACACTAGTGGCCACTGAACTAAATATAAAGCTCTTCCCCTGATCAACCCCCTGATCAACCCCTGAACAATTGTAAGGGTGCTTCATATAACCCTGAAAATGACAAAAGGGTATTTGGGGGTCTAGCCAATGCAAGCAAGCCAGGTTACAGAAGCAGAAGAGTTCAGTCAAGTGTAGGGAAGCCTAACCAATCACAGTTGGCTCAGTCACCCAAGTTACAGAAACAGAGCCCCATTACCCTAGTTATAGAAACAATGCCCCATTAGGTAGTTCTGTGTCCTTAAATGTTGTGATAGCAAAAGAAAAAGAACATCTGGATCCAGTCAGGACCCTTCTACTTGGCATGGTTGTTTTATAGAATGGAGGCACAAAACAAAATGGAGTCACATTTGCTTTTACTATCACAGTATTTAACGTCAGGATTTGTACAGAATATATGAAAACTACACTGCCTTAAACATTCTCCTCTAAAAAGCAGCAGCAAGTCCTTATTGAAACTGTCTGGAACAAATTATGGGTTCTTATTTTATATTGCATGTTTTCTTTAAGTTAAAAAAACAGTTCCTGAACTTTGGATAGTCCCCCTCCACATAGATGAAAGGAATTACAGGGCATACTGGGCTATTTATCCATGCCACCATTTTCTCCTCTGCTGCTATGGGCCACTTTTGCAGAATTAGCGGTTTCATGGTTAAAATTGGCCAGGACTCTCTTGTTCACCATTTCTTCTTCTGCAGAGGTTGTATGAGATAGAACACTCTGGCATGGGGCTGTGTGTATGACACATCTGAGTTGCTGACCACCCAGGACAGAGGAGCACCAGCCCTTGTGGGTTTTATTACAAAAGGAGTTGAAGCATGGAGGCAATAAACAAACTGTGTTGTGGCTGGCCACCTTGGTGGACATGAGCATGCCTGGCTCTGCGCTACCATCTGAGCATCTCCAGTTGGAGGAAAAGACTCAACGAGAAGGAGAATGGCCTGAAGATGATTCCTCAGTCATTCATTCATTTCTGTAGCACTTAGAAGACATAGGGAACTCAGCCTTCCCTCTGGCTCAAGTCAACCACATTGTCTGACAACAGACTTGGGTGACACTCAACATAGCTCACATTTGTGTGAGGTAGAGAGAAGTCTCATTGTTTCAAAATGCTACATTTGCCATTCAACTGAAGAATATTATTACTGCTTCCAAGGATCTGTATAAAGTCAATTTTAAGGAAGGGTGGAAAGCTGAACCAGCAGCATGCCATGGATAGAAGCAAAAGCCCAAAAGCTTTGTAACCAAGTTGTAAGAAAAAAATGTCACCAGAGGCTCTCAGTGGATCCTCTGTGATTGTGTGGATTCTGTTAACCAAAAATCTCTTCAGCACAGTAACATCAAAATATCACACACACACACACACACACCCTTTTTAACCTTAAAATACTACATTAAGGAAAGGGTCAACATATCAAAGAAACATGCAAATGAAATGCCCTGGCAGAATGCCAGGCTGGACCTTGCAGGAGAACTCAAGCCTGGGAATGTGTATTGAGTATGAATTGGGGCATGAAGTCTCAACTTCTCTTAGCTAATCATTGTGCCTTTGGGGTGAGGGGGGCTCTCTAAATGGAGTTGGGAAGCAGCGAATGTGCTGTTGGAGTTTTTGTTGTTATATATCACCTACATGTTACCTCCCTCATTGCCTGGTCCAGTTTCTGAGTGAGAGACTGGTCAGGACCTTATTTATAGAATGACAATTACGGTGACCTGGATTTCTCTCTCATTTTATAGATATGGAACCTATTTAAATGTGCTATGTGAGATGCTGGGAATTTCTGGGCCAACATCTTTGCATTTCGTTGGAATGCTTCTGTAAGTTGAGTATATTTGAATTCCTTGTTTTTCTTTGGCAAAAGAAAATGCTAGTTAAATGTCATTGGTAAAATTGCACTTCCTTGGGAGAAAGTTCCCAGCTCTTATCCTTTTTGAAACAGTCTGAAAGCTCCACCCTGAGCACAGCCAGGTTTTCCCTGGGGCTGTGTTGTCAACTCTTCAAGAGCCTCAATGGAAATACTCAGATCCCTAGTACACCTGCATTTGATGCTCATGACATTGTTCAGACTTGTACATATCAAAAAGAGGATGCTTAATTTGCTTTTGCACATTTGAGCAAAAATCTGTGAAAGAGAAGATGTCAAGGATATTCAAACATTCCTATTCATAACAAGATTTCATGAGTAGCTTTATTTAAAAAAAGTGTTCATGGATATATTTGAAACTACAGTTTTTTGAACAATACAAGTATTTATAGTTTGATAATTTGCACATATATAATTTCTTAATGTCTAAATCTATGGTTATTTCCATGGCACTACCCAAGTTTTACTACTGAAGGTACATGTAGAGTATTTGAGAGATGAAATAAAAGTATTCTGCATTTTTTTATTATCCTTCAAAGATAAGACTCTATCTGTGAGTCTTAGAAGGGAGAAAATACAAAATAGATAAGACAGCTCTTATCTATGGACTTCATAATTAACCACAAAATGACTATTGTTTTTCAACAAGGTTATATTTAGTGATATAAAATGAACATAAATTAGATGATTTTAAAAATTATTAAAATTTAAGTCAATTGAATGAAGTGTTCCAAAAAAAGTGAATTTGTGGCTTGTATTTGTGTTTAACATGGTGAGGTATTTGACTAAGGGCCTAAATACTGGATAGAAATTCATGAGCTCTAATACAGATTGTCAGAGGATAGGCTGCTCTCTGCTTAGATTATCTTTCCCAAAGACTGAGGCTTCTTAATTAGATTCTATTTCTACAATTTGGAGACCTAATGACCACCTGAGAATTTCATACTGATGTTCTCTTTGGAAAAAACAATCATTTAATCTTCACACTTCCCAGATAAACTGTTTACTAGTCAGGCTGTAAGGTCCATATAATTGGGGTCTCCCTGTGCATCATGAAAATATCACCCCTGAAACATAGCAATAGAAAAAATTCTTTTTAAGTGTTAGAAGCAAAAACTTAGAGCAAGGATTTAATTTATTGACTTCCATGGGTAGGGGTTGCATCTCCCAATCTTCTCCACATTGATCTGGAAAACTGGAAGGTGACTCCATTTTGTCAATTCTCACTTATTTTTTCTCACTCCACAACATGCATGAGAATCACTGTTATGATTGTGGTGCCCCCAGAAGCTCATGTGTGTGGAAATGCAAGAAAGTTCAGAAATAAAGTGATTGAATTGTGAAAGCCTTAATCTACTTGGTACACTATTTTTTCAGTAAGGATTAACTGGGGGAAACTGTAAGCAGGTAAGGTGTTGGTGGAAGAGGTGGGTCACTGGGAGCCTGGCTTCAGGGCATACATTTTGTCCCTGGTTAGTGGAGTTTCCGTCTGCTTCTTGGTGCCATGCCCTGGGATGCTTTATTCTGTCACACTCTTTTGCCATGATATTCTGCCTCACCTCAGACCATGGCAACAGAGGAAGCCATGTATGAACTGAGACCTCTGAAACTGTGAGCCCAGTAAATCTTAGTTTTCTACATGGTTCTTATCAGGATCACGGTAGTGAAAAAGCCAGCTAAACTAAACACATCAACATGGTCAACTTAGAGGTGAGTGGTACCTTGAACTTCCTAATTTCCCCAGTATTCTATGGAGATTCATGACAGAAATAAAAAATATCTGCGGAAAAAATGAGTGAATATCCTTGTGAATGTCCCTGGGAAACTCACTCACTTTCTCTCAGCTTTGGTTTTTTTCAAATCTATGTGGATGGTATGATTAAAAATTGGCAGGATTTCACAAAAACTCCATGCACATAAGAAAATGATACAGAAAGCCAGGCTTGCTTCATATTCATATTCAAGGACAACTGTCCAAACAGTGGCTCCCACCTCTAGTCCCAACCACTCTGGAGGCTGAGGCATGCGAATCACAAATTCAAAGTCAGCTTGAGCAATATAGGAAACATGGCAATACGTTGTCTCAAAAAAAAAGGATAATTTCTTCAATATTTGCAATATTTAAAGAAAATTCAAGATGGACTCTAAATTCCCTTTACAAATATCTCATTTATTTTCCTCTTCTTTGCCTTTGGATGTTTTAGAATAAGAGCTTCCCTCTAACTGACAGTGATGGACCATATTCCAGTCTGATTTCAAGAGATTGGAATCATTGGTTCCTCAATTAGAAGCAGGGTTCAATATTTTCAAAATAACATTATAAATTCTCTTGTTTCTTCTCCCAGGGTTTTTGGCAATATGACCACCAATGTCATGAAAAGTATGGGAAAATGTGGGAGTGAGTATTTTGGAAACTTCCCTTGGGTAGACTTGTTGGAGGAGGCACTCCAGGGCAAGAGGACAATGCCAGCAAAGAGCTATTACTGGGAATTAATTATCATAAAGCTTTTCGAGGCTCCTCCTTCTGCTAAGAGTTCCATATTTCACCAGGTGTCAAGGTTTATGTTCAAAAACATCACACTTAAGACTTTTCTCAGTATCTGATGACACAAACACTCTTGGCCTCACCTTCTCTTCAGTGCCTAGCCTCTACTCCCTTTTCCATTTTTTTTTAATTAGGAGTGTTTAATACTGAATAGGAGACATTAAGTCAGACCTTTCTAAAATGTACACCATACATGGCTTAATCTCCTTTCAAGATTGTTGCTTTAGTAAAAGCAACATTTATAGAAATTTGGGGGTTATTATGTACATTTGAAAGAAAAAAGGAGACAGAGATGAACAGATTGGGAAATGATTTGACCTCTGCTTTCTTTTATTTTAACTTTCTCTGCAAGTGTAAAGTCTTGGGGATTTCATTTGTTTTTCCATGTCAATTAGGAGTTTTCGATAGAAGTGTACACAGGGATTTCTCTGCCTATCTCATTCTACCAACTTTGAAGAATGGATGGCCAGTACATTTTAAACCACTATGTTTCCATGACCTTGTGTACATCATAATCTGCTAGGGTGAAATCAGCTAATTTCAGCATCCATGTTCTTAATAATGCTTGATGGAAGCAGTTCCAGAAGTATTATTGTAGTTCTTGTTTGCTACGAAGAAGTGAGAGAAGGCTTTGCCTCTTCCTCCCTCTTCATCTTCTCTCATCAAGTCCTCAAAACTGCAGAGCTGGCCACATTATCCTGCCTAACCGGCATGGCTAATGAAAGCCATGTTGTTGAGTGGAAAGAGCACACGCACTGAGTCTCCACTGATACTGTCTCTTGCATCTTAAGCACTTGTAAGAACTTAATATTTTAATTTAATGGACAACAATAATTAAATTGTTGTCTATTTTTCTTTAATCTAATATCTTTTCACATCAGAAGAAATAATTGAGAGCATGAAGAGAGAAGCCTCAGAACTGGATAAAACCTTTGCACCTGCATTTACGGTGTTAATATTCACAATATACAAAGAACTCAATGAGCTTAACACCAAAAAATCAAATAACCCAGTCAATAAGTGGGCAAAAGTACTGACCAGACCCTTCTCAAAAGAAGAAATACAAATGATCAATGAATATATGAAAAAATGAACAACCAGTCAAGCAATTAGAGAAGTGCAAAATTATTTCCCATGATTTTATACTTATGTCAAAATGAAATTTATTTTTATGGATATATAAAAAGAACTAATGAAAAATTTCAAATGACCATTTGTCTTTATATCTAGAAGAGATATTATTTGATTCATTATAAGTATCTCATACTTTATAATCTGGGGAAAACCACTGCCTTGTGGACTCAATTTTCCTCTAACTGTGGGTGGAGTTGTGTTTGTGCTTAGATGTTCCCCATCATTAACCAATATGGAGATGCACTGGTGAAGTACCTGAGCCAGGAAGTGAAGAAAGGTGAGCCTGTCGCTGGAGTAAGTAGCAGGCCAGCTCTGGGGTTCTGAGCTGTCCTAAGACCTTCCAGCAGCCTGCCAGGGAACTGAAATTACCACTGTTGAGCTACTACCTGACCAGACAAAAGCAAGTATGTGGAGTCACAACCACAATGGGCCACCCAAGGAGGAGAGGTTCCCAGGAGAAGGTGGAGCAGCTGGGACATCTGTGTACAGAAAACAGAAATAGTTTATCTGCTTCATCATCAATGTGAATATTATGTAAGTCAAAACACATGTTTTACAATGAAAAATGTGATCACTCAGAAGTTGGGGGTAGAGCATAGGGAATGTTGATTGGGGGAAGTTTCTGGTACCTATTGAGCAGGAATAGAAAGATACAATACAGGTTATGGAACAACAAATCTCTTCATGGTTGCACTGAGAATATCAGAAAAATTAAAAATATGAAATATTCCTACCACTTCTTCCTCCAATATCAACATAGATAGGGTCCTGAAAAGATATGAATTACAACTACCATATCATTTGTTGTATAAAATGGGTTATTTTGACCCATGCACAACCTCTTATACTGTAATGGAAAATCTGAAGAGAATAGTTTAAACAAGTTGTGAGATCATGCAAGTATGTTCTGAGGAGATTTTCAATATTTTAACTGAGGATATTTTTACTCATTCCCTTTTGCAAGATTCTGCCTTTGGGCCTTTTCAGAGTGCAGAACCTCTCAGGAGCAGTAGCAGTGGGTGAAGAGAAAGGGGGACAATGTTTCTGCCTCTCAGAACAGGGTGTTGCTGTTATGTAATGTGCTGGAGAGGAATCAGCTCTGGGCAGACTGTGCTTAGGCAGGACCTAGGTCAAGGTCACCTATCTTGGATCCCCTGCCAGGAGTCAATTATAACACCCTGGTCCTGCTAAAACTTCATACTTAATCATCTTTTATCATCTACACTCCACTCACTGAAATAATTTATCTGATTATGGGTGTCTGTCTCTCTATGACTGAACTCCTTGAGCTCACTACCCCAGTGTCCCTAACTCTGCTGGCACAGGAACAGCTGCCTCATGGCATTTGATAGGAGCATGGACTAGTCATTTGTTCAACAGATATATCTGACAGTGTGTGAATGTGCTGGTTGCACTTCTTCCAGCATGTGTAGTAGGAGAGTAAAGCAATACAGATTAAAATTTTACATTTCTTTCTCTACTCAGAATTTTGGGGAGCTACAACATGGATGTGATCATTAGCACACCCTTTGGAGTTAATGTCAATTCCCTCAACAATCCAAAAGATCCATTTGTTAAAAAATCCAAGAATATCCTTGGTTCAGATGTCCTCCAAAAATTTTTTTCTTATAATTAGTATGTGGATTACCATTTCTTTTTTTAATAAAAACTTCCATTAAGATGTTATTTACATACTTTTAATTCCTGAAGATGTAAAATTCCATAATTTTTAGCATGTTAAATGATGAATGCAGCCATCACCATTGTCAAAACTCAGAAAACTCACTATCTTTTAACTGTAAGCTTCCAAAATCATTTACCTAAACAAACACTACTCTATCTCTTTAGCTTTGCATATGATATATACATTATAAAAATGGAAACATGTAATATGTGGTCTTTTATGATGCAAAGTAATATCATTTAGCATTTTATTTTCATGTGAAATATATATATCAGTATTTCATGTTTATTGCCAAATAATATTCCAATGTATAGATATATCTATATAATGGAATTTAGTTATCCTTTCATCAGTTGATGAGCATTTGTGTTATTTACACCTTTTGACTATTGTGATTGATGCCATTATGAACATTAGTGTGAAATTTGTTTGTGAACTTTAGTTTTAAAGTTTTTTTTTTTTATTCATTTTTTCCTAGTTTTCAATTTTATCTGAGTGTATACTCAGGACTGAAATTCCTGCCTTACAAAGTACTTCTGTCAGTGTTTTACATAATAGCTGTATCATTTAATATTATTTCCAAAAATGTATAAAAGTTCCAATTACTTCATTTATTTCCTAACACTTCATGTTTCCATCTCTTATTTTAGACATTGTAGTGGATGTGAGATGGCATCTTATGCAGTTTTTATTTGCATTTTCCTGTTGGTTACTGATACTAAGCAATGTTAATCACTTTATTTATTTATTTTTTTAGTTATGCAAGATATGTTTATAAAAACATAAAGTATATCTTATTCTAATTAGGATCCCAGGCTTGTGGGTGTACGTGATATGGAGATTCACTATGAGGTACTCATCTATGTCCATAAGAAAGATAATTCAGATTCACTATTTTGAAGAAATATCTATCCATGTCCTTTTCCCACAATTACCTGAAGCATTTGTCTTTTTGTTTTATGGCTTAAGAATTTTACTGGTGTGAGTCTGTACCATGTACAACCAGAGGAAAAAAATCTTGTGCTCCATTTGTGTACAATGTGTCAAAATGCATTCTATTGTCATGTATAACTAATTGGAACAAATTAAAAATGAAAGAAAAAAAGAATTTTTAAATAATTTAAGTGAAAATAATTATTCTATATTCTTTACACAGTTTCTTATCAGATTATGCTTTGTAACATATTTGTTCTCTTTTATAGATATCTCTTCACTTTCTTGATAGTGTCCTTTGAAGCACAAAATTTTTAGTTTTTTTCAGTTCATTCATATCATGGGAGGTACTACATATCCCAACCATTAAAATGAATGAATTGGATTTCAAAATCTTAAAATGTATTAATCTCAAAGCTGTGGTGTTCACAAAAGAAAGCAATTGACAGTAGATGCATGCAACCTGATGCCATTTATATAAATGTTAAAACCTCAACAGTTCTTGGAAACCTAGCTCAATAGAGCTGGTATTGTGGCAAGCACCATTGTTGGAGACTTAGTTTTTCCTTGTTGCTGAATCTTTTGCTTAGCCTGCATTGTCAGATTCTTTAGCTCTTTTCTTGAGGGTAGTAGCTTCACCATTGGGTCTCTCCGAGTCATGATGGTGTATACCCAATAGTTGAAGTTTCAATGTTTTTGCAATTCAAACTGCATATAAACTGTCAGGATAAATATTGATGGACTCATTTGCAAAAAAGACATAAAGCACAAATGAGAGCTTGAAGTTCTGATCATTGGGCAGAAGAAGATAAGGTTTGTATCATCTCTGTATTAGCATGACTATAAAACCTGCTTTCCTAAGCTTGAGCCATCAGTGAATACCATTAGTGCTCCATCTATTGGCTATTGGATGTGCATACACAATCTTTGGAAAAATAAGTGTATTTACAAAGGCAAATTGAATAATTTTACCACAAGAATAATGACTTTCTATCTGACCAGGAAAATTAGCAAAAGCTACTTGCCAATTATTAGAAGTTTGGAAAAGCCAATCATTCTGTTGAGCAGAAAATGAAATGATTATAATATTAAGTTCTGATCCAACCAGGTATAAAACTCTGCTTTTGATTACTAATTGAGCAACCAAATCAGGAAAAGGAGTTAAAGACCTTTGAGAAGAGTAAGCTAAATAAATCCACTAAATAACTCCCATATTCCTGATGTAGGAGATTAAGTAGTGGTGATATCAATAAATATGAAGGCCCTTGTGGGTTAATTCTAATAAGGTGAGCATTTTTAATAGCAGTTTCAACTTTCTTGAAAGCCATTCTTGCTTCTGCTCTGACATTATGAAAAGCTGGAGAAGGTGCTCCGTGTAATATCTGGAATAAAGGACTTAAATCTGAAGGAATTAGCTTTAAAGATGGCCTCAGCCAATTTATATCACCTAATAACTTTTGAAAATCCTTAAGAATGTCAACTCTTTGTCTCTAATTTGTATGCTTTGAGGACAGAATGTACGCCCTTCAATCACATGACCTAGATATTGAAAAGGAGATATCCTCTGTACATTTTGAGGTGCAATGCACAAACCCATTGCTGTGAGTGAGGTCTCTAATTGGGCAAAGAAATTTAGGAATACATTTGAGTTAACATGATCTCAAAGTATATAATCCATAAAATAAATAATATAAACATCAGGAAATTTCTCCCTCACAAGCATGATGATGTATGCTACAAAATTTTGACAAAGGATAGGACTGTTATACATTCCCTGAGGAAACACTTTCCAGCAATACCTTTTAATTGGTTTTTAAAAATATATTGCTTGGACACTAAAGACAAACCTTTCACAGTCGTCTGGGCATAATGGTATTCAAAAGAAACAATCTTTTAAATCTACTACTATTAAAAGAAATCCAAAGGGTTAGCTGTAAGAGAAAGAAGCCCTGGTTGTAAGGCTCTGTGGGCTTGATAACACAATTAATTGCCCTGAGATCTTGTAATAATCTCCAGTTTCCAGATTTTTTTTTAATTACAAAGATGTTCCAATGACTGAGCATAGGTTGTAAGTGGCCAGCCTGAAGTTGTTCCTGAACTAATATGTGGGCTATTTCAAGTTTTTCCCCTGTTAAGGGCCACTGACTAACCCAGATTGGCTCTTTTATGAGCCAATGATTTTTTTCTGCTGTTCTCTGGGTTGGAGATCAAGTTAGAGAACCTATCAAAAGTTTTGGCTGGGTTCATTAATTAGTCTCTCTTGGGAAGATTGAGATGTAGGTAAATACCCTTGTAAATTTTTCTTTATTTCCCTAAGAAAATTTTTTATTAAGTTCTTCAAAAAACATGATAAAATTTGAAGTTACTAATAACAAACCTAAGCTGCTTAGAATATCATGGCCCCACAAATTTATTGGCAAGATATCTAAAACATAAGCCTTGAAAATTCCAGAGTTACCATCTTTATCGCCCCAGTGAAGATATTGATCTCTTTGTGCAGACTGAGAGATTTGACCTATCCCCTCCATGTTGGCAGGTGCAATATGTAAAGGCCAGCCCCTAGGCAATAATATATTAAATAGAACAGATCTATCAGCCCCAGTTATCTATGATACCTAATTTTTTTATGATTAATTTTAAGATTCAGTAGAGGGCATTCTTGCTGAACTAATTGAGCCCAGTACACTTGGTCTAGGGACCCAGAAGTTGAGGTCTACTCTGGGCCTTCCATGAAATGACAAGGCAAAAGTATTAGCTGTGCCAATCATCTCTTAAAGAGAGCTAAGTAGCAGGCTCTGACTGCATAATAATTTCAATTTTATCTCTAAAGTTTGAATCAATCATTTCTGGCAGCACCTGAATTCCCTTTTTTAGTTGTTTCACCCCAAACATCAGTCTATGGCATTTGCGGGTACTGGCCCATGAACCCCAGTAGAGACTCAGTTGGCCACATTTCAGGCATTAAAGTAATTCCCAAGGTTGGCCATAAGTGTACAGTCTTGGTGGAGTTAGCTGGTAATAGTGAGGAGCTGGCATGGCCAGTCCTGATGATGTCAGAGTCTGTGACTTCTCTTCCAGTGTATATTGCAGTGCCCCTACTGTTTGGTGGGCCCAGGGCAGGCCCAGCTCCCAGTTTCCTGGTCCCAGGCAGAGGTGAAGGCCGAATTGGCTGTGAACCACTGCCACCATATCTATCTAAATCTCCCCATGCCATGCAGTCATCTCCCTGGTAGTGCCATCTGTGCAAACTGAGAGAGGTCTCTGCCCAATTGTGCAGAGTTCCATAGTCCCAAGCCATTTTCCCAGTTCTACCAAAATTGGAACAGCACCCATGAAAATGGCACCTCTGAGACTTAGGTTGTAATACCCGCTTCAAAGCCGCAGGGAGCATTACACCCTGTAGCTGTGTGGGACCCACATCCGCACAAAGGCCAATGAACTTTGAGACCATCCCCCTTTTTCAATGGGGTTGAAGGATTTCCTGACAAACTTTGTTAGCATTCTCAAATGCTAGCAGCTTGACTAGGAACTCAGAGGTATCCAAGTCTCCTATTGATCTCTTTGCTGTCTGGTATAGATATTCCTCCAAATCTGAAAATGGCTCTGCTGATCCCTGTTAGATCTGACTAAAATCCAAAGTTGATTCACCCTGATTAGGTAGCACTCTCCATGCCCTTTTGGCACATGCAGTAATTTGATAATATATGGCCAGATCATAATTTAATTGCCTTTCCAGATTTGTAAATTCTCCAGTTCGAGTTAACATCTCCAAAGTGGCATCAAAGCCTTGTTTCCAATTTCTCTCAGACTGTTCAGTGCAATAATCAGTCCAGTGAGACCACCAACAGAGGTAGTTGCCACCTCCTCCGTAAAAAAAAAAAAAAAAAAAAAAAAAAAAAAAAAAAAAAAAAAAAAAAAAAAAAATTTGGCCATAGAAATCCAGTCATGTGGGGGTAAAGGCTCTTTGCATAAGAAATCAAGCCAACTTTGAACAAAGGTGAATTTGGACAGCAAGCATTTTTGAGCTCCTTTAGAGTCTTAAAAGAAACTGCAGTGTGCATATGGACACACTGATTTTGATCGTTAATCTGCTCAAAGACTGGAAAAAACTGAAAGCCTGTAATGTTCTCTCCTGCTTCTTGTGCTGTTCTAAGGACATGTTGGAGGGGTGTAAGCATGGCTACTGCCAATTCAGAGTATTTATTAAACTTTGTTCTCCCAGAGGAGAGTGGCCAGATCCAAATGGCGGGCGTGGAGACAGTTAGACATAATCTGCCAAACCCTCCTATAGATCATTCTCACCCTCTGACTGAGTTTCCTCATTGTGGCTCAGCTTCACCAGTATCTTTTTGTCCATTTTCTTCCCCTCAGCAGAGAGCCTCACAGAGATTCCATCAGGGCTAGTTTCTTCTCTAGCACACACTCCTACCATCCAGTTTAGTTGGCACACTTTTAAATCACTGGTTCCATCTGGTTCAGCTGTGACTGAATGTTTGGTTTTAGGTCTTGCTCTAAGGTCACCTGTCTGTGGTTTGTGAGCTACAGACTGGGTGAGAATTGACTCGGCCCACAGTCCCACTACAGATAGAGAAAACCGCCTGGTAGCAGCCATGGGTCACTTCTTTTATTCCAAATTTCTAATTGCCTTCTGAAGCCCCTTTAACAAGTCTTCTGAAGACCACTACTCCTCCTCTCAATATTCAAAATGAAACATTCCTAAAGCAATTCAGACCTTTTGAATATTTTCTATTGTACTTTTAGATAGCTTGGCAGAGAGGCAGCCTTTAGACCTTTTCTACCTATTCTTTCCCAAGTACACAAATCTGGTGACTCTTCATCACTAAGCCAAAGGTATTAGTCATTAAGTATTTCAGATATTGATCCAGCTGGGCCCTCCTGACTTGTATTCCTCTTCAGTTGATTAGAATCTCCAGGATCATTAAGACAATTTCTTTTTCTGAAGACATGGAACTGCCCATTATTTCTTTAACATCTCTGACTCTCAGAATGTTTTCTTTTTTTACAACCCCAAAACACAGTTCAATGAATTTCTAAGGTACATTTACTCAGTCTACCTGGAAATTCACTCTGAGGAGTTCCTGGTTCTGGGCACCACCTGCCGCCCCCATCAGTGTGGGCAGCTGAACTTACGATCACTGATGTGAATTTGCAGGAACACCAAATAAAACATAGACACAATTTACTTTTACACAATTTTCATGATGGCTTCCCCAGCCCTCAGTCTCAGGCTCCCCACAAGGGAGAGTAAGACAAAGTCAGGAGAGGCTGAGGAGAGAGAGGGACAGGTTAAGAGGTAAGCTTTCATTGGGGGGACTCTTGTTTAGAAAGTTCTATCCAAAAACCTTCTGAAGGAACAGGAATACAAGGGAAAGGTGATCAAAACTCAACCCTAGGGAAACATCCTACAAAGAAGAACACTTGCTTTGAGCTAGACCCCGCCCAAGCCACAGTGAATGCAGTACTTGGTCAGAATCTGAGGCATCATGACTGGAAGGTGTGGTCATTCATTGTGGCTCCCCACAATTTATAGTAGGTGAATATATAGTCTATGGGGACATAGACTTCAAGATGGGTTCTCCCACTATTTTCTCATCATTGCAACATCACTTCAAAACAGTTTTGTTCTGCTAATATCACACGGAATCTATCTATCTGCTCAGAACTAATATTCTCAACTCATAATCTCAAGTATTCTAGATAAAGACCTGAGATTAATTTGACTAGAGAGACTAACTTACCATATATCACAGTGGTAGCAAATGACAGACCCTAATCCACAGATTATGATTCCAAATAATGAGACTAGAAACTCAGAAAACAGAAGAGTATTTTCAACTTTTGAAACTAAAAAAAATAATATCACTAATTGATATGGCAGGGCCAATGCAGAAAAAATAAATCATAAATTTATGTTTAAAGAATGTTAAATTTTTGGAGATAGGAATGTGGCTCAGTTGTAGAGCACTTACCTAGCATGTGTGAGGCAATGGGTTTGATTCTCAGAACTGCATATAAATAAATGAATAAAATAAAGGTCCATCAACAACTAAAAATATATATTAAAAAAGAATGAAAAATTTCATAGATGCAAATTCCAAATATATGACTCAATACTTAGATCATAGCAGTAAAAAGGACTCAGTAAGTATTTGTCAAATATATGTATTTTACCACCATTTCACCCAGCTATCCCACTCCCTGGTTTATACCCAAAGGACTTAAAATCAGCATACTATAATGATGCAGCCACATCAATATGTATAGTAGTTCAATTCATAGTAGCTAAACTGTGGAACCAACCTAGGTTTCCCACAATAGATGAATGGATTAAGAAAATGTGGTATATATACTCAATGGACTATTACTCAGCTTTAAAGAAGAGTGAAATCATACCATTTATTAGTAAATGGTTGAAGTTGGACAAAATCATACTAAGTGAAATAAACCAATCTCACAAAACCAAAGGCCAAATGTTCTCCCTAATATGCACATGCTAATTCACAATAAGGCAGAAGATACTAGGGAAGAATAGCATTACCTTAGATTAGGTAGAGGGAAGTGATGGGATGGGAGGAAAGAGGTTGTAGTGATACAAAAGACAGTAGAAAAAACAGACATTATTACTTTACGTATATATGTGACTACATGACCAATATTATTCTACAACAGGTACACTCAGAGAAATGAGAAATTATATCCCATCTATGTATGACATGTCAAAGTGCATAAATGCAGTCTACTGTCAAGTAGAACTAATTAAAACAAATTAAAAATTATATACATATTTTACAAAAAGTATGTACAGGTACTATTACTTTGTATGTAATAATACTTCCCTTCTAAATACTTACTAATACAGGAAACTCTACAAGTCTAACAACATAACTTATCTCTCACCCTTTCTTTCAAGAAACACTTTACTTCATGTCCCATGCTTCTGATATTAGCCAAGATCTTCTCCTTTGATATTTCATAAATACTCTTGAGTGGCATCATTTATATCTATTTTGTGGATGAAAATATAATGAGAAAAGCCATTATATCCTTATTTAATGTTTTTGGAGTGTCACTGAACTTTGCAAGTTTTCTATGGAGAGATTTTAATCTTTTTCCCTAGTTCTCTAGGGAGTGTGAAATGTGCCCCAAGATGCTTGGATGCCTGAGACCAAGTTAAAACAGTGAAGTTATACATAAGACACCTATTTCTTACAAAGAGAATCAGAGACCTGGATTCTTGAAAGGTTTATTCAGATTAACATAAGGAGCTTTTTCTATTCCATTCTCTATATGGGACAACTGCGAGTGCAATCACTGGGTGATCTGTATCCCTAAAACTCTCCTCAGAGCCTTAGCTACATCCATATTCCAGAGAGTATAAATCAGAGGATTCAGAGTGGGAGTAATGATCCTATAGAACACAGAACCAACTTTGTCTTGCAGTGGAGTGTGCTGGGACCTGGGTCTCATGTATGAGAAGATGTAGACACCAAACCAGAGAGACAACACAATGAGGTGGGAGCTGCAAGTGGCAAAGGTATTTCTCTTACTCCCAGGTGAATGCATCTCAATGACACTGTGCAGGATGAAACCATAGGATGTAGAAACCAGTATGAATGGAAAGAGGAGAAGCACGATGGTGCTGATGAACACTGTGGACACATAGACAGTGACATTAACACATACTTCAAGACAGTTGGATACTCACAGTAGAAGTGGTGTATTTTCTTAGTCCCACAGAAAGGAAAGTGCATAAAGATGACTTTGTGAATTAGGGAGTTCAGAGATGCCCCCAACCATGAGGTGAGGGCCATCATCAGTGCCACCTTCCTGCTCATGAGCACAGTGTAATGCAGAGGATGACAGATGGCAACATACCTGTCACAGGACATGAGAGCTAGCAGAAGACACTCAGCGCCACCCAGAGACAAATAGAGGAAGTGCTGGGTGGCACATCCCAAGAAGGAGATGGACTTGGTGCCAGACAGGTAGTTGGTAGCCATCTTGGGGATGGTTGTGCAGACGTGCATCAGGTCCATGATGGAGAGCTGGCTGATCAGGAAGTACATGGGTGTGTGAAGCCCATGATTCACACAGATGAGGAGGATGGTGAGGATGTTGCCACTCAGTGCAACAAGGTAGACCACCATGGTCAGGCAAAAAAGAAAAAGGTGGGTTGGAGAGTCATCAAAGAGCCCTTCAAGGATGAAGTCTGGCAGAGACGTCTGATTCCTCAGCCCCATTGTCTCTTCTCAGTCCCTAGGGAAACAGGGAGTGGAGACAGATTGTGATGCCAGAAATATGGGATCCTGTGTACATGGCGATAAGATCTCTTGATCCAATAAAACGTTTGTGAAGAGATTTTTTCTCTATTTGTAATTAATTTACAGTTGAAATTATTGAAATTCAGTTTTTCAAAACAAGAGAAACCTAAAATTTGTCATCACGATCATGGTCATTTGAATTTCCAAGACTCTATTAAGGGCCAAAATTTATGACTCTTCTTACTAAATATAGGCATATGTGTATGTAATCATATGTGTGATTTGTGTTAGTGTGTGTCTATGTTTGCATGGTTGTTGGATTATGTTTCTTATTTTACAGGCAGCTTATAACAAGAGCAGCTGAACCACTAAGACATTTCTATTAATACATGAAATGGTTAAGGGTTGCATTAAAGAACTTTGGCCTTATTTCTTTATGGAAGCTGGTTAAGGAGTTGGTGCACTGCCGTCATGTTTAAGTCTGATGTGGAAACTTTAAGTCTACAGGACAAGCAGTAGAAAGGGAAAATAGTACAAATCAGGGCAGACAAGAGACAGACGAAATCCAAAAGCATGAGCTGTGACCCCCACAAGAGAACACAAACAAACAAAAAAGAGTCAGTTCTTCTTGCCTATGGAATTAGGCACTTGGATTCTTTTTTGTATTGGCTCTTTTGAATTCTATAAACTTTCTGGGTTTCTTTTAACATAATTATAAAGGTTAAAATAGGCCTCAATTGAGTCCCCATACTTCCCTTTTTCCTCTCCTCCTCCCTTCCTCTGATTACTTCCCTCTACTCTGCTGATCTCCTATTATTTATAGATTTTTATTAGTTACTTGTGGATATACATCCAGATGAGATCCATATGGTATGTTCATATAGGTACATGGGAAATTTAAGTCATGTTTTTAGTAAGCTAACTGCCCACGTCTAGCCCAGAATTCAAAGAGCCTAAAGGAGAATCCTGGGGAAGGTAGAGAAACTGCAGGCCCAGCCACTGCTCCATACCTGTGAGGAATGAGACAGCAGATCTCCAGCAACGTATTAATACTACAGGATGACTGCTTCCCTTCTGCCCTCTAATCTTCCAGGAAGCTCCTCTAAGACCCACCTTAACTAAAAATGATGGATTAGAGGGAATTTGATGAGATGTAGTTCATCCTAGCCAACCTCACACATCATAAAGTCACTACAGTTCATCTTCTGCCAATTTGGCACACATGTATACCTCCGTCAGTCAGGTTAACCTCCAAATACAAAAATGATACATTTGTAACTATGACAATACATCCACCATGAAGGCAAACACATTAACCCTTTGTTCAGGAGAAAATCCAAAGTTTTTTATTTCACCTAAGAAATATATTCAATCCTCTGATACATGTGTCCCCTTTAATATCCTGGAACTTCAAAATTTTCTGGATGATTTATATGAGAAAGATTCATACAGAAAATGTTGGGAGTCACCTGGCTCCAAAGATGGCACTGACCACTCTTTTCTTCTGGTACTAACTTCCCCATGCCCAGAGACAGTGGCAGGAAGAGCTGCCCAATGGTGAGCCCTGCTGACCTTCATGTCCTTATCCACCAATCAGAAAGTGCCCTGTACCAATACCTTGCTCTGTTGAATGGTTCCTGGCTCTATAATTGTGGAAAGCTGTTCCTCAATAAACAGGTACTTCTCCGATGACAAGCCTAGTCCGGTCGTTCTTTCAGAAACAACAAAGAAATACTCATTACTACCCATCACGGGATAGATCTTCTTATCCAACAAAAGGGTTAACCAGTACTTTGGATATCAACCCCTGTTTTCTCACTCAGTCCTGGCATCTTCCCAATAGATCCATGAACAAATTGGACATGGCATCAGGGGTAAAGATTATTCCTGGATTCAGCAAGATGAAGGTACACTCACCAAGGCCAATCTGTCTGAATCCCCTGCTGAATAATCATGGCTAATAGCAAAGACCAATCTGAGTTCCCAACATCGCACCATTCCCTGGGGTGATCAGCCAGCCCCTTCATAGCACATTGATGACATTGGACCATGTTCAACATGAAAGGGCCACTCTTTTTTTTCTGGACTGGACATTCACTCTGGGTATGGATTTTGCTTTCTCTCCTGAAGTGCTGCTGCCAGAACTAACATCTCTGGACTCACAGAATGCTTTATTCGCCATAAGAGTATTCCACGCAGCATTGCTCCTGATCAAAGAGATTGATTCTCAGCAAACATGGCCTGTATAACAAATCCCATGGCCTGTGTTCATGGGATTTGTTATACTTAACATAGGTCTTCCAACTTCCTGAAACACAGAACCTGATGGAATGGTGAAATATCCTTGTAAGACTCTCCCTCAAGCTACACGTAGCTGGAAACATCTCTAATTGCTGGGGCAATGTCCTCCAGGATGTGTACGTGCTCCATGTCTACATCTAATTTATGGTACTGCTTCTCCCACAACAAGGATTCATAGGATCAGACCCCAAGCATTCAATGAATAGAAATGAGAGTGTGTTCTCCCCGTATATCATTGATGTCTATGATCCACCAACATTATATGTTCCTGCACTTTTCAGTTCTGCTGTTTAAGAAAATTCTTAGTGACAAAGAGAGAGATTCTTCAACCCAGACACAAATTGATTCCATTTTCTGAGAGCTGAGATTACTGCCATTTAGGATTCTCATTATAGCTGAATCAACAGGTGAAGAAGAATCATTCTTTGGTACATAGTGATTGATTCTGACTAGGAATGGGAAACTGAGTTGCTACTACACAATACAGAGAGCAAGAGCAAGTGTGACATAGGACATTTTCCTAGTGCCTCTTCGAACTCCCAGGTTCTGTGATGGAGAGCAACAGGAAACTAAATCTCAAGTCAGGTCACACTGATAAAGGCTCATATCCTTCAGAGATCAAGTTTTGGGTCACCCACCTGACTAACAACAATGACCAGCTGTGAACCAAGGCAGTATGTACTAGGGAGTGAAATAGGATAGTTATAAACACCAGTAATGACCATGTGGACAACCCTCAGGAACACAGAGTGCCATACTTTTGCATTTCTTCTTAATGCTGATAAGAATTTGTTTATTTATATTATACAAATTAAGTGTTTATTTCATTGTCATCCTCTTATCAAACATGAGGTGTGGATAATACCTAAAATCATATTTTAGTATTTAAATAACTGGATATAAGTGAAGGAGTATGAATCAGTAGAAACAGAATAAATTTCACACAAAATACAAAAAAAAATAATTTTTTTCCCTTAATGAGGAAAGGGTTGTATATTTTATATACTCTTCTTGGGAAAAGTTGAGGACATATTAGATTATCCATAGAATAGTAAGATTAGGTAGAAGAATATTTTATGTTGTCTTTATTTGAATATTGAGCAAAGATTTTTTTAAAAAATGCATGAGTGCTGTGTTGACACAAAACAAAGCAACCATACCTGTGTCCTGGGTAGATTTGTGAGTCAACAGATTACATAAAATGACAACAAAGGTAGGTTTTTCTCATTGATTCAGCCACACTTGCCAATCTGCCCTCTCACAAGTTCTCCCCTTTAACTTCCCCATCTCCCGAGAATAGCTGTCCAATGATGAGCCCTGCTGGCTCACATGATCCTTACCCACCAATTAGACTAGCCCTGCAGGCTCACATGATCCTTATCCACCCAATCAGACTAGACCTGCTGACTCACATGATCCTTACCCATCAATCAGAAAGCACCCCATGCCAACTGCAAACCATTAAACTGTTAAACTGTCATAACTGTCAAACTGCCTTTTTTGTTCTTTCATCAGAGATGAAACCTGGGAGGGGGAATGCCTTGCTGCTTGAGGGCCCCCTCTCTCAAGGCTTGCCATCTTTGTCCTCTCTTTTGAGTGCTGCTACTACTCACAGAACACCGGCTCTTCAGTAGGTGAGTTCCCCTATTGGGTATCCATTTTCATATTGGCTATACACAGGGGCTTTTACCATGAATGTCCAGCAAACCTCTGATGCCCAATCTGGAGGAGAGAATGCATCCCACCACAACCTTCACATTCATGATGGACTCTCTGGGACCCAGTTCATGAGTGAGAGGTCCTGAGGGGTGGAAAAAAAAGGCACTCATCTCTCTCTCTCTCTCTCTCTCTCTCTCTCTCTCTCTCTCTCTCTCTCTCTCTCTATCTATCTTTCTCTCTCTCTCAACCACCCTTGTCCCTCTGCTGACCTATAGGGGCTTCTTCTTCCCTCTCTGAAGACTCCTCCTTATTAAATTCTGCAGACAAAATTGGCCTTACTATCAATTACATAATCAAAGTCAATGGCCCCCAGGAGGATTCCTAGATCCGACAATTCTCAGAGATCTTTTTAACTTCTGCGAGCGCTCACAAAAGTGGAAGGAGATCCCCCATGTTGACTTTTTCTCTTTTTTGTTCTCACCCCGACCTATCCAGCAGATGAAACCCCTCCCTACTGACCTCCCCTGTCAGCTCCATCCAACCACTCAGGTGCTCCCCCTGACTTGGCTGACACCTTTATTACTCCAAACTAGGTCCCTCTCCCTAGTCCCACAAACCATGGTCCCTTTAAGAGAATTACTGGACCTGAGGGCATTATCTGAGTACATGTCCCATTCTCTATGAATGACTTCATGCAACTCGAGCGAAGGTTGGGCTCATTCACCACAGAAGAGAGGTCAATGGGTCTTCCAGGCTTATAGCCTCACTTACATGTTATTGGTTAATACTCTCCTTCTAGAGGAACGTACCAGAGTCTGAGAACTTGCCAGAGCCCATGTTGATGAAACTCACTGAGTTAATCCCAATCACCCTCCGGGGCCATTTGCTGCCTCAGATAATACACAATGGCATACAGAGTAGGAACCAATTCTTTGCATGTATTATTGCTGGGCTCAAAAAAGTGGGATGTAAGGCTGTCAATTTCCAAAAATTACAGGAGACCCCATCGAAATTTCTGGATCAGCTTATGAAAGTCCTTCAGCAGTAACATAGATCCTGAAACCCCAGATGGTCATCATGTTCTTATGACATATTTCCTCTTGCAGAGCTACCTCGACATCTGGGCTAAACCAAAACAGCTCAAACAAAGCCCTGCCACCCCCCAGACTGAGAAATTTCAGATGCTCACCCAGGCCCTGCAGGGTGCTTCCTTGGGTTGCTGCCCATCACCAAAATCCCCCCTGGGTACCAGCTTCAAGTGTGGCAAGGAGGGACATTGGGCCAGGGCATGCCCTGCACCATGCACTGCACATACCCCATGCCTTAAATGTCAACAAGAAGGTCATTGGGGCTCTGAGTGTCCTAGATACCATAGGAGGCCTATGGCCAGGTTACCATCTGACCTTCTGGGCATGGCAATGGAAGATTGATGGAATCTTGGGTTCTTGTCCCTTGTCCTAGTACTTGTCCTGTCAATAGACAAAAACCAGGGTGAAGATTCAGGTGGATAGGTGCAAGATTGACTTTCTCCTAGGCACTGGGGCTACCTTCTCAGTCCTGACAGAATTCTGGGGGCAAACAGTGTTGTTTACCTCTCCTATTGTCAGGGTAGAAGGAGAGACCATCTATCCAAAAAAGAATTCCCTATTACTCTGTTCCATAGACAACTTCCCATTCTCTGAGGCATTCCTAGTTATGCCCCAATGACCAGTTCCTTTGCGTGGCTGAGATATTCTCTCTAAATTCAATACAACAATCAACATCCGGGCTCCTGGCATCTGTCAGACCCCAGAATCGGCCTGTTCATCTTTTCTGGCCCCTTTGGCAGAAGACTGGCCATTCTGCTTCACTGGTGAGGCTGATATGAAACATCATACTAAAAAGGACCCCTTACCTACGAACCTGATTGACCCGATTGTATGGGATACTCACATTCCCTTCACCGTTTCCTGCCCACCAGTAAAGATCCTAACACCTTCCCCAATCAAGCTCAATACCCGCTGCCCACAAAAGCTCCTATGGGCCTACAACCTATTATTCAGGACCTTGTGAGCAAAGGAGTACCTCCGTCCTGCTCATTCCCCTTACTATACTCCCATTCTAGTGGAAGAAAAGCCCAACAGGTCCTATTACTTAGTTAAGGATCTACGACTCATCAACACTTCTGTTAGGCCCATACATCCTTTGGTTCCCAACCGGATTTGAATTGCCAGCTATCATAATCATGTGAGTTAATTCCTTATAATGAATCTCACACACCCACACATTTATGCATACGTGAATACACACAGACATCCTATTGATTCTGTTTCTTTGGAGAACCACAACAGGAAACTAATTGACTATTTTAAAAAACAAAACGAGCATATTGTTGAGTTTGTAATGTATTTAAAGGTGAAATGCATGACAAAAATTGACTCCTTTATCACTAGGAAATGAACTTTATCTTTGGTACTATTTTTTGCTCTTAAATCTGTTGATATAATATAGTCACACTAGATTCCTTTAGTATTCACATCTTATATCACTTTAATTCTTTTACTTTAAACATATATGGGTCTTCATATAAAATGATCATAGTTGGGTCTCGCTTTTTAAGATGATAAAACCAAACTCTCTGCCTTTAGTTTAGGGTAACAGATATTTATAGTTAATGTGATCATTATACAGTGAGATTGGTGTCTATTATCTTGCTATTTGCATTTTGTTGTATTTCTTTCTTTTCCCACCTTCTTTTTGATAAATCAAGATTTTAAAGTCATTCCACTTTATTTCCTTGTTGATTTATTATTTACACTGGTTTTATTTTAGTGTTGCTTTAAGTGTCACAGTATATACTGATAAACCAAGCCTGATTCCTCCTTAAAATTGGGAGCCATCTCTCCACAAACATGAAAAGCTAATTTCAGATTTACTATAAATTACTGCGAATTATAAATTTTCTTGGAATGCCTGCCCATGTCTTGAACTCACCCATGGTTGTCTTTCCCTAACCAGATAACAACCCTCTCTGTGGCTCTAATGACCGTTATAAATTCTGATGTCGGGGCCAACAATATTATAAACTAGCCTTTGTGTCATGCTCGTCAAGAGTTTTGTTATCTGTAAGTTCTCACCCCCCGCCTTTGTGTAATTTTCTGGGCTATAAATCTGCGCTTCTAGAAAGTTTCGAGGCTGTCTTTTGTTCCTGTGGTTTTTGTTGGGAGAGGCAGCCCAGCTGGTTGAAATAATAAGTTTGCTTTAATTTGATTTTAATTAAAGTCGATAGTCTTTTTTTTTTGCATCCTGGTCTAACAATACCTTTATCAGTCTACCATCAAGTGATATTATACAACTTCACAACTAAGAAATATGTAATATTATGTTGCTATTCCCCCTGCCCCCATCTCAATCTTCATGCTATTGTCTGGATAAAGGAATCCTCAGGATACCATAAACAGATTTCAACACTAACCATCTATTCTGGGGAATAAAAGACATTTTTTTACTTCAGAGTAATGTTATTGGTAATTGGAGAGCAAAGAAACCTTGAAGATTACTGTGGAACTATTTTAGAGATTAAAAAATATCTACTGCCTCATGTGGAAATCTGGGATAATCATTGGAATTCAGCTGGCCATCAGTCTCTAGCAAGTCTCCCTGTCATCCCTCCAGAGGGAGATACAACTATTTACCGGGTGGGGTTTGCCCAGCTCATGAGGTATTTTACTGTAGCGCTGTGGACAGAGTACACCTGACACTTCTTTCTTCTCCTTTTGTCTCACACCTCTGGCTGTATTATTTTTCTGGGTCCCCTAACATTTTTAGCTAGGCCATTAATGACTCATGGAAAATAAAGCTATTCTTCTTTTGAATGAAAATTCCCTCCTTGAACTCTGGCTTAGAGACACACATTTTTTGGTTCCCTTTCCCCCCTTCATTTCTGTCCTGGGTAGTCCATCAGTACTATCCATTCAGATTCCAATTTCATGTTCCTTTCAGCTCCTGCATAAGATGCACACAAACAAATATGGTAGCCTCCATTAGTCACTTTTCTAGTGGCCACCCAAACACTTCTTTTTCCTCTCGATCCTCCTAATTGAACTATTTAATATTCACTCTCAATGTGCTTCAGAAGATGCAGTCTCATTTAAGGAATTAGGGCCAGTGGAGCTAGGACAGGAAATTTTCCAAGGTGCATCTAAGTCATATTCAAATATTTAAAATATTTTATATTAATTATATTTAAATATGAATATTTTGAATATTAAAAAGAGCTTTTAAAAACATTTTACCATTTCTTTTTTTTATTTAAAGAGAGAGTGAGAGAGGAGAGAGAGAGAGAGAGAGAATTTTTTTTTAATATTTATTTTTTAGTTCTCGGCAGACACAACATCTTTGTTGGTATGTGGTGCTGAGGATCGAACCTGGGCCGCACGCATGCCAGACGAGCGCGCTACCGCCTGAGCCACATCCCCAGCCCCATTTTTACCATTTCTGATGTTAGCAGCTATATTGAAACTGAAAACACAGGGACAGTGGACTTGGTTAAAGATTTCCCTAAGCTTTGTTTTGGCAGTTCTAAGAAATGATTACACTTTCCTATCAGGACTTCTTCCAGTACCCACATTGCTAATTTCTTATCATTGGGAAACTCATCAATACTTTTTCCTATTCTTCCTGTGGGCTGTTGCAAGATTGATTGATTCTTCTACAAATCATTATTCTGATATCAAATGGAGCCAATAAACAAATTTTATTTTTTTATCCCTTGGCTTCCTTTTAAATCACTGGTGGCAACAGTTCCAAACTTTTCCTCTACAATTAGGAAGAAATTAAATTTTCACTTGAGAGGGAAAAAAAATACCACATTCATATCCTCACCTCATATTATTCAGTCCTTTTCCTCTTTTTTTGTGGGTCTTGATGTTGACCCTATCTGCTCATTAGGTATGGATGGGATTCAAATAACAAAACAAAGAAATAATAATATAATAATAACAAAACAACAAACTGAAACACTGAACCTCTTTGATGCTTTTGACATACAAACATTATTGAGAAGAAACTTTCATGATAGATTTTCAATTTTACTTAGGGACTTCTGCAAGGTTTTTCTGTTAATATGTGATATGACTCATTAGGAGTGTTGGCAGCAAATTAGCATCATTCACCACAGAAGCCATTGTTCTTGGCACAGTTATTGGGACTTCCTAGAAGGTGGTTTGGCCATCCTTACTTAACCTCCACTTTCTGAGCCCCACGTAGACCTTCTAGGATCTCAACTCCTCAGATCCACAGTGAGAGCCAGACTGCACCACCCTTGCCCCCTGAGGTCATGAGTATCCTCCTCCACCAGAAGGTGCTCTCTGCCAGGTACCAAAGAGGGCAGAGGGGCATCTTGACGTGAGGAAGACAGACAGGCCCATCTCTTACACCAGTCTCTAGACGGGTGGGTTGGAACTAAACTCCAAGAACTCTGGAAACCTGGTGGTTTCTAGAAGGAGAGACCGGAAGTGCCAACGGAAGGATCCGATGTGCAGTCTGGGACGCTGGGAGCGCCCACGTGTCTCTTCTGGAGGGTGAGGCTCTTCCCTTGCGTTGTTAATCTTCAGCCCAAGGTTAAAGCTGTGTTAGCTAGGTTTTTATTTTTTTATTTTTAAAATTCACATATTCCCCTTATTTATTTGTGCTTTCAAATCCAGTTACTGGGCTGGGGTTGTAGCTCAGGGAGAGAGGGTGAGGCTCTGGGTTGGATTCTCAGCACCACATTAAAAAATAAAAAAGTCACAAAGTCTATCCCATGCCTAAGGGGCTGGGGAAGCAGCTAGGAGAATGCAATTGAGGACAGGAGCCAGAGCCAAGCAAGGCCTGGTGGCAAAAGTGTGTGGGGGAGGGAGATGTGTGTCCACTTAAATTATTTGTAATGTTTCTGAGTGGAAGACTTCCTTTCTCTTCCATTTGTTTAATTATTTATACCAAATTGAGCTCATGGAGATTTATTTTATCATTTGGGTTGCATCACATTACTTATCTTTTGGTCAAATTATCTCAGCTTTGTTCATTAGGAATCCTTCATATTATCTCCCTTGTCCTTCCAATTGTATTTCTATTGTGTTAGGTCCATTTGGTGTATTGTGTTAAAGTATTCTGTTTCCATATGGATTTTCTGTCTACATGATTAATCTGTTATGAATTAATGACTCCTACTGTTAATGTGTTGCTGATGATATCTTTCTTTAGATCTGTCAGTGTTTGCCTTAAATTAGGTAGAGTGATTTTGGTTGCATAGCTTTTTTTTTCCTTTGGGTACTGAGGATTGAACTCAGGGACACTTGACCACTGAGCCACATCCCCATCCACATTTTGTATATTATTTAGAGACAGGGACTCACTGACGAGTGGGTCCTTTCCATTGCTGAGGCTGGCTTTAAACTGGAGATCCTCCATTGCTGAGGCTGGCTTTAAACTGGAGATCCTCCTGTCTCAGCCTTCCAAATGGCTGGGATTACAGGCATGTCCCACTGCAACCAATTTGCATACCTATTTTTAATCATTACATTTTCCTATTGAATTGACCCTTTAATCATTATTTAATGACTTTTTTGTCTCTAATACCAGTTTTGACTTGTCTATTTGCCTTATACAAGTATAACTTCACCATGTTTTCTTTCAGTTACTGTTTGCATAGAATATCTTTTTCTTCCTTTACTTTCAGCCTTTATACAAGATGAATATGTCATATGATCTCTACTATACAGTGTATAGATCTGTGTAAGTCTGCCTGCCCATAATCTGAGAATCCCCTAAGCTTTGAGTAAGGGGGTGCTGGTCTAGTATCACACACCTTACTCTATGCAATGAAGTGGCCCCCACCTTCACTCTGCAAAGAAGTTTTCTCTAGCCCTGGACTTGGGCATTACCCAGTGGGATTAGACAACTCCCTTTGAAACTGTATCTCCTGCTTAATTTGGTGAAGAACATTCTATTGAAACTCCTGTGTGTCTCCCCTATAAACATAAAGGGATTCTGGGTGCATGCTCTCTTTTCTAGTGCTTTTTCCAGCGTGAAAGCTGACATTTAAGGTCACAGAGCAGTCCACCTTCCATGTGAAAATTTCTTTTGTGTCCTGTGCTTTCTCACCACTTTCTTAGTTTAATGTTGCAGCCAGCTCTTGTGAACCCAGTTAATATCGTCAGTGCAGGTGGCTGGTGAGATATAGCCTATAGTTTTCTATTATACTTTGTATACTTAAGAATTTGTAAGACAGTAGAACTTATATTGTTTTTTTTTACATGCAGAAATTATAATGATAAATAAAGAGAATAAGAGTAAAGTTTGGAGGTGATGGATATGTTTATAGTGTAGTTTAGAGTGATTTCATGAGTATATTTATCTCTGAACTCATCAACTTTTATATATTAAATATGTCCAATGTTTTGTATGTTACTCCTTCCTCAGTAAAGTGGTTTTATTTGTTTTTTTATTATCTTCAATATTTTTAGTTGTAGATGGTCACAATATCTTTATTTCGTTTATTTATTTTTATGTAGTGCTAGGGATCAAATACCAGTAAAGTGGGGTTTTTTTGTTTGTTTGTTTGTTTTGTTTTGTTTTGTTTTTGTTTTTGTTTTTGTTTTAAGATAATTCCACCACATGACCAGCACTGGCTTCATGAAAGAAAGTTCAATTCATGAGTAAATGCTAGGGAGATCTAAATTAAAGAGATAAGACTCTAATTACCTTTAATACCAGCCCTGGGTTGGCTTTTCCTAGCTTCTGCCTCCACCCATGTAATGCGGTATTGAGGTTCACTAAAGAGGAGAGAGAGAGAGAGAGAGAGAGAGAGAGAGAGAGAGAGAGAGAGAGAGAGAGAACAGGCCAGAGAGTGAACTTTTATTACAGAACAAAAAATTCAAGGGAAATTCCCATCCAATGAACATTAAGGCGGCGGGGGGGGGGCAGCATCCCAAGGTCAGGGACGATAATTGGGTTTTCGGGCAGTGGCAAGGCATACCTCTGCAAAGACCGGGAGAAGGGTGGGGAAAAGCTCTAACACAGCTGTGTCTAAGCGCCTCTCACCTAGCCAGGGAGGTAATTTAAATCACATGTGAGAATGGCCTCCAAGAGATAATCCATGTTATTTATTTATTTTTTCAATGAACCTTGATTTTATTTATATGCAGTGCCAAGAATTGATCCCAGTTCCTCACACATGCTAGGCAAGTGCTCTACCACTGAGCTACAATTCCAGTCCAGCAAAGTGGTCTTAATGTACAAAACAAAACATTTTTTTTTTCCTTCTGATTTCTTTTTTGACCTATGGGTAATTTAGAAGTCTCTCAATATTTGGAGTTTCAGGAGATATTTCTATTATTGATTTTTAATTTTGTACTGGCCTGAGAATATACTTTGAAGACTTAAAGTTTAAATTTATTGCTCCTTTTATTATGGCTTAGAATATAGCTTATGTTGATAAACTTTTCCACATACATATAAAAATATTTTCTGTTTTTTTTAGAGTGGAGTGTTTGGTAAGTTTACCTAGGTCAAGCTGGATAATAGAATGGTTTTTTCAGATTTTTTTTTCTGTCCCTCCTGTCTCTACTCTTTCAGGGCTCCAATTACTTCAACACACCTCTCTCACTACTAGATAGGTCATCCAGACATAATCTAAGTAAAGATTCCTCAGACCTAAAAATACTATTAACCAAATGGACCTAATAGACATCTGTAGAATATTTCATCCATCAATTACTGAATTTAACTTCCTCTCAGCAGTGCATGGAACATTTTCTAAAATATGTGACATTTTAGGTCATGAAGCAAATCTTAGCAAATAGAAAAAAATATAGATAATACCTTGCATCCTAATGGAACATAATGGAGTGAAATTAGAAATCAATGACCTGATAAAAAATAGAAACCACTCTAACACCTGGAGACTAAATAATACATTTTTGAACGATAAATGGACAGCAGAAGAAATTGGAGGAGATATAAAATATTCGTATAAACAAATGAGAATAGGTACACAACATATCAAAATATCTGAGCCAGTATAAAGGCAGATGTAAGAAAAAAATTTAGCCCTGAGTTAATACATTAAAAAATTAGATAACACATAAATAACTAACATTATGCCTCAAGGTCCTAGAAAAAAGAAAAACAAACCAACACCAAAGTCAGTAGAAAACAGGAATTAAAATCAGAGCCCCAAACCAATGAGATTGAGAATAAAAAATACAAAGGATCAATAAAATAAAGAGTTAGTTTTTGAAAAGATAAGCAAGAACGATAACCCCCCTAGTCAAGTTAACCAAAATGAAGAGAGAAAAGACTCAAATAAATACAATTAGCGATGAAAAAGAAAATATCACTAGATACCACTGAAAGCCAGAGGATCATCTGAAATTATTTTGAAAATTTATACTCCAATAAGCTAGAACTTCTTGAAGAAATCGAAAAATTTCTAGAGACATATGACCAAATCAAATGAACTATGAGGATCTAGAAAACATAAACAGATTAATATCAAGTAATGAAATTGAAATAGCTATCAAAAGCCTTTCAACAAAGAGAAGTCCAGGATCAGATGGAGTAATAGCTGAGTTCTATCAAACCTTTAGAAAAAAATTAGTACCATACCTCCTCAAATTATTCCATGAAATTGAAAAGAAGGTATTCACTAACAAATTCATTCTATGAGACCAGCATCACCCTGACTAGACAAACACACATCAAGGAAAGAAAATGTCAGGCTGATATCCTTGATGAACACAGATGCAGATGCAAAAAAATCTTAAGAAAATATTGAGAATCTGAGTGTGATGATGCAGGTCTGTAATCCCAGCAGCTCCGGAGACAGGAGAATAGTGACTTCAAAGCCAGCTTCAGTAACAATGAGGTGCTTAGAAGCTCAGTGAGACCCTGTCTCTAAATAAAATATAAAATAGGGCTGGACATGTGGCTCAGTGGCCAAGTGTCCCTGAGTTCAAGGCCCAGTCCCTCCCGCCCCCCAAAATATTTTGGAAAACTGGATACAAAAACATATTACAAAGATAGTACACTACAATCAAGGGAGTTTCATTCCAGGGCTGAGAGGTTGGTTCAATATATGCAAATCAATAGATGTAATTTACCACATAATAGACTTAAGGATAAGAATCACATGATTATCTCAATAAATGCAGAATAGTCATTTGACAAAGTACAACACATATCAATGTTTAAAACATTAGAGAAATTCGGGATAGAAGGAACTTACCTCAACATTGTAAAGGCTATACATGACAAATCCAAAGGCAATATCAAACTGAATGGAGTAAAACAGTATGCATTTCTTCTAAAAACAGGAATAAGACAAAGATGTCCACTATCACCATTCCTATTCAATACAGTTGTTAAAACTCTAGCCAGAGCAATCAGGCAAGAAAAGGAAATTAAAGAAATACAAAAAGGAAAAGGAGCTCAAATGATCTTGGCTAGCTATTGACATGATCATATATTTAGAGGACCCCAAAAACTCCAACACAAGACTTCTAGAGCTGATAAAATTTTAGTAAAGTATCAGCATCCAAAGTTAACATATACAAATCAATCACTTTCCTATACTTCAATATAAATCAATCACTTTCGTATACTTCAATAAGGAACCACTGTAAAAGAAACAATAACTTGAAAAAAGTGGGACTAAATATCATGAAGGATGTCAGGGACCTTTGCAATGAAAACTATAGAATGCTAAAGAAAGAGACTGAAGAAGACCTTAGAAGATGGGAAGATGTCCCATGGATAGGCAGAATTAATATTATTAAGATGACAATATCACCAAAACCATAATATTCAATCCAATTTCCATCAAAATACCAATGACATTCTTAACAGTCTAGAAAAGGCAATTCTAAAATTCATTTGGGGAAATAAGAGACCCAAAATAGCCAAAGCAATCCTGAGCCAAAAAGAAAAAAAAGATGCTGAAGGCATCACAGTACCAGACCTCAAAATATGCTACAGAGCTATAATAACAAAACAACATGACTCTAGCACCAAAACAGACTGAAGAACAATGAAATAGAATAGAAGATAGAGAGGCAAATCCACATTAATACAATTATCTGATACTAGATGAAGGTACCAAAAACATTAATTGGAGAAAAGATAGCCTTTTTAACAAATGGTTTTGGAGTTACTGGAAATTTATATGTAGAAAAATGAAAGTGAATTTCTATCTCTTACCATGAAAAGGTCAACTCAAAGTGGATCAAAGACCTAGGAATTAGACTGGAAACTCTTCAACTCCTAGAAAATGTAGGCCCAACAGTTCAACATGTTAGCACAGGAACTGACTTCCTTAACAAGATTCCTTAAGCAAAAGACATAAAACCAAAAAATCAATAAATGGAATGGCATAAAAATGAAGAAATTTTTGTATAGCAAAGAAAACAAGTGAGTGAATAGAAACCTTGCATAAGATTTTTGCCACCTGTTATTCAGACAGAGCATCAATATCCATAATATATAAAGAACTCAAAAATCTTGACACCCAAACCTCCTCAAATAGCTCAATTAAAAATGAGCAAAATAACTAAAGACTCTTCTCAAAAGAAGAAATACAATTGGACAACAAACATGTAAAAAATGTTCAATATCTCTAGCAGTAAGGGAAATGCAAACCAAGACTGCATTGAGATTTCATCTCACCCTAGTCAGAATAGCAATTATCAAGAGTACAAATAATAATAAGTGTTGACAAGGATGTGGGGAAAAGGTACTTTTGTACATTGTTGGGTAGGACTGAAAATTAATGCAACTACTCTGGAAGGTCATATGGAGATTTCTCAAAAAACTAGGAATGGGCTCAGCAAAAGAAACAATCAATGAGGTGAACAGAGAGCCTACATTTTGGGATCAAATTTTTGCCACATGCATGTCGGATAGAGTTCTAGTCTTCAGGATATATAAAGAACTCAAATACTCAACACCTAAAAACCAAACAACCCAATCAATAAATGGACTAAGGAGCTAAACAGACACTTCTCAGAAGAAGATACATAACTGATCTACAAATATATGAAAAATGTTCAACATCTCTAGTAATTAGAGAAGTGCAAATCAAACTATTCTAAGATTTCATCTTATGCCAATCAGAATGGAAGTTATCAAGAATACAAACAACAATAAGTACTGGTGAGGATGTGGGGGGAAAGGCACACTCATACATTGTTGGTAGGACTGCAAATTGGTGCAACCAATCTGGAAAGCAGTATATAAATTCCTTAGAAAACTTGGAATGGAACTACCATTTGTGTAGAGGGAAGTGAGGACTGGGGTGTGGCTGTGGGGATGAGAAGGATGGTAGAATGAGACAGACATTATTACCTTATATACATGTATATACTGAAGTGACTACCATGTACAGTCAGAGGAGTGAGAAGTTGTGCTCCATTTGTGTATGATATGTCAAAATTCATTCTACTGTCCCACTCCTTGGTCTATACCCAAAGGACTTAAAATAAGCATACTATAGTAACACAGCCACATCAATGTTTATAGCAACTCAATTCACCATAGCTAAACTGTGGAACCAACCTAGATGCCCTTCAATAGATGAATGGATAAAGAAACTGTGTTATATACACACAATAGTATATTACTCAGCATTAAAAGAGAATAAAATTATGACATTTGCAAGTAAAAGCATGGAGTTGGAGAATATAATGCTAAGTGAAGTAAGTCAATCCCCAAAAACCAAAGGCCATATTCTCTCTGATAAGTGGATAATGATCCTTAATGGGGGGAAATGGGGAAAATGGAGAAACTTTGGGCAAAGGGGAGGGAGGGAGGGGAGAGCTCAAGGGGCCAGGAAAGATGGTGGAAGTAGGTAGACATCATTACACTAGATACCTGTATGACGTCACATATGGTGCGATGCTATATTGTGTACAACCAGAGAAATGAAAAGTTGTGCTTGCTGTAATTGTGTACAATGAATTAAAATACATTTTGCTGTCATATATACCAAAGGAGAATAAATAAATAAACAAATAACCCCCCCAAAAAAATTGAAAAATAAAGCAAAAAAACAAAAACAAACAAGCAAAAAAAGAATGTAGGAATGGAACCATCATATGACTCCCACTCTTTGGTATATATCTGAAGGAGCTAAAGTCAGCATGCTACATGGATACAGCCACATCAGTGTTTGGTAGAAACACAATTCATAACAATCAAGCTATGGAACCAACGAAGGTGTCCTTCAACAGATGAATAGACAAAGAATATGTGATATATATGTATATATATATATATATATATTCATCTGTAGCCAATGGAGTATTAGTCATAAAGGAGAATGAAATTATAGTATTTGCTGGTAAATGGATGGAACTGGAGACCACCATGCTAAGTGAGTTAAACCAGACTCATAAAGCCAAAGATTGAATGTTTTCTCTGATTTGTGAAAGCTACCCCAAAATAAAAGGGAAAAAAAGATAAAAAAAGATAAAGGGAAAATGATTTCATAAAAATAGAAGAAAGATAGGTAGAATAGATAAAGGGGGCTGAGGGGAGGGAGAAGGAACACGATAAGGGTAGAACAGCAGAGTGAATCTTACCTAACTTTCACATATATGAATATATGTGAAATACATATATGAATATACCACATATGTGAATATACCACAGTGAATCTCATCATAATGTATATCCACAAGACACTAACTATTAAAAAAAACATAAAATTCAATAGCAGAAAGATCTGTAGAGTAGAGGATAGAGAAGATGGGGAGGGAGGAGGGAAGGGAAAGGAGGAAATACTGGGGACTGAATTAGGACAAATTATATTTCATGCTTTTTTAAGTATGTGAAAATGAATTCTAATGTTATACATAACTAAAAGAACAAAAAAATTCAAAAAAATTTGTTTCATGTCACTTGCATGGGCATTGATTAACACAAATCCTTAACACAAGCTGACATATTTGTATCTGTAAATCTTAAGGAGGAAAGGACCCCTCATGCTTGTTAATCACTATGTAATCAATCCAGTGCATGGAACACAGCAAGTACTCATACAATATTTGTCAAAAAAATGAATGAGTCATATAAATGCCATAGCTGCCTTAACTTAAACTAATTATATTCTTGCATAAAGGAAGGTACCAGATAAAAGTAATAGTAATAGATAAAAGCAATTGAAGACAATGGTAATACATTTCATCTACTTAAACAACAAGCCACAATATGGAGTCATGGTAAGCTCAGTGAAGCAAGACATTTTGATATCTGAGTTGAGAAAAGAGAAACAATATCTCAAATATGCTTATGATGAGTGTTGGGCTGTGGCTTAGTGGTAGAGTGCTTGCCTAGCATGTGTGGGGCATTGGGTTCAAACCTTAGCACCACATAAAAATGAAATAGATTATGTGTGTCATCTAAAACTAAGGGAAAAACTCCAAAATATCCTTATGACAAGAGGATGGCAGGGAGTGAATGAAACATGGGAGTAAATGCAATGTAGAAAAATGCACTTTTCTTTTTATTTGTTTATGTAAATGACATGTTATTTAATGTACTTTATAAGAATTGGAATACTAATAAGACTGACGGTGGAAATTACCTGCTAATATATTACATGGGAAAAGACAGAAGAAGATACTCAGCCTGTCTTCTGAAAAGGGTAGCATGGAAAGAGACTACAGAGATCTGGATTCTGTAATGAATACATTATTATAAAATATCCTGGCATGTTTTTTTATGATCCTCTGCTATAACTGATTTTTAAAAAATTTGTTCTAATTAGTTATTCATAAAAGTAGAATGCATTTTGACATATTGTACACAAATGCAGCACAACTTCTCATCCCACTGACAGTACATGGTGCAGAGTCACTTCAGTATATACGTGTATATAAGGTAATAATGTCTGTCTCATTATACCATCCTTCTCATCTTCACAGCCCCACCTCACCTCTCACTGCACTCTACACAAACACCAAATTTTCTTCATTCTTCCAGACCCACCTGTCCCAGTATGGATCAGCATCCACATATCAGAGAAAATATTAAGCTTTGTTTTTATTTTCAGAGGGGGGGGGAATTCGCTTATTTCACTTAGCATGATATTTTCTAGTTACAACTATTTACCTGAAAATCCATAATTTCATTCTTATTTAAGGCTGAGTAATATTTCATTGTGTTTATATACCACATTTTCCTGACATGTTATATTTATGTAGTAATATTTATTCCTGGAGAATCACCAAGTGTTAGTGTGGGAATTAACTTTCTTCATTTATTAAATTCTTTTCTGTGTAAAGATATTCATGAAAACCATTAAAAGGGCATACTGGGTAAGGGAGACTTGATCTTTCTCAAAAATTGTCTTAAGAGGGTAGCATGGAAAGGGGCTACAGAGATCTGGGTTCTGCAATGAATAAAACAAGTCAGGAAGTGTAGGAATAGTTACTCTGCATTGTTAATTGGCCCCTAGAGAGAGTATCCCCATGCTATCTTCTGAGCCAGAGTCCCAGAATTATCAAGGTCCCCCAACCCTGCAAAAAAACTTTAAGTACAGCACTATGGGATTATCACCTCAGTGCACACAGCATAGAGTAATTGGTATGTTGGGTAATGGTGCCCAGACGAGATCCAGGGTGTGTTCTGGTGGGAATTCTTGATGCCACCAGGGATTCAGATCTCTATTCACATCTGCTGATATCATAGGTCCTGAGGACCAGGGGGTATTTTATCTTTCATGGAGTATGCTCCTCTTTTCTCATGAAAGACTCATGCCAGGCCAAGTATGACCTCTTCTAACCCTTGTGATTACTGTTGAGGAAACATAGTTCAGAAGGAGCTTAGTAACTGCATAACATATACATGTTTGGATGTTACTAAGTAGGGATTGAAGATAAAGCTAGAAAGAGGGTACCTTAGTGATTCCAAACCACAGAGACTGCAAAGTGGATCCTTGTTGGACTCTGGGAGCATTGAAGATTAAGCTGGTATTATGTTTAGCATCTTACTCAGGTAACATGAATGGCCATTCCTATTTCCCGGCTCTCAACCTGGTAATGAAAAGTAGTTCAAATATATGTTCAGGGACAGAGGAAACATATATACCATACCAAGTTCCAACTAGGAGGGGCCAAATGCATTAAGTTACTTAATCTGTACTTCTGTGGGCTCATGGGGCTCAAAATATGAGCACAGATATTGAGAGGGTCACAGAACCCCATATCCTAATGTTTCTGTGATGCTCCATCACTAGAGTAATTAGTTCAAATCATGATGACTGTGCTGGACCAATGTCCTCTCTGGTATACTACTAGGAGATGGCAATTTCCAGGGTTGGAGGAGGAGTCTGAGGAATACTTCAGCAAGTGCTTGTGTGGAAGACCAATAGCCAAAGTGTGTCTGGGAGGACTGTTCTTCCTTCTCCATTTCACTTCTGTGCTTATTCTGTCTACAAATTTCTGCACAGGAAATTCCAGGTAAGATAGTGCTGTTGCTTGAGGTTTTATTAGAAACTAGAGCATTGTGAGATTATCCTTTAAATCGAGGAAGACATTTGGTTAGCCCATGAGAATTCTTCCTGAGAAGGCACAAAAACAAAACAAAACAAAACATTGAACCAAAAAATGTAATTTAAGGGCCACAAGTAAGATTGAAAAATTATTAGGCGGGTTACCTAAGGGAGGAAGAGGAATAGAGTCAGATGGTGGAAAACTTGTACTATGGAGGTTTACAGATATAGTTAGAAACTAATGAGGAAAAAGAGATATGTATGGATAATTAGGTAGAAAGGATGTTTGTAGACCATCTTGACTTGGTTGGAGTAATCAGGGGGAGCAGTGTTGAAATTATTCTCTTAGTCTACAGAAGCTGAGTGTGAAATATGACATGACTGCCAAAAAAATCCTAGAGTGACTCTAGGGCACAGGAAAAATTAATGTGAGCTCTTTATTTCCTGGAAAAAAATGATATTTGATCAGAATGCATTCAGTCCTGTGGTTTTTGTTTTTATTTTTTAAGTTTTTTTAATACTCACATATTTTTAATTATTTGTGTTCACTCTTATGAATGTCATGATCCTCACAAGTCTTCCTAGAGCATAGGTATTGTTGCTTTGTTTTGTGTCAACACAGCATCCATTCACATTTTCAAAAATTATAATCAATAGTCAAATAAAGACAACATAAAATATCCTTTTACCTAGTCTGATATGACTATTCTATCATCTTCTTTTTCCAAGAAGAGTATGTAAAATATACAATCCTTTCCTCATTTAGGGGAAAAAATCCTTTTTTGTATTTTGTGTGAAATTTATTCTATCCCTACTGATTCATTCTCCTCCTTTTATATCTAGTTATTGAAATACTCAAATATGATATGAGGTTTTATTAATTCCTCTTATGTTTGATAAGAGGATGAAAATGAAATAAACACTTGACTTCTATAATATTAATGGATAATATTCTTATCAGCATTAGGAAGAAATGCACAAACTATGGTAGTTTGTGTTCCTGAGGGTTTTCCACATGGTCATTATTGGTGTTTATAACTATCCTATTTCACTTCCCAGTCCATATTTCCTTGGTTCATAGGTAGTCATTGTTTCTGGACTGGTAGGGTGACCCAAAACTTTCTTTCTGAAGGATGTGAGCTATTATCAGCATGATCTGACTTGGGCTTTACTTTTCTATTGCTCTACATTACAGGACCTGGGAGTTTGAAGAGGAACTTTAGAAAATGTCCCGATTTCATACTTCCTTTTCCTCCTCTGTATTGTGTAGTTGTAACAACTCAGTTTCCCCTTCCTAGTCAGAATCAATCACTCCGTGCCATAGGGTGAACTTCTTCACCTGCTGATTCAGTTATTATGAGGATCCTAAAGTGGCAGCAGGGACATCCCAACTCTCAGAAAATGGAATCACAAAATAAAAAACAAAGAAACAAAAAAAACCCACAAGTGTCCATTTTATGTTAAAAGTAGTCCAATACTATCAGGGTGCTATCAACTCAGGTTGTTTTTTGCTGTTGGCAGTGGGTATTTAGCAGTTGCTTCAGGCAGATTTACCTTGGTGAGTAGAAGTCCATTGTGCTAAATCCAGGGATAATCTTTACCCCTGCTACCATGCCTGGTTTGTTCATGGTTCTGTTTGGCAGATTCTAGAACTGAGTGAGGAAATGGCTGATAGCTAAAGAATGGGTAAATACTTTTTTGGATAAGATGATCTATTCTGTGGGTAGGAGTAATGAGGATTTATTTCTTGTTTCCACATGAATATTCTGAATATATCTTAACCAGATAATTTTGAAGTACTAGGAGACAAAAGGGTCACATGTTTCAGAAGAATGACTGTCTCCCATAGGCAAATTAAAGAACTGTGGATTTTTGCCTGAAGAAAGGGTTAACATTTGCTTTCATGCTGGATGTATTGTATTTTTTAGGCAGGTAACTGTTGTATTTGGAGATTAACCTGACTGAAAAAGATATGTGTGTTTCAAATTGACAGAAGATGGACTGTTGTGAATTTGTGATGTGTGAGGTTGGCTAGGATGAACTACATTTCACCAAATTCTCTCTAATCCATCTTTTCTGTTTAAGGTGGATCTTAGAGGAGTTTCCTGGGAGATTAGAGGCTAGAAAGGAAGCAGCCATCCTGTAGTACTAATATGTAGTTGCTGGTCAGCTGGCTCACACCTCACTGACATGGAGCAGTGGCTGGGCCTGCAGTTGCTCTACCTTCCCCAGGATTCTCTTTTAGGTTCTTTGAATTCTGGGCTAGGGGTGTGCATTCAGCCTCATTAGAAATCTGACCTAGGGCTGGGGATGTGGCTCAAGCGGTAGCGTGCTCGCTTGGTATGCGTGCGGCCCGGGTTCGATCCTCAGCACCACATACCAACAAAGATGTTGTGTCCACTGAGAACTAAACAATAAATATTAAAAAAAAAGAAATCTGACCTAAATTTCCCAGGTGCCTATATAAACATACCATATGGATCTAATCTGGATGTATATCCAAAAGTAACTAATGAAGAAATATAAATCAATAGCAGAATGATCAGTAGAGTAGAGGAAAGGGAAAAGAGAAAGGGAGAAGGAGAGAGAAAGGGGAAGTACTAGGGACTGAATTAAAGCAAATTATATTTTATGCGTTAGAATTATGTTAAAACAAACTCAAATATTTTGCATAACTAAAAACAGTCAATAAAAAAAGAATCCCAGCCACTGATTCCATAGGCAAGCACACCTGACATTTTTTTGTCTTCCTTTGTGGAGTTACAGCTCAAGCTTTCAGATTTAGTCTGCCTCTTGTCCGCCCTGCTTTATGCTATCTTCACCTTATAATGCCTGTTTTAAAAATATATATATATTTCAATAATTTCAGGTGCTGGATAATTACATGTAGGAAAAAAATCTCTCCACAAATGTTTTCTTGGATCAAAGTGCTTATCATCATGTATGAAGGATCCCATATTTTGGGCATCAAAATTTGTCTCTACTCCCTGTTTCCCCAGGGGCTGAGAAGGGAGCATGTGGCTGAGGAATCAGACATCTCTGCCAGACTTCATCCTTGAAGGGCTCTTTGATGACTCCCCAACCCACCTTTTTCTTTTCTGCCTGACCATGGTGATCTTCCTTGTTGCACTGAGTGGCAACACCCTCACCATCCTCCTCATCTGTGTGGATCGTGGACTTAACACCCCCATGTACTTCCTGCTCAGCCAGCTCTCCCTCATGGACCTGATGCACATCTGCACAACCATCCCCAAGATAACTACCAACTACTTGTCTGGCAGCAAGTCCATCTTCTTCCTGGGATGTGCCACCCAGCACTTTCTCTATTTGTCTCTGGGTAGTGCTGAGTGTCTTCTGCTAGCTCCCATGTCCTGTGACAGGTATGTTGCCATCTGTCATCCTCTGCATTACACTGTGCTCATGAGCAGGAAGGTGGCACTGATGATGGCCCTCACCTCATGGTTGGGGGCATCTCTGAACTCCCTAATTCACACAGTCATCTTGATGCACTTTCTTTTCTGTGGAACTCGGAAAATACACCAATTCTACTGTGAGTATCCAGCTGTTGTAAAGTTGGTGTGTGTTGACGTCACTGTTAATGAGACCACAGCATATATCAGCACCATAGTGCTTCTCCTCCTCCCCATCATCCTGGTTTCTACATACTATGGCTTTATCCTGCACAGTGTCATTGAGATGCATTCAGCTGGGAGTAAGAGAAATGCCTTTGCCACTTGCAGCTCCCACCTCACTGTGGTCTCTCTCTGGTTTGGTGCCTGCATCTTCTCATACATGAGAACCAGGTCCCAGCGCACTCCACGCAAGACAAAGTTGGTTCTGTGTTCTATAGCATCATTACTCCTACTCTGAATCCTCTGATTTATACTCTCTGGAATAAGGATGTAGCTAAGACTCCGAGGAGAGTGTTGAGGAGAGATTTTATCTCCCAATGAGTATACCTGTGTTTGTCTCAAATGTAGATGTTATTCTGAGTAAATCTCTAAGAGTTTTCAAGAGTCCAAATACCTTATGTTCTCTGACTACTCCAAGAATAAAGTGGTTTATGACTAACTTCACTTTTTTAACTTAGTCACAGGAAATCAAGCAGCATTGCGTATGTGTCTGCAATCATTCAGAGTATTAGAGAAATATCTTTACAAACCCCATTAAAAAAGACATATAATGGTCAGAGACAATGTAAAAATATTAAGATAAATATTTAAGGACATTTTCTATTATTATTTATTGCCAAGACTTATGTAAATTATGCCACCAGAGGGTATTTATGGAGTGTAAAATTAGAATGTGTTGCTTAATATCAGAATCATGGGAAGTAAAGGCTGTTTTGAACAAAAGGGTAGATGATACAAAATTTATACTCATAGACCTTTATAGTTCATTGAATCAGTGTTTATGAATTCATAAGGGAAGGAATAAAGAGGTAAGGGTATGGAGAGTGTTGGAGAGAGTCCCAAGAGAACAACAAAGGCTAAGTCTTCACGTTTGGCAATGAGGTGGTCACCTCCTTTTCATTACACAACACAGAGTACTTTGTAGAGACTCTTACCAAGCCCAGAGAAGGTCCAGCATCACTAGTAACTCAAGAGCAGCATCAATCTATCTTAAATTCATTTTTTTATTCACTGAGCAAATCAAGATTTCTTTTGTTCTGACATACATCTTTCTTTAAGAACAAAACATAAATCTTCAGGAAGATTCAGATTCTACTTTACAGGCTTTTCTCTTGACACAATCTTTAGAACATTGGTTTTTCTGGCTTAAGTAATGATTCCCTGTTGAATTTCAGAGAAATCTGAAAACATTAATATAGCATACTTAAAAGTAGTAAATGAAGCACCCAAACCAGAAGAAATTAGAAAAGGTAAATTTCAGATAATAATGCTGTATAAACATATGAAAACTACTTTTAAACTTGTATGTCTAGGATTTCTTCCATTTATTTTATAAGCTTTGTCAAGATTGGATAGTGAAAGCATATATACATCTGTCCATTCAACAAAATATTTTATGAGCATCTATTCACTACCATGCATGGGATAAATCATGTTGGCTTGTGTTTTTTTAATTTAAATTTTATCAAGAGAGTTGGAGATGAGGCTCAATGGATGAGCACTTGCCTAGCAATGGTGAGGCCCTGAGTTCCCTGGTACCACAAAGAAAAAAAAATTAAGTAAAATGGATGAATTTGAAAAATTTAAACCAGAGTCAAACTCTCTGTAAAGCTAAATAAAATGAACTTCATGGATGTTTCTTCAGGTTTTTTCATGCATGGGTTACATAGAAAACCCTGAGTAGGTTTTATAATTTGAAGTATATGAGTAGTCCTTCTCTTCTAAAAGAGTCCATTTATGCCTCTTGATTGAACCAATGCAGTTTAAAGATGGACAAAACCTTCAGGGAAATTTTATGCTTTCCCCCTCCAAGGCTCCTTTTTGTCTTTACTTCCAAGAGAAGTGCAAATGGGGAACATTTGAGTTCTACAGAGTTTTGAGAAGCACTTTTGTCCCATTCTGACCAAGGCATTCCTTTGCTGTCAAGGGTACTTTCAGCAGAGTATTATTCTGATCCCAGGAAAGGGAAGGGAAGACAGTTGTCATAGAGATTGAGAAATTCCTGCTGGGAAAGACTAGGAGCTTGCAGAAAGTACCTACCCTATCCCAGGTGTACTAGAGACTTATTTTTTATCAGGTCTAAGTTCCATATATGGACATACATGAAGCATAGCTACATGGCTGCCCTGAATCCTCAAAGAAAATGATATGCATATCTCTCCTCTCATTTCCCAAATGGAAAAAATAACAGATGGAGGAGGATTTACATATTAAATTAACAATCCCTAGAAATAAGTCATATAAGACCTTGCTTTTTATGACTCAGTGACAACTTTACATTTTTCATAGAAGTGATTCCACATTGATCAATAAATATAACAAATTACTATCTTTAAATTTCAAATAATTTGCAAATATTTTCTGCATACTGAGAAACGTGTGTGCATGTGCATACACAAACACACACACACACACACACACACACACACACACACAGAAAGAGGGAGAGAAATATCATTTGTAAAATTTTAAAATTAAAAAGAACAAAAAATGACAGCCATGAAATCTAATTCTAATTCAAGTCACTTCTTAAATATTTACTGAATGCTTTGCATGGGTGAGGTCCACTTACAAGTCACCACTTGGAGTTTATGAAAGGCATAAATAAGATGATGTAGTTAAGGTGGATGATGTACTAAGATACAGAAAAAATAGGCTTCCAGGTGCTGTGGTTGTGGCTCGGTGTTAGAGTGCTTGCATAGCCTGTTTGAGGCACTGGGTTCAAGTCTCAACACCACATTTAGAAAACTAAATTTAAAGCAGAGTCAAACTGGTTTAAATATAGTCCTATGAATGGGATGTTATAATAACAAAATATTAACTTAGATGATGAAAACAGTTTGCAGTAACCAATAACAAAATGGAGGAGGGAAGGAGTCGTGCATTAGATGGGGTGGACTCCTTGGAAGAGTTTGTATATTGAACTAGAATTTGAAGGATGAGAAGAAGTGGGAAATAAGAGTCAGAAATAGTTATTACTGAAATGAAAAAAAAGTAGTTTTTCTGTAAAAGGACTCCTGAGGTCAATCAGGATTACCCTAGACTGTATAAATCCTTCATAATGTTAAGAAATTATTGATATCACTGATTCTCAATTTTGTCTGAGAATGAGAACTGAAGGATAGAAGATCAGTATACAAAAAGAAACTGTGTTTCTATAGACTGTGATAAAAGGAAAATTAAGAAATGAAGAAAATAGTTCAATTTATGATATCATTGAAAAGAACAAATACTTAGGAATCAAACTGACAAAAGTGCAATACAGGTCTGGGGCTGTAGCTCAGTTGGTAAAGTGCTAGCCTAGCACATGTGAAGTACTGGGTTTGATCCTCAGCACTACATAAAAATAAAATATATTGTGCCATCTATTATATAAAATATTTTTAAAAAGCCAAAAATGTGAGTAAAACTGGTACAATAATAACTAAAAAACACTGTTGAAATAAATTAAAGAGAATCTACATGACTAACAAAAAACATTCCAGATTCACGGTTCAGAAAACTTAATATCAGCAAAATGGCAGTACTCTTGAAATCAGTTTGCAGATTAGAATGACCTTTGTAAGAGAATCTTAGCTGACTTTTTTTGTAGAAATTGGCAAATTGATTTAAAATTCAAATTGAATTTAAAAGGACCCCCAAATAGCCATAATGATCTTGAAAATCAAAAATAAAATGAAAGATTCACATTACTTGATTTAAAAACTTAACGCAAACCAAAAATACATTTTTAGTGATAAAGCAAAATGGTAAAACTATTAGAGAAAAAAGTTTTGGTGGTTCTTTATTAAGTGAAACACAGAATTATTGGTCCTGGCAGATGGGTAACATGTAGTTAAATGAAATATGATTTGAAGTTCATAAAGAAACCCACCTGTCTATGACCTGTGGACTTTTGAGAAAGGTGCCATTGCCACTGAATGGGGCAGACACTCTTCAAAAAATGAAACTGGAACAACTGAATAGCTACATGCAAAACAATAAAGTGTTGTCCTTACCTGACTCTGTATGTAGAATTTAACTCAAAATTGTTGAAATACGAACGTATGAGAGTTAAAGCTAAGCAATTCTTGGCAGGAAATCACAACAACTGTGTAAATCCATATGACCTCAATGGAGCCTGAGATTTGATACTTAAATTACAAACAATATAAGGAAAACACATAAATGACACATCATTCAAATGTAAGTTTCCGTGACATGTTGAGTTTTTAACATTTTTATAAATAGTATCATATTACATGCATTTTCTGTCAATTGATTTTCTTTTATGAACTTTACAGCTTTGAGATTAACACATTTAAGATTTTGAAATCTAGTTCATTCATTTGAATGGTTGACGTATGTAGTAGCTTCCATGAAAGTAATAAATTGCAAGAAAAACTAAAAACTTTGTGCTTTAAAGGAAAATATCAAGAAAGTGAAAAGACATCTATAGAATAGGACAAACCTGTTGTAAATCATAATCTAAGAAGGACTTCTATGAAGACTATATAAAGATTCTTAAGCCTCAAAATGAAAAGACAAATTCTTTGGGTATACTTGCGCAAAAGACTTGGATAGATATTTTTTTTAAATATTTTTATTAGTTATGGATGGACCTTTATTTATTTGCTTATATGTGGTGCTGAGAATTGAACACAGTACCTCACACATGCCAGGCAAGTGCTCTACCACTGAGCCACAATCCCAGCCCATGGATAGATATTTTTTTAAAGTAGTGGATCTGTCTTAACTTTCCTATTTACACAGATAAATACACCACAGTGAATTTCCACATCCTGTTCATCCTCAAGACTGGGATTCTTATTAGAATAAGATGTTCTCTATTTTGTATAAATATGTCAAAATATACTCTCCTGTCATGTACACCTAAACAGAACAAATAAAAAAGTAACTAACATTGCTCAGTACTAGTAATCAATAGGATGATACAAATGAAAACCACAGGAGATGCCATCTTACATTCACTACAATGTCTAAAATTAGAGGTAGAAACAAAGTCTTAGAAAAGACATGAAGTAATTGGAACTCTCATACATTTTTGGTGAGAAAGCAAAATGGTACAACTATTATAGAAAATATTTTTGGTGGTTCTTTATTAAGTGAAACACAGATTTATTGCATAAGCCATAAATTTCACTCCTGAGTATACACTAGAAGAAATTGAAAACTAGAGTTCACAACAAGTTTCACAATATTATTCATAACAGCACTATTCACAATGGCCAAAAGGTGGAAATCACCCAAATGTTCATCAATGATGGATAGATTACCAAATTGTGATAAATAAATACAATAAAATATTATTTGGTCATAAAATCTGAGGTACTGATAGATATTTCACTTGTAAACAAAATGCTAAATGATAGCCATTTACATCACAAAAGACTACATATAACATGACTCTATTTTTATAATGTAAATGGTATCTTAACAAAGTTGTTATTTGAAAGAGAAAAAGAAATGCTAGTTCACATAGTAATTATAAGAAAAAGTGGATGAAAGACATCTAAATCTCTGATGCTCTTCACTTTTTTTTTCACAAAGGAATCTTGTGAATTGTTGAGGTAATCAACATTAACTGTCTCTGGATGTAGCTGGCCCTTTGGTCATGCCCCTGCAAACCCCTGTTCCACTCAGTGTGAATGAAGATAGTGTGGCATCCTTCCTCTGTGTACCAGGATGTTCTAGTCATTATGCCTTCACTGTAGGCCCCAAAGATTCTGAATAGAGAAAACACACAATATTTAAATCTGTGCCATTTTACCCTCCTTCTGCTACACATGCAGCAAGAAGTAGGACCAGCACAGATCCACACACTATCAGAATTATCTGTTGACCAATGGCTGGTTCTTGTTTCCATCACATGTGAGAATATGGCTTCTCTGCCAGCAATATTCCCACCCCATGCAGGAAGCACCTTGCCTGTCCAGGGCTCCAGGACTCAGCATCAGAGTAGGTCTCCCAAATACTAGCCCACGCAAGACTACTGGATACCTTTGTGAGACCATCCATGGCAGTGGCAGCAGCACCCCCCAAAGAACTTTTGGCCACCAACTCAAGCAGTAATCACAGATGCTGCTTCCATTGAGGACACCTGAATCATCCCATGAGTAAGAACTCAGTCTGCCACCCCTGTGTGGACCCTCATCTACCAATGTGGGAAATCCCCTGATCACTGCCATCTTGGGACTCTGCAGCAGCTGACATAATCACCTATGCACAGTGCCTGTCAGCACCTAGGAAATTCACACAGGCTCTGAAGTCAGCTGACACTGCCATCAACAGAGCTTGCTGCTGAACTCATCATCCAACACCATTGCCAGGCTTCCTCCACCACAAAAGACACCCCACCGCTGAAAGCAGGAGCCTCTATCTTGAGTCACCTTTATCACCATCTTCCTGGTACTCAGTTTCTAACTCCCCACTTTCCCCAGCAGCTTCTAACTCTGCACAATGACACGCTCGTTACTTTCACCAACCTGAGGGCAGAGACACCAGGTAACAACAGAGGACTCCACCTATTGGTTGAGAAAAGAAGCAGGAAAGATACTGATAAACAACTATAGCAAGCTCTGTGTCTTTCTTCAATATTTTTTCCCTCTCTCTCTCTCTCTCTCCCTCTCTCTATTTCCCACTCCTTCTCCTTTAACTTGCCCTCACATCCCCAACATATGTGAAACCAAATAGTTTGCATGAATTAGTATTTTGAGTTTGGGACGTCTGAATAGTATATTACATTATGTTGTACATTCTTTTAATACTATTTTATTTTTTAAATTTTAAAAATCTTTTTCCTTTTTTCCTTAAGGTTCTTCTATTTTAACATTTTTTTTACTTTATATATCTGTGTGTTTGTTTTATGTACTCTACTATCTTCCCACTTAATTGTCTACCCAAACGTACTTCCCATCCTTCTACTAATTTTCCTTTTTAGATTTCTCTTTCACACTTTCTAAGGTATAACAACTCTATATCCTCACCTCCTACCTCCTCACCATATCATTCTATTCCTCACCCCAGGTTCCTTGTCTACCATCAGAATCTGTAAATCATTTTATAAGCCTACTGAGTATATTATAGAAGTTAATTCACCATTTTTGTACATTGTGAACAAACTGTAGCAAACATTTGTATTTTTAGGATGTATATTTGTTTATATGGGATCTGATAACATTATTTTTCACTTCAAAGAAGAGGTATTGGGTTCCTACAGGAGCATAATAAGCATATACGGTAAAATAGGTACCACCTATATACACAGTGCTAGAAGGAAAGACATGAAACTGAAACCTATACCTCCCTCACCCCATCTATGCAGACTTATTTATGTGCCTTGCAATTGGTCCAGAACGAGGTCTGAAAGCCTCTAGCTGCAGCATACAAAGAGGAACTCAAAACCCCATCGCTGCCACATCCCTTCAAAGTCGGAGACACCGTCTAGGTACGCAGGCACCAGAGCAAGAACCTCGAACCGCGGTGAAAAGGACCCTACTCTGTTCTGCTGACCACTCCTACTACAATCAAGGTGGACGGCATCACCACTTGCATCCACGCTTCCCACGTGAAGGCTGCACATCCACAGGAGTCCGCAGACACCCCTCCGGATCCAGAATGAAAATTGCAACGCACCCAGAATCCGCTGAAGATAAGACTCACTCGCTGTTGATTTTTCTTACCTTGTATTCTTTATTCCCCCTATTGAATGCAAGCCCCCATGTGACCACTACTGAGAGGTTAGCCAAGGGATGAAGAAAAAAATTTTGAAGCCCAGCAAGGGTGATTTGAAAGCTGGTTTAATAAGTCTCTTTGGTTAACTACTATACTATCCCTGATAGCCAGCCCCTTGATTGTGTTGCTGTTGATTTTAACGTTTGGACCCTGTATTTTTAACAAATTGATGCAGTTTATAAAAGACAGGCTTTCTGTAGTACAAACCATGGTCCTTACACAGCAATATCACTTGCTTCAACAACAGGCTGAATCTGGACCTGAACAGGCAGATCTATGGATATAAGATTATATCCATGATAAAGAAAAGGGGGGAATGAAAGACCCCAGCCCAAAAGCCTGAAGCTTAATGTTAAGAAATACAACCTTTTGCCTTACAGTTACAAGATGCTTCCTCCTCACCACGGCGCAACCCCCCCTTGCAACCCATATGTTAACACCCTCATGTCAAAACTCCACCAGTTGCACGTAATACTCCAAGCCCTATACAATGCTCCCACCAAATGTTCCATATAGATAATCCTGGGAAATAGGTAAAAACGGGAACAATGAAGGTAAAAAAGGGAACAATAAGGACGGGATGTAATTTATGGGTTTCTTTTCTGAGAACGTAAAGTGGAAAAAAACAAGTTTACCCCCCAGGTGACCCCAGGACTGAATTCCGAGGAACCTATAGAATGGCTGTTGCTGTGCTAAGCTGAAAACTGACCCCCGCTCCCTATAAAAACTCTGTACCCCCGAGCCCGGGTGTGCAAGCCACCAAAGCTACGGCCGAGGTTTGCTGTGCACCCATAGGCGCCTATGAGAATAAACCCTCCTGCTGATTGCATCCAGTGTCTCACGTGCTCCATTCTGGTTTGGGGTCTCGGGGTCTTTCAAATCTTAAAGGCTAAAGTACACACAAATTAGATCAAAGTCCATGTCAATATCTTGGTACTATATATATGTAAAGTTGTTGATAGACCTTCTATTTTATTTACTTATATATGGAGCTGAGAATTGATTCTAGTGCCTCACATGTGCCAGACAAGTGAGCTCCACTAAGCCCCAGCCCCAGCCCCCTGGTACATTTCTATGGGGGATATTGGAGATTGAACTCAGAAACACTTGACTACTAAGACAAATCCCCAGGATTTTTTTTTTTTTTATTTAGAGACAGGATCTCACTGAGTTTGTTAGCACCTCGCTTCTGCTAAGGCTGGCTTTGAACTTTTGATAATTCTTTCTCAGCCTCTTCAGCAACTGGGATTACAGGCTTGCACCAACACACCCAGCCCCTGATACATTTATAATACCTGTTTTATGTAGATTTTAACCAGTAGGCTTAACTTTTTTTCTAATATATATTTGATTTGAATCCATAAACTAGAAATCAGTGAAACAGAATCTATTTTTTATCTCCAACACTGCTTTTGGTTATGACGTTGTCTGAGTTAAGATTCTCCATTAAAGAATATATTATGTCTTGTGATCTCATTCTGATCTCCCATAGGACATAGTTCTGAGTTTTAGAATATCTGAAACAAGGTTCCCAGAGATTCCAAATTTTTTGGAGTATTTATAAAACACCACTCTCTGAGTCTTGCCTTCCAGGGACCAGTTTGAATTTTAAGTGTGTAGCTTTTGAAGGGATGGACTAATTGGATGCTTTGCAGCAGGAAGACATTTTCTGATATGCTTTCTATCTAAATGATACTTTATTTGTTTTCTTTTATTAGACACTGTGAATAAAGGTACAATAAAAATAGATGTGTGGCAATATATTTAGCAAAAGGATTCCTAATTTTTTACATATACACCCAGAGTTATTATTACTAGATGGTATGGCATTTTTTTCACCGAGAATTATTATTTATATTTTTTTTATTTATTTAAATACTGGAGATTAACCCCAGGGCAATTTACCAGTGTGCTACATACCCAGTCTCCAACACTTTTATTTATTTATTTATTTTTGAGAGAGGGTTTTACTGATTTTCTTAGGACCTTGCCAAGTTCTTGAGGCTGGACTTTAACTTGAGAATGAATCCCTATTTTTCTACCTCTTATTCTCATAAGCCACTGGGAGTACAGGTATGTATGATTTTACACTGCTACCCCAAATTATTACTAGTGGATTATGTGGCATTTTTATTTTGGGCTTTTAAAGTATCTTAACACTTTTATAAAAATATATTTATTAAATTTATATTGTCACCAACATTTTTACATATTTGTGTACCCTGGAATCCCTATTAATTATGAGATATTTGCTTGGTTTTGTGTGGTTTGGTGCTGAGTATTGAACCCAGAGGTGCATACCACTGAGATACATCCACATTCTTTTTCATGTTATATTTTGAGACAGGCTCTCATTAAGTTGATTGTACCCTTGTTATGTTACTGAGGCTGTCTTTGTACTAACAATTTTCCTGTGTCATTTTCCATAGATTCTAGAATTTCAGGCATATGCCACCATACATGACAATTTTAGATTTTTATAATAGCCATTCCAACAGCACTGCATAGGCTGAATAAAATTTATTTGATTAATGCATTAAATCCCTGAGGCAAGTTTATGTGAAGTAGCCAGTGTAGGAGTGTTGTGTAAAGATTAGCAAGGATTTTGGAATGTGATAGACATTATTATCTAAAGTGCATATATGGGGATAGGGATGTGGCTTATGTGGTAGTGCACTCGCCTGGCATGCGTGAGGCTGGGGTTCGATCCTCAGCACCACATACAAACAAAGATGTTGTGTCCGTCGAACACTAAAAAAGAAAAATATTAATTTTTTTCTCTCTCTCTCTCTTTAAAGTACATATATGAAGACAAAAATTGATATGAACATAGTTTATATACAAACAGAGGTATAATAAATTGTCCTCTATGTCTAATAAGAATTGCGATGCATTCTACTATCTTGTATTTAAAAAATAAAACAAAAAAAACTCTTTATATGTTTTTATGAGAATCAAACTCAGTGCTTTGCACATGTTAGCAATGTAGTCTACAACTCAGACACAACTCTAGCCCATGTACCCAGCTTTTTATACTCTCTTTGTAGTAATCAGAAACAACTTTAAAAATTAAAATTGCATTTATATCACTTTTCCTAGTACAGTAATGTATTACTAACTAAAATTATTCTTAGTATTTTTAAAAAATAATCTAATGGATGACTGTTATTTTTTCCAGAGATTAATTTATCACTTCTTTAGGGCTTGGTGAATAGTCTTTTTTTTCACAATATAGATGTCTTATATTGTCAAATGGGTCCATGCTAAGTGTGTTGAAAATAGTGATTCTAAAAGTTCACACAATCTACACATTTCCAAGACTATAGGGGAAAGGGAAAGACAATATTCACAGTCATGAAACCATTTCCCATGGAAGCATAGTATCAGTGTCGAACCTGGAGTGTAATCCATATCTTTCAGTAGTAAGGTTGTTTAAGAACCACAATCATAGGTCTTTGAGATCCTCTAAAGTACACTGAATGGCTTTAAATCACTTATTCTTCTTCAAAATAAAATTTCTGCTACCTACTTAAAAAATAAAGCACTATGAATGAGAAAGGTCAATGAGACTTAAGTTCTATGGAGGTACTGAGGTTGACCTTTAATTATAGTTTATAAATAGTCAAATAAGAACGGCCTTAGAGTTGTCTCATCTTTTGCAAGACATGATATGGAGTCCTTAGATGAACTGACATGAAATAATGAAAATGCATTTCAGGGAAGTGATATCACAGAACTTTTCAGGGTAGAATCTTGGAAATGTGGGAAAAATATATTAATATACATATGCATTTCTATAGAAAAAAATAAGTAATAAGTACATGAGTAAGAGGGTAAATTCATTGTGCCTCATGCATTGTAGGTTGAAGTTAATGATAAAGTAGTAACTGAGGAGATACAGAACTCTATAATTGTGGAAGACATTAATAGCAATTTAGAAAAAGAAAATATAGTCAAATCCCTTTAGATTTGCCTATGTCCTCCGTTCCTCTTATGAATTTGATTCTGTCAAATGAGATTATGTGGGTATGGTTCTCTCTGAATATATATTTTCTTTTGTTTTTAGGATTATGTAAGGTAGGTCATGTCTTAAACTCACTTTGGGGGCCCTTTTACCTCCTGTTTTGGACTGCAGAGCAGAGACTCACCTCACTCATTCTGTGCAATGAATTGACTTTTGTCAATCTTTGCAAACAATGGTTGGAAGAACAAGCACATTGGAGGGTCTTTCATATCTTATAATATGCTTGTCAGACCCTGTGGGTGTCCTGTCTAGTGGAAATCTTTGCAAGACTCCTCCTGGCAAATTTATAAATGGACTGCTGCTTGCCTTGAAGATGGGCAACACCTACCATGATTCTAAGTTCCTGTATTCTTCCTGAATTTTGGCCACTCTCTGAAGGGGCTCGTAGTTTTGTGTCCAAGATGGGTACCACCTTCAAGCTCTGTGACATGGCCATGGACTGGATTGCTGAAGGGAATGCCAAGCATCTCAGAAAAGTCACAAATTAGCATGACTGGTAAGGATCTCTCTGGAGAATCCCTGCTTTGATAGATAGCCACCCAAGTTGCATGATTAGAAGCTGTCAGTGCCACAGTATTCAATTAAAAAAATGTATTTCCCCAGGCTTTTTTTCTTACCTATTGTTCTGTTCCCCTGAATGTCAGGGAGGTCTTTGCCTTAGGGCATGCCTTTGGAAATCCTCAAGAAAACAGTTTCAAATGGAAATGAAGAGGCCTGATCTGTGCCTTTTAGGTAAAGTGCTTTGTAAAAGCTGTGTCTGAATCAGACTCTTGGCCCTGTGTGTGGCTGTGAATTACATTCTCAGCACCTCAGGAAACTCAAGAAAAATCCCATGTGTCCATTCAAATCTAAAAGGATGAAAAAAAAGTGTAATATTGGATGAAGTATCTTGCCTTCCTCTGGTCAGGCTCCTGACCCTTATGAAGTAAGAACAGGGATCCTCTGGGTCAAATGAGTTGTTGCAAGCGCTCCAGTGACTAGCACACAGGTGTTTGGGTGTTTTCATGAGTCCAGTACACATAAAGAATCTACCCCTGGCAGGCAGGAGGCCTCGAATTTGAGAAGCAGAGCAGTATTAACTACAGGCTCATTTTATCTATCCTGTTTCTCAGGAAAGGTGTCCAGGCCACCATGAAATTTGGCACATGATGGGCATGAGAGCTTACTTTGCACACCATCTTAGACTGCTCCTCCTATGGAAACCCCCAGCCAGAATGTTATGATGAGTGTCTGTATGCAAGAAGATGAGAGCCATGTGGGTGTGTTTTTGTTAGAATAGTAGTCTTTTGTGTGGTGGTTGGAAAAGATGAGTGGGTCCACCTCAGCTTTAACTCTGGTGTGATGCCATTAGAGACTCAGTTCTGGAACTGATCTCAGAGAACTCTTGTCATGAATCGTGTTGGGATTTTACAAGGCCAGGCATTAGAGGAGCCTTTGGAAACTGAGATCTAGGCCGAGGGTGGCTTTCTCCACAGCACTGGGAATCTCAGCCAGGATTTCACATGATTTTGCTGTTAAAGCCTTTTCAGCTCTAGTTGAGAGCCAAAACGCACATGAACCTCATATTTGAGACCCCAATGGGCCTGGATTCCTGTGACCGACCTTTCACCACTTCTTGGGAAGCCTTGCCTGCATGCGATCTTCAGAGCTTTCACTGAAAGGAGATTTCTCAACACTTAATGGCTCCTGAATGAATCAGAACCCACAGTGCCAACTTCTTCATTCTGGAAATATGGCTAGGCTAATACCATGAAGTTTTTGAGAATCCCATGACCAGAAATCCCTGGAGAAAATTTAGATCTCCTGTTGCTCATCATGACTGAACCAAAGAGTGCCATTTTTGACCGAGTGGAATTCACGACCATGGTGAAGAACGAGATGCCAGTGAGTAGGAGCCAGCAGGGAACTGGGCCTGGAGCAATGGAGTGCAGGTGTGTGATCAAAAATCAGTGGTGGGCCCCTGTGGTTCTGTCCTTGGCTTCCAAATGACATGTGACTGACAAGGAGCATCCAGTAGACCCTGAAATATAAAGGCATGTTGTTATGGGGAGAAGATTTGTTGCGATGCTCAGAATCAAGTTGCTACGCTCAAGTGGGAAAGATATATGGGATGGCAGCCCAGTTTGTGTTTTTTCCTTCAGACCCTGACTCACCCCATGTGACAGAGCTCCCTCCAGCACTGTGTCCTGGTTGACCTTTGTGTATTTCTAAAACAAACACCAATCTTCCAGGGAAGCTGTGAGAAATGTTATTAAAACTGGAGGGTGAGCCAAAGGCTTCACAATCCACCGAGGGAGACATTCATACCCTGATGGCCACAGTTACCTACAAAGAGATGATTCAGCTGTGCTGCCTCCTGTTTGTATTGGAAAACATGAAACCATGTCCTCCTGTTCACAGACTCAGACCAAGCTTTGATGGTCTTACTACAAAGGAAGCCAAAGCACATAGCTATTTTTCTAGTGCACAAATGTCAGAGGCAGAGAGACAAGAAGTCATTAGGCCAGCAAAGCTCCCATGTTTGTGGAATGTTTACCCTGTCCCCTACTTTGGGAATCTCTTCTGCCACACCCAAGTTTGTGAGCTCCTCAGAATTTCCAATTCTAGATATGTATTCATAGATTTTTTTCCTCTTCTCCTCTCATTGTGTCTTATTTGGGGTGATAGAAATGTCAAGGCATTGTGGTGGATGACAGTGGAAGATGTTTATGTGGCACATGTTTGCATATATATTAGACTCATTTTCTGTTTTGCCATTTGAAATATTGAATCTCTGACACTAACCCATAACCTACTAGACTCTGACTACTTATCCTAACATAGATAAAAATAATCCTAAAGGAATAGAATAGAGGCATTTGATGGGAGGCATGGTGTATACTTGTACTTGCCTTTTGCTTCATCAGAGATACATATTCTAAAACCTGTCACTCATTTTTCTCCTTTTACTTCTCCATGAATTTTCAAAATTAACAAACATATAACTTTCTGGCTCCCTGTTTCTGTCGCCTGGTCACAATGTATCTTTTTATATACATATATATAATCCTACTGCCATCACAGGTATATTCTTGAGAGTACTCTGACTTTAGAAAATATGAATTTCATGAACAGATCACTGCCCCCCCAATACACTGAGGTAACTGAAAATTCAAGCTGTGGTGAGCTTTATACTTCAACAAGTTTATACATAAAACGATGTAGAGGACAATGAATATTTTGGGTACATATATGAAGGGTATATATTCCCTTATTAATTTCAATTGGCATACGTACTGTTACTTTTTAATGTATTATGTGTATATATATATATATATATATAAAATATGGATTTTCAAACATGAATTATATGTGTCATGTACTTATACTACCTTGATTCTTTTATGTCCATCTGTGTGGATTTATAATCAACTTTCACAAGATATTTCTCAGAAATATTCATTTTCTTGACATACGTATTCATTTCTGAATACTCAAAATGAACTTCAGTGAATATTGAGTACTAACTTTAATATTTCTACAGTAAGTGACCCAGTTTAACATCAAAGAAAGTATATTCAGATGGGAAATAATGTGTGTTTTGAAGTAAATTTTCATTCAAAATTGTTAGATTCCTATTTCTTCAGTACATATACATCATAGGATGTATCATTTCATCCACAATTCACAAATTGATACACATATGATGGAGAGGCAGGGAACATGTGTTCCAGGCAAAGGGCACATGTTAGGTTCTCACGATGGGGGGAGTAAAGGTAGATTAATTAATGAATAGGGTTTTCATCTGTAATTGACTCAACTCTTGTATCCAACTTGAGTGACAAATGATCCAAAGCAGCCACAGATTTCCCCAGAACACCTGTGTGTGAGGTCTCAACAGGAAGTTCAACTCAGTGCAGAATGTACCTGACCATTTCCAGGACAGAAGAGAATGGAGTGCATGGCCCTCCCATAGGGCCACAGCCCTCTCCTTTTTATGAACTGGAATATCATCCATCACTGCATCCTAAAGTGTGGTCCCTGGGCCTTAATTGTGGACAGAATTACAGCCAAACACAGGGAAAGAAACCCAGCTGCCTCCTGACCCATGAAGAAAAACCACAGGCAGTTTATTGGGCTCTGGGATTCTGTCTAAGTTTATCTGGGCAGTTGCCAACAAGATTCTATTTGTCCACCTGCACTTCAAAGTTTGCCAATCCCAGGCCACCTTGAGACTCTCAAAGACAAGCCAGTTGATGAGGGGCTGGTAACTGGGCACACAAAACTCTGTCCCAACACACACCCTACAATACATTCCAATAAAACTATCTTCCATCAGCACAGCACTTGGTCCTGAAATGCTCAATGATGGAGTCAATAAAGGACTAGGGCTCCCCAAGAAACCATTCCACAATCTCCAAAAGTGAAAAGGGATTTACACAGTAGACTTACATAGATTCCAGGAGGCACTATGAAAAGGAGGTAAATGAAATGCAATTTAAGAATAGTTTTCTTGTTTAAACAACATGTACCAAGTGCATGGGAGAAAAAGATGACATTCTGCTTCATGACATCGGAGTAATCAAAGTATTCAAAGAAAACTTCTCTGTACCTCTTCTCCTAAAGCCATAATTGCACACCATTCCAAGAGGGACAATGCACACAAAGGTCGTCTGGCTGATAAATGTCTCAGAAATGACCAGCTCACTCATGAAGTCTTTGATTGGGTATGCCACTTGCCAGCTGATTTGCTGGGTCCCAGTCAGACCACTGCTGTTGTTGATGCCAAAGTCCACTTGTAGGATCTTGTAGACTGAGCTATTTGCTCTGGAAAACAAACACATATTAAAGTTCAGTTTGAAGCACATAACTCAGCATAATGTCAAGAACACAGTAAAAAACCCATCCTCCTTTGTCAACCAAGGAAACAATTGCCACCTTTGACCCAAACATGGCAGTGCTCACAGAAGCTGGCCCACACCTGCCTGTGTGTGGCCAAATCTCAGGATGAGCTTTCAGGATCCTCTGTGGAAAGAAGTCTGCTTCTTACTGAATGAGAAGCTGCAATGGATTCCTTCCCAGAACATGGTGCCAGTTCCCTCCTCTGTCCAGCCAAGGAGGGAGGTGCCAGTTCCTCAGTGAAGGCCACTTTATAGACCACATCAACCACCTCTGCAAAGGCTCATTGACCAAAGATCAGGCTAACAAGTTCTGGAGATGAGAATGTGGTTCTGTCTTTGAAGGGGCCTCTGTTGCCTAGGTCCATGTGCTAGATGGCCGCTGGCACTATAGGTGCTGCTGCTACTGAGCATTCCATCTAGTGGGACAGAGAGCTGCAGAAAGGGGACACATGGAGGGACCCCTTGACAAGAATCTTTAGAGCCTCAGGCAGTGGTCCAAGCACAGGCTTTGGAGTAAATGGCTTTGACCACAAACTGGCTGTGGGACCATGAGAGTTGCTAAATTGGGCCTCCACTCAAACAGCTCTCAAGTGGGAATAATGACAGGTGTCCACTTCAAAGACTCAGGTTTCTAATTTTTGAAATGTTGTTCTCCTGAAAGACTTTAAAATATTATATATATATATATATATATATATATATATGTATGTATATATATATATATCATATATATATATATATGATTTTATATGTCTGTCTATATATGTGTTTGTGTGTGTGTGATTTTAACAAAATCATTACAAAAAAAGTATAGATTACCGAATCACACAAGATGTTCCTGAGAATCAGACTAAACCTTCCCTGTGTTCTTTCACTTTTCAGTTAACCCTTTAACAGAAGGAGAAGAGAAGCTAACACCAGACAGTGGTGAGGAGGGGCAGCTGCACTGGGTAGTTGCAGAAGTGTTCCATGGCCTGATGAGGACCTTCAGGCAGCTTCCTCCTTTTTCTCAGCTCAGATGTGAAGTCTCAGCCCACTGGGAGACACAGCTGGATTTATGCCCCATGACGCATGATGTGCTGGCTGTCTTAATCAGCACTGTGTTTGGGTTCCATGGCCAATGGTTAAATATCATCAAAAAGCAACTGGGTTCATCAAATTGATTGACAGGGTGGCCCTCCCCTTTTTCATTAGTGATTGCTTCCATTTGGATCTGGGTGATCCCCAGAGGCCAGGTGTTGATGGGGTTCTTAATCTGGTGTTGATTTGGTGGGGAACCCTTGGGGACTTTGCAGAAGGCTCTAGATCATGGGCCTTGAGAGAGGCTGCGTGAAGCCAACTCCCTCCTCCTTCTCCTTTTTTCAGGGCAAAAGTGAATCGACATTTTCTCCACCCCACACTCCCTGCCACAGGGTACTAACTCACCAAAAGCCCCCAAACCTGACCAGTCTAAATCCTATAAAACTATATACCAACAAACCCCTTCTCTCTGCAAGTTGATGTCTCAAGTGTGTGCTCCAGTAATGGAAGCCAGAAAACTGTCACCATGTTGTCTGGACTACAGCAGCAAAGAATAATCCCAGAAGGGAGCTGGGGAGGGATTCCAGGTTTCTAAACATGGTGACATTTCCCAGTGCATGTTGGACCAAGGCAACAGCATGGGGAGGGCATGTCCTCTGCAGAGAGCCTGGGCTTTGCTTCCCCTCTTCCCTGTAGACAAAAGAGCTTTCCTCTGCCCCAACCGCAGTGCTCAGAAGAGGAGAGCTTTGAACTATGGGTCCTGGTGGCTCACCTCCTGAGGTCTAGTTTCAGCAGCCAGACAAGGCAGGAAAACACTTGCCCCCACTGGTCAAAAGCACGTGGCTTCCATGCAGAGAGCCATGTCCTCTGTCTTGTTCTCATGGGTTCATCGTATCTGTTCTGAACCTTTCCAAATTGCTTATTTTTCTAATCTTTTCTCTTTTGGCAACACAACACTTTATCTTCTGGTTTCATCTTTATTACTCACATTCCCTCAGGATGAGTATTTATTAGAATATTTTAAATTAAGACCTGCACTGCCCTCCTAGCTGTGTGCATCAGGGCTCCCCACACAACATGTGTAATTCTTATCACAGAATTTCAGGCAGTTTGTGCATTATATTCTATTAAAAACTCAGATTCACTCAAGGTTGTCACAACCCAGGGATCACAGCTTCCTGCTGGATGATGTGCTGAGATATATTCACACATTCCTGTTAGCAGGAAGTTCCCTCCACAGGCCTGTGTTTCACACCTCATTTGATATCACAATGCAACAGAAGGCATAGAAAGAAGCAGTTATTTATTTATATTATGGAATGGATTCCAGAGGGATACTAGATAAGCATAAATTATCACACCACAGCCACAATCCCTGCCCTTTTTCCACCCTGGGGAGGAGGGTGGGGCCAGGAGCTGTCAATCACACAACTCTTTCTCAGCCACTTCTAAGAACTGCAGACTGCTCTCAGAAAACAACGGTGACAAGCACCTCCAAAAACAAAAACTTGACCAAATATTTCAACAAAATTCCCTCTGCATGGAATCTGGACAACATCACCTACCCAGTATCTCAGGATGCAGGGACAGAGGGCACACACAGCATTCTATAGGGGTATCTGTACCCCAGACACTGTGGTGATTGTCTGGATCACTCTCAAGTCCCCATATGAGACCATAGCCCCCAGACCCCCTCCCACCTTCCATCCCAAACAGCTGAGGTTGATGGGAACCCCTGACTTCAGGACTGGCTATGGCAATTTCTTAGGGGATCACATGATTATAGTTATATCCCCAGGGCCAGGGATGACCAGGACCTGTGCTGGGCCTGTCCAGGAAGAAAAGCTTCTATCAGAGTGACCACATCAGCAGATGGATGCAGATGTAGTCAGTGTCCACTATCCTCCTCCAGGATGGAGAGCACCTGAGATGAATACAACCATGAGAAGATTGGGACAGGCTCTGAGGAGAAGGTTGGAGCCCCAATCCAACACCCCGGTGCCTGTCCACCATGAACTCAACCTGCCTGAAGACCTTCATTGTTACAGGACCAAATGGACAAAACCACCTGATAAACCAAGAACTTGAGAGGAACTTTTTCACCAGGAATATGCACAGCAGTGCTCTGTGTTATGGTTTGGGTCTGGAAAGTACCCCAAAGTCTCATGCACCTAAAGGCTTAGTCACCAGTGGAGCAATGTCCAGAGGTGGGGCTCATAGGAAATGACTCCATTCCTAGGTGCTGACCTCCTCAGTGGGATAATGCACCAGATGTATTAAAGATGGGAATGTATTATTGGGAGTGGGACCCCATTAGAGGAAGGTTATCACTGGGGATGTGGTCAGAGAAGGTTCATCTCATCCCCAGCTTCTGCTTTCTCCACTCCCAAGATTTGGTGCTGAGCATCTCTCCCCACCACATTCTCCAGCCATGATGTTCTGCACCCCCTCAGGCACAGAGCAATCTATTTTACCAACCATGAATTGAAGCCTCTGAAATGGTCAGACAAAGTAAACCTCCCCTCCTCAGAGCTGTAGGGGTCAGGTATCCTGGTCACAGTAATGAAAAGCTGCATCACACACTGTGCAAAACAGAATAAAGCCACAGCCCTTGACAGACACCAACTCTGAAGAGTACTATCTGACACTCTCCCCTCTTCATTCCCTGATGGCACAGACCATCTCCCACTACAAAGCCCAAAATACTACCCAACAGGTACTTCCCAAGAGCACCTGCTTCTTGGGCAAAGGCAGAGATCCCACAGCTTACTGATGAGCTCTGAAGGGAAGACTCCCCTGGAGACTGATTGTAGAAGAAGACACATAGGACAAGTCCCACTCCTTTTCAACCCCTGGATATTTCTGGGTGAGTTTTCAATGCTTTGAAGAGCTGCAGCCATCTGTGACCATAAGGGGATAAGGTAGAGGATGGTGGTCAGTTCTCCTGCTGGAATGAAGTAGAAGGGGAGGGGCCAAGACTTGAGGCAAGGGATCCTGTCACCCACCAGGTGTCCCGATGCAACATCATAAGTGAGGACTTCTCTCTGCGGCACAGCTGAGCACAGCCCACATACTTGAGGCTCGAGCCCCAGCTGGAGAAGAGAGACTGCCAGCCAGTAGCACCAGGGACCTAGCTTAAGACCAAAAACATGCACCAGTCCCCAGGTGTGATATCAGAAAAATGACTTTTTGGGTGGTAAGGAACAATGACCCAAAGCCTGAGCTTTCCTCTGTCTGCCATAAAATGTCCACTTTCCTCTTGCCTCTTATGTCAGTTCTGCTATTCCACTATATTCATCAACCCTTAGTTAAAAACAATAATGACAACAATAATAAAGATGATCTGAAACTAGATATTAAACCCTGCACCATGATAAATGTGAACTCAGCGGCTCTGAACAACTTCCACCTCATTAGGCCTTTGTGCATGAAGAGCAGAAGGACCAAGCTCTGCCCCATGTGTCCTGTAACACAGCCCTTCAGAAGCCAAGCTACTGGGCTAGGACATGCACGTCTCCTCAGTGGAGATGCATCTGTCTAGACACAACATCCAGCCCTGGCTTCCCACACAGTCCCCAGTTTCTCAACTGCCCTGGGCCTTGAGCCTCTCAGCATTCATCTGCCCTGGGTGTCTGGTGGCCCACGCAGGCCAAGGTGGCCCTCATCTGGGTGCTGCTGTGGTCCACTGCCCACTGGTCTCCATTGCTGGTTCTCAAGGCTGTGATCTTCACACCTGCTGCCACCTTAATTCTATGAGGTAGGAAAAAACATGTATAAGAAAACATCCTTGGTTAACTCCAAAGGGGAACACAATCCCATAGTGGGGAGTATGGGCATACTGTCCTCCCCCCAGGAGACAGGAAGAACACTGTGAGTGGCTTTCTTCTGAAAACAAAGTGTCCTGTTATTTTTACGAGTGCTTGAAAATCAGACCCTAAAGTATTGGCCATTTCCATTTATTTTCAGTTTAGTCTGAATTTGGACAGGTCACTTCCTGCCACTGGGATTCATGGAGTTTGATGGGCATGTGGGGAACTAGATGGACTTTGCCCCTCACCTGCAAGTGGGGAAGAATCACCTTGGGATCAGGAATGCCAGGAGCTGCCATGTCAGGGACCCAGGAGGCCACTACACTGAGCACACAGTGATGGGGAATGCTCAGCAAGGCTCTCAAAATCTTTCTCATGAACACACAAAAGGAATGCCAAAGGCAAACGAGGTTCATGGGCAGGAGTTAAACAGAAAAGACAGGAATAGGGAGGCCATTCCCAGCACTGCTGAGACCTAGGGAGCCAAGATCCCCTCAAGATTAATCATTAGATCACACACGGTCCAAAGTGCTGCTGGTTAAAACAAGATGAGCAAAAGTGAAGATATAGTAGACAGTGACATGGGAGGCATGATCTACAGATCATCTGTCTGATAAGGTCTAATATCCAGAATATGCAAAGAGTTCTTTCAAATCAATAAGACAAATCATGCAATTAAAAAATAGGCAAAGATCTTGACTACACAATTCTCCAAAAAAGACATACAGATGGCAAACATGTGCATGAGAAGATGCTCAGCGTTGTCAGTCACTGGGAAATGCAAATCAAGACCATAGTGAGCCACCACTCCACACTCACTCACTGGTTAAAATATGACATAAAGGAGATGATGAGGTCCTGGAGATATCAGATCCTCACATGTTGCTGGTGGGGATGTAAAAGGCACAGCTGCTCTGGAAATTGTTTGCCAATTTCTCAGAATGTTAACCTAGAACTACTGTAGGACCCACATATGCTTTCCCTCATGAGGTAACTAGAAAGCAAGAAGGAAAAAAATCTGGGGAGGGACTTATGAAAATAGATGAGAAACCAGAAGAGGAGAAAGTGTCAGTAGGCAGGAGGTAGTGTAAGGGCAGGCACCAGGAAATGAAGTGGACCAAATCGTGTTTGTGTACTTAAGAATGCAAGAGATACCCTAATATGTATAACAATGAATTTCTTATAATATGACTACAGGACCCAGCACCCACTCCTAGGCTTAGACTTCAAATAATTGAAAACAGGAACTCAGTCAAATGCATATAAAAACACAAAGTACTTTCCATTCTGCCATTAGTTGTTTTGCCAATGATCATGGGAGAAATGATCTTCTTAGATGTCTGGTGCTACATGAACCCCAATCCCAGAGCCAACAGAAAGAAAGGGAACAAGTATCAAAGGAAGGATTATTGCTGCTATGACAAGGAAGGTTTCTTGGGAGGCAACAAAAGACAGCCAGGATTTAGTGAATATGAAGTTGCTAGACAGAGAAAAGGGGACATGTAGATGCAGTGGCCATGTGTGGAAGTCCATGGCATGCTCACATATCCAGAAGGCAGGACAGCAGATTGGTTTAACTATACAAGATGGCTCTGATTCGTGGCTTCCAGAAAATAATATTTCCGAAGTGTGTCCTTATGACACAAGGCTTATATAATATGGCTGCAAGTATGCAGCAAATGTCATTGCCAATAACTTGGTTCTTCAGCAGGTCAGATTTGCATTTTCACTGGAGTTGGGGGCGGTAAGGTAAGGGAGGCTGGCTAGAAGGCTGCCATGAAAGTCCAGCTAAGTAGCAACAAAGGCCTGGGTCCCAGGCCATGCAGATGGTTGGCTATCCCATTTGCCAGGATGGAAGGATTTCCTATGACATGAACTAAGTGGTGAAACTGGGGGAGTCCCAAGCACATCAGAATGGTTGCACTGCATTAGATCCAACCATACTCTTCCAGCTCTTCCTCTTCATCCAATGCCTAAGCATATTAACCTATATAAGAGGGTGGGCTTTTTATACAAAAAGTCCTGAAGTAGTCCTGATGAATATTTGGATTGAAACAGGTGGAAAATAATGGGTGAGGCCCACTGCTCTTTTGTGTTGCACTAATATTAATGCAGAGACCATTAGGAGCAGCACACTAGTTGAGCTGAATAAAGATGGCCAGTTTCTAATAAAATCAGAATTTATATAATACAGGACCTTTTAGATCACATCAGGTTGACTCCTTTGGAAAGCAAATGTGTAAGCCATGCAGCTCACAATACATGACATGGCTCATTCACATTCCACCTGGCTTTTGAGGCCTCTGTTTGGCAGCAGAAGACCCTCAACACTGGCTCCCACAGAAGAGATTGCTGCAGTCCAATATCGGGATTAGAAAAGTGTAGTAAACTATGGTTTGAAAGCAATTTTGAAGACAAGTGCCTTCTATTCATTTCCAGAAAAAAAGACAGTAAGGATAATATGAGTGAAAAGTCCTTTTTCCATGAACTCCTCTTTGTTTTGCTTTGTGAGCATACTCTATAAAAGAAAATAGAATTCTGACTGTGAGGGGAAATCTGGAACTCCAGTGATTGTTATAGAAGGATAGGAAATGTTGACAACAAGAGTATGTTATGAAATATTTAGCATAGGATTTCCTACTTCTTTGAGAGAAGGCTCTGTGGTAAACAGAAAATGCTGGTCAAATCTTTTGTTTTGGTTTCATTAAGGCTAGAGTTTTATTTGATGTTTGAGATCCATTGTGCTTTGAAATATAATATTTTTAGCATCCCTGCCATAGGTTTATATTAAAGTCGATTTAAGTACTGTGGTGGGCTAACATACATTGCTTATTTTTATAGGAAACATTTTCTACTAAAAAAATTTAAAAATGGCCAATAGTCTTTAATAGGGACTTTTATACATCATTGAGTGTAGGCTTTCTTAAAATGCTTTAATTCTAACACATCTTTTATTTAAAATATAGAAATGACTGGCTTTGTAAAGCCAGTCATGTAAAAAAATTCAGACACTTTAAAATAAAACAGATCACTCACATTATATTTCCTACAAAAATATTTTATGTACCATTATATTAAGAAAAATACAAAATAATCAAATTATTTTACATATATATAAATGTTAACCTTAGATAAAACTTAGATACATATATACATTTATACATAGTGTTCTAGAGTGCACATGCACACACACATTTTAAAATATATAAAATATTTGATTGACTTAGAGAAAAATTCCAGAAAGTATCTGGTATTGTTATTATTTAATAAACGTTTGTGGAAAAGTAATTACAAAATCATATCTAAACTTATGAGAAATAGTTTTATATGTTATCTTTCTACCAAGAAAATAAGTTTTCAGAGATTTATCAGAGGATAAATAACCTGTCATTCCTCAAAGTCTTATCATGCATTTACTACTTTTCTTATTTCTAGCATGGATTCTCTCTCTAGTACTTAAGACTTCTTTCTTCATTTGTACATTTAGTTTTCCACTTTTACCTATTTTGATTTACTTTCTTGATCATGCTTTGTATTTTGTTTTTCTCTCTCTCACTCAAATAATAGATTTAAATGAGAGAATATGTTACTTTTTTAACAAATGAATATATTTTATTTGCTTCAAACGCATTTGCTTTTTTTCATAATATATTAGAGTTATTTTTGGGTATAACAAACTCCACAATGGAATATATAAAACATTTTCAACATATATAAACATGATTTTTTGTTTTTAAATATTTTATTTCCTCTGAATTTGCTCAGTCTTTAATAAAGTAATTTTTATATTTTATTCTAATTTGTTATATATGACAGTAGAATACATTGTAATTCATATTACACATATAGAGTACATTTTTTCATATCTCTTATACACAACATAGAGTCACACCATTCATGTCTTCATACATATACTTAGGGTAATGACATCCATCTAATTTCAACACTTTTCTATTCCCATGCTTTCTTTCTTCCCCTTCCTCTCCACTGTCTTATCTACAGTTTGTCTATTTCTCCCATGCTTCTCCCTCCTTTTCATCACATATCAGCAATTTTATGTCAGAGAAAACATTTAGCATTTGGTTTGGGGGGATTGTCTTACTTCACTTAGCATAGTATTCTTTAATTCTATCCATTTACCTGCATATGCCATGATTTCATTGTCTTTAATGATGAGCAATATCCTATTTTGTATAAAAATAACATTTGCTTTATCAATTCATATACTGAAGGGAATCACAGCATTCTACAAGAATGCAGCTACAAAAATGTTTACAGTAGCACAATTCAAAAAATGCTTTTAACTATCAGATTATAAATGCTTTTTCTAAAAATCTGATAAAAAGATATAAAAATCCTACTTTACATGGTTTCTATTGAACATTGTGGATGTTGAAGGTGTTGAATATTTTCTTATATATTTGTCATCAGAAGTACTATTATTTCTTCTAATAAAATGTTGCTCAATTGAAAATATTAAATGGAGAAGCCAATAAAGTAATAGTCTTGCCTCATAATTTATTAGGTGTAAGACTTTGTGAATATTGTAGTATTTTTTAGGTGTAAAACCTTAGCTAGATTTCAATTTAATCTTAGGTTTTTCTCAATTAATAACTTTATAAACTATGATATATCACTTCACTTAAACCCTGGGAATCTCAGGTTGATTATCTGTCAATTATTAATAATTGCTCTCAGATTTTACTGGAAAATTTGAACATGACCAATATTGTTTTCTTTACTTATATGTTATAAAAAATTTTACAGAGTTCCCTAAGGTAAAGTAGCCCTTAAAAACACCAAGTTCTCTCTACAATGTAGATATGTAGTGGTCATAACTTTTGAGATCAGAACTAAATGAAGCTTGGTTTGTATACTCCATCAATTTAAATTTTATAAACAGGAAATAAGACAATGTTTTCATACCATGAAGAAGATCTCATAGAAAGACAGGTAGATGCTGCAGTCACTTATCTCCATGAGTCCCAATGTCACATCTACTTATCATATCCACTACATTTTCAAAAAAAAATCTCATTTCATCAAAACTGGTATATGAGATATAACCTCACTAAGAGTCTCACCAAGCACAAAAATTTTTGAACGCCATACAGAACCAGATCCAACAGAAACTGCTTGTATTAAGAAGTTAATACAAGTAGTGATGTAGCTGAACCCAAAGAAAAATCAAAGCAGGAGTATTGCAGTTTAGACATAAGTGTGCAAAACGCTTAATTGTTCTAAGTTAAGGAAGCAATGTAGACCATAATTGTAACTATGTACTTATAAATCACAATTTTGAACAGAAGGACAGAAAAACAGGCAGAAGAACAGAATTAAAAAAAAAAGATAGAGTTTTTAACTCATAATAGAAGGCTTGACAATCCTTACCAAAGGGGTCAAGATGTTCCAGAAATTGTCCTTTATGAAGGTAATTTGTGGAAGGAGTGAGTTTTGTTGTTGTTGTTGTTGTTTCTGGAGAAAATTTGGGCAGAAAGTATAGAATAAGAGAAGGAATAGTAAAAGCACAAAAGCCACAAAAGAAAGCTAGAGTCTAGTAAGATGTCCAGTCATAGGACTGGATATATAGCTCAGTTGGTGGAGTGCTTGCCTCACATGCATAAAGTCCTGGGTTCAATCCCCAATATGACTAGAAAAAAGATGTTCAGTTACAAATTTGTATGTGTTTCTCATAATGTCACTTAGAATTATTATTAGTATTACTATTTAAATCAGGAATTGAATCCACAGGTGCTTAACTATTGAGCCAAATCCCAGGATTTTTTTTTGAGACTGAATCTTACAGAATTCCTGAGACTGTCTTTGAGCTTGCAATTCTCATACCTTAGCCCCTAGAGCCAACAAAGATTACAGGTGTTCGCCACCATATCCAGCTTGGAATATTTTTTAAACTGATTTTATTTTTATATATCAGGACTTCATCTCTTTTGCTAATGTTTTGAATAGAATCTGTACCTTATACCACAAATAACTTAAAAACTCACTCTTTATGTAAATAAGATATCATTTTGGCATGAATGGAATGACTCTACACTTCTTGAAGTGACTCCCTAAGTATGGTCAAGCATAATGTCATATCTTTGACATTGTTTCTTAAGAAATTTGGAAAAGAATGTGGCACATGAAGTGTATATTTTAATAAAATTAAAAAGCCTTGAAAAATGTGTCCCAGAGACTTGTGCTTCAATCCATTAGGAGTAATGTTTTAGACTGCATAGTTGAGAAAATAAATGTTGTTTAGAACCCCACATCTCAGTGATTTATTTAATCAATGTTTATTTCCCACTCTAAAAGTTCTAAAGTGAAAAGATCCAATGGTCAGGCAGGTCTCCTGGGTGGCTTACATCTAAGATAGTTCTCAGAACTCTGGGGTTCCTGCATTTTATGGGTTTTTGAGTCATTTTCCATCTACAATTTGTTAGTATCACAAGAGTACATGTCCCCATTAAAAATACCCCAGTTAGTTTCCCAGGCCTTAGAAACCTTCACTTCATGGTGGTGTGCTGTGGGAGAGGCTTGCACCTTCAGAGTCAGTTTTAGTCTTTAGTAAACTTGTTTGTACTACTTGCCATCTTAAAGGCTTTTTTTCCAATCATAAATTATACTCAGAAAATTATTTTGTGTATGGAGAAAAACTTGAGTTTATATTTAACTTGCCTCTTGGCGGAATCATGTCTCTTAACCAGTGATAAATTTCTATTAATAATTTTATATGAATGATAAATGATAAAGAATATTTCATATAATAAAATTATAAGAAGAATAGAATGAGTCATTATGACTTCATTAAGATTGCCAAATGAGAAAGAAAATTAATTTATTTTAAATATTTTTCATTTAAAATTATTGTACTTAAAATATTATTGAAAACTGGGTAATTTTAAAACTAAGTTTCTTTATCTTAACACATATGATTGAAACTTTATTAACTTAAAGATTATCTTTTTTCAAACCTGAGCACAATGAATCATACCTCACCAGGTGCAAAACTCAAAAGTTAACACAGATAATTTGTATATTAAAAACAAGATTAAAAAAAATTTTAAAAAAATAGGTGGCTATTATAAAACTTGAAAGATAATATTGAAAAGATTATTCAGAGAAAAAACAGAAGGTAGAACCAGGAGAATAAATTTCTCTAACATAATTCTAAAATGAGAGAAATGAGATATGGAAAAGGGGAAATAAAAGATGAAAAAGTAAAATTTCCTACTGCTGAGTGAGAATGTGAATCTTTAAAGAGTTTACAGTATTCCACAAAGGAAAAAGTGATCATGGATAAAGGTGCCAAACCCACAGTTGTCCCTGAGTTACTGCCAGTCTCCCTGTCTAAAGACACAGGACAAGTTCTTTCAAGTTCTTTGAGATAAGATTTCAAGCTAAACTTCCAAGCCAGTCATCCTTTCTTTAAACTAGGAACTAAACATAAAGACTGTGGTATCTACACAGACTTCATACCCTGTGATATTACTGTGTATGTGTTTTGAACAATTTCATCATTAATTTTTTTTTAAATGACTGTATTCTGTAATGGAATTCTTTGTAAATTACCTGATAAATATTGAAAAAGAAAAAGTTATCTACTATAGCTAAAATATCTATTAAGACATAGTGAAAGGCATTAAAATTAGCTAATCTAGTGAACTAGAAGTAAAAGTATCCCAGAAATGAATGTAAATGTGCCATTTTACATTTTACTTCTGGATTCTTACCATGTATCCATTAAAATATAAGATTTGAAAGAAAATATTTTCTAAGACAGTGTATACTAGTCTGTCCCTTTGCCTAAGGGAGGTCAGACCTCATAGACCACCTCCACTCCTCCTTGATACAGCCCTACATGCTGTGTGGTCCTGCACTGGCTTTGGCCTTGTTATTTCAGTTCTTACTGTTCTGTGGCGATTTTTGTTCTGACATTATTCAAATAGTAGTCTTCAGAGCCTCATTCTCGGTGGTTCTACACATTCTATTTTATGAGCAACAAGCACAGGGTGATCATTAATTATTGAGGAAATACTAAGGCAAATTACTACTAAAAATAGATAAAGAGAGCTAGCCATTTTCTTTAACTGTTTTAAGACCTAAATATAATTACTCAAAAACTTGTTCTTCATTGTTTTTGTTTTTGGTGTCACAGTGGAAAGACATGAGAGAGACACGTGGACAGACACAGGAGATGTATAAAATTTTCTGAGGTTAAACCTTGATGTGCACACCCATTTTCTTTGCTTGGAATTCTGATTTCTTTTCTCTAATATATTAAGTCATTAAGATTTGGTAAATTAGAATACTTATTGGTTTTGACTTTATATCAAAATTGATTCTAGATATTTTCTTGCCAAGAATTCATTTATTTCCTGATCCTCAGATTTTTGAGACTTACTTAATATTTTTATCATCTTTCTCTTATGCTTGCATTACTCGAGACAGAATTGATGTACTCTTTCATATGTATTTCTTAAGGGTAAAAACTTCAGAGTATTTGTTCAGGTATCAAAACTATTTTAATTTAAACTCATGGTAAAACAACTCTAAATACTCCTTTCTATGTTTTTACATTTTCAAATTGAGGTTTTCTTCAGAGCATATTTTACTGAGTATTTGTGTTTAACAAAACAGACTCAGAAATTTCAGTCACTAAAAGCCATTTATTTACTGAGATATGTACAATTTGGATTTTTAATTTTGTGCAGCTACAATAATATTTATGATGCTTTTGTGAACAAAAGTATATTACAAAAATAGATATATTTCACTATACCTTAATAAAAATGGACATGTGCATGTGTCATTATTTAAATGTTTATTTTCACCTCTGATTATATTTTACCAATATTATTATAAATCATACAAGATTTATTAATTTATGTTTATTTGTTTATACCATATTTGGTTATTATGTTATTATTATATACATATTGCTGGTTAATACATTCTTAAAAAGAAAATGCTATGTAATAACCGTAGCAATGGTACATTAATTTTAAAGAGCTTTTTAACCTACTCTTTTAAAATATATTTTCTTTTATCTTCCTAAAACCTTCTAGAATGTGTAAATTTATAAATATATACATTGAAGAACAAGAGATCCTATGGCAATAAGTAATATATCAAAGTGACAAAACCTGATAAATTCAGTGGTAGAATTAACACTTTTCCTGAACTTCAGGTCAATGATGTCTCTAATGCAGATAGTAAACAAAACATTAAAATAACTAAATAACTGTAAATGAAATGATTCAGCAAATGATTTGGCATGCCCATATATGTCCTCAATTTTAATCAATCATATATTATATTTATTTCATAATATCTAGGTTAATTTATTCCCTCATGATCATTATCTCTTCTTTGAGAAATGAGCTCTAATAAAGATCCTCATTTGGCCTCAGAATGTGTGTACAATAAGGAAAAAAAAAACCTCAAGTGTTTTCTCCATTATATTCATGATATATTTTTCACATATCTCCAAGGTTTTTTGCATACTGGTCAGTCACACACAGCAAGCAATATGAAATCTCATGAAGTTTTGCAGTATAACATGGTTATACTTACAAGCTATTTCTTTTTTTTAAGAGAAAGATAATTTTTAATATATTTTTTTTTTTAGTTTTCAGTGGACACAACATCTTCATTTTATTTTTATGTGGTGCTGAGGATCAAACCCAGAACACCATGCATGCCAGGCAAGTACACTACCGCTTGAGCCACATCCCTTGCCCTCTTGCAAGCTATTTCTAAGACTTCCTTGTGCTTTATTGAAAATGTAAGGGAAAATAAATATGTCTTTTTAGACCCAGAACTTGAAATGACACTGGACTCAAGAGATCAAGCTCATAAAAAGATGAGTTATGTTGTCAAGGTGAAAGGGGTTGTCTGAGAATGGCCTTAGGCCTGATCCTAAGCAACTCCTGTATTGCCAGATTCATGGAACCCCAATAGATTTCCAGGAGCCAAATCTAATGCAATCACACAAGAGTGTTTATTGTAAGCTCGAGCCTGGACTCACAACCATTCAGATGCAGCGGTCCCAAGAGTAATTCCCGACCCTTAGTTCAGTGAAGATTAATAAGATTTTGGGGGATACAGTATGCATCACAACATCACAAAGCCAATCATTCCACATCACAGGAAAGTCAAACAACAACTCTTAACATTGATTAGCATATTCATTGGCAGGAACAAGTTAGGTAAGTGTGATTGGTTAGTTCAAGTGGTGGATACATTTGAACTGATTGGTTTTGGCCATAACACGTTGTAAGAGTGCACATGATAAACTTTCAGGATTGTCTAATTATGTTACCAATCACCAAAACTACTGGGAAGGTCACCTGGCATTTCAGGTATTTTCCCTGCCTCACGCTGATTGTGGTTGCTAGGGGGTTGCTATGGGTCCTAACCTAGTGCAACTGAGTCAGGGTCACCTGGCATGGAAGATCTCTCCAGTTATTCACAGATAAACAACTCAGCAGGGTGGCTATATGCCAAGGAGCACATACCGAGGAAAGAGTAACTCCCCCCTTTGGACCGGCTTTGCTTTGAGGTAGAGGCTGGTTTCTCAAAAATGGAGTCACATCGGTTTCTCACTCCATTTAAAAAACTCCAGTTTGAAACATGAGGTCATTATTAGAGGTCATTTAACACCAGGCACACACACAGAGCCTCTAATATGGCCTCAGACAAATTGCTTCTCTTTAACCTGATAAACTGAGTGAAGCCTCTGGCAGGCTTTCCTCTCCTGATAAGAGTGAAAAGTGAGAATATCAGGATGGAGATCAACAGACCAGATGTTTCTGACCCCATGGTAAATGACGTCATGGAGAAATCTGGTGGCACCTGGTAAGAATTACAAGGGGTGGTCAAAAACCCCCAAAATTTAGTATAAAAACAGAGCTAATCAACAGGGATTCAGCCAGCCTAAACAAGGATGCATTCGAGCTGCAGAGCCTGATGAGGACTTGCACTGTCATCCCAGCACTTGCCATCATTCTCCTGATTCTCTGTGTGATCCTCACTGCTCTCAAACTCCACTGCCTTGTCTGGACCTTTGTGAGGGCTGCAACTTCTCCCTATGGCCCTCTCCTCAACTGGTCATCCACTCCACACCAGAGAAAGCCTGTTTTGGTTTGGGACCTGATCGCTGCTATCTGAGTGAGGGTGCATCTGCAGGACATGAAGCCTAAGGCTTGAGACTTTTTAACTTAGCATTCAGAGGACATGTCTGTCACTAGCCTGTCATGATTAAATGTGTTTTGCAATGCTCAGAATTAATCTAAAATTGTTTTCTGTGAATTAATCTAGAATTGCTTGCTATTAATTGATTATCTCCATTGCAGTGCCTATCATTAAGGATTGTTGTTTTCTTCATTAAGAACCTATAGAGTAAAATTGTATTAATTTGAGCAAATAAATAATTGAAAGGGGCAGAAGCATGTTTACATTCTTCATTTCTCCTCTTGACTGCATATGTCACAAATTTGCCCCCTGGAGAGAGTTGTTATTATTTTTAAGTATCAAATTAAGGAATTCTTATCACTAAAGATTATTTTTATCTTCAATTCTTAATAATGATTTTATTTTTGGCATTATATCTGTACTTTGACTGTTATTGTTACCGCTGTTTACTGGTAATGATTCCTTGCTTCCCCAATGCTGAAGTATAACACCAGAGAAGTACGCCAAGGCAAGTTTAGAGTGGAAAGTTGAAGCTTTATTAAAGGACAGCAGGAAAGACATCTCCCTGGAGGAAAAAAGGGGACCAATGGAGTGGCACCCCCTTTCTCCACAGATTCCCTCTTCTCTATGGCTGATTTGGGGATCCTCAGCCAAAGGGTCTCTGCAAAAGAGATCAATGTAGATAAACTTCCCATTTTCATTTTGCCATGTTTACTTGGACTGGCTGGTAAGATACCAGCACTCGAGGTGCTGGACACCCCTTTACTACTTTTTCACAAAGGTATCCACTATAGTACTTTGAAGAAATGTGCAAACAAGGCCTCTGGCCTTGAGCTGGGCTTCACAGAGATGTCTAGATTTTTGAGATAAGTTACAATGGGCTTCAGGGTAACAGCTGGTAGGAAGAGAAAAGCAAGGGGAGAAGAAGTTCTCCTATTCTCAGGTGTTGTACTTAAAGGGTTAACTTGCCCAAAACAGTGAAACAAAAAGCTGCTTTTATGTGAACTTCTGCAGACTGTGAACTTCTAAGCCTCTCCCCTTACATGCTGGGTATAAATATCTGAAACTCCCTAAACCCAGGGTTCAGGAAATTGATTGATTACAAACAGACGCTGTGCCCTCTGAACCTGGCTGCAGTCAAATAAAACTGTTTCCTGCTATGTTCTGTGCCATGCCTTGTTTGTCCCTACAACAAACTGGGACATATTGCTGGAAGGGGTTCTGTCACATGTGGTGAGTCAGGGTCTGCAAGAGAAAACACCAACTGGGCTGCTATCCCATACATTTTGCCCACTTGAGCATAGCAACCTGATTCTGAGCATTACCCCAAAACATCTCCCCACAACAAGATTCCATTACATATAAGGGTCTGATGGCTGCCCCATGTCAGTCACATGTCATTTGGAAGCCAATGGCAGATCCACATGGCCCTACCACAGATGTTTTATCAAATACCTTCACTCCACTGCTCCAGACCCAGTTCCCAGCAGAATCCAACTCAGCGAAATCTCTGTTCTAAACCTTTTCATTAATTCTAGTCAATAAAGGCACTTACTGGTTCAGCCATGATGAGCAACAAGAGATCCAACAAGGTTCTCCAGTGGTTTCTGGTCATGGGAATTTCAAATATTTTATGCTATTGGTCTATCAATGACTCAAGAATGAAGTAGGTGGCACTGTGGGTTTTGATTCTTTCAGTAACCATTAAGTGGTGAGGAATATCCTTTCAAAGAAAGCTCTGGACAACTCACACAGGGAAGTCTTTTGAAAGAGTGGCCAAAAGGTCACAGGAAGCCAGGCCCATTGGGATGCAAAATGTGAGGTCCATGTGTGTTTTGGCTCTCAACTATGGCTGACAAGGCTTTCAAAGAAAATCGTGTGAGATCATGGCTGAGATTCTCAGTGTAGTAGAGAAAGCCACCCTGGTCCTAGATCTCAGTTTCCAAGGGCACCTCTCATGCTTGGCCTCCTCAAATACCAACAGTCTTCATGGCAATACTTCCTGAGGTCATTTCCAGAACTCAGTCTCTAATGGGAATCACACCAGAGTTCATTCTGAGATTGACCCAGTTATCTCTTTCAACCACCACACAAATGACCACAATTCCAACAAAAACACTCCTACATGTCCCTCATCTTCTTCCATATAGAAACTCATCATAACCTTCTCTCTGGAAGTTCCCATATGGGAGCAGTCCTAGATGATGTCCAAAGTAAGCTCCCATGCCCCTCATTTGCCTAATGTCATGGTGGCCTGGACACCCTTCCTGAGAACCAGGATAGATAAAATGGGCCTGCAGTTAATACTGCTCTGCTTCTCACATTAGAGGCCTACTGACTGCCGGGGGTAGATTCTTTATGTGTCCCGGAGTCATGAAAAAACCCAACCACCCCTGTGCTAGCTACTGCAGGGCTTGGAACAACTCATTTAACCCAAAGAATCCCTGGAGGTCAGGAGCCTTACCAGAGGAAGGCGAGAGACTTCATCTAAAATTACTGTTCTTTTGGTCATTTTAGTTTTGGATAGACTCATGAGATCTCTATTTAGTTTCATGGGGTGCTGAGAATCTAAGGTACAGCCTCACACAGGGCCAAGAGTTTGCTTCAGACTCATCCCTTTACAAAGCATTTTACCAAAGAGCCACAGTGAGGCCCCTTTATTTTCATTTTGAAATTGTTTTCTTGAGGCTTCACAAAGGGATTGGCTGAGGCAAAGACTTTCCTGACATTCAGGGGAACAGAACAATAGGTAAGATAAAAGCCCTGGGGCAGATTTTTCCACAAGGTTAACACTAGGGCACTGACAGCTCTTTATCATGCTACTTGTGTTGCTATCTAGCCAAGCAGGGTTTCTCCACTCAGAGCCTTACTGCTCACACCGATTTCTGAGTTTTCTGAGATGCTTGGCATTCTCTTTAGCAATCAAGTTCATTGCCATGTCACAGAGCTTGAAGGTGGTACATATCTTGTATGCAAAACCACAAGCCCTTTCTGGAGAGTGGCCAAAATTCAGGAAGATTACAGGAACTAAGGACCATAGTAGGTGTTGCCTATCTGCAAGGCAAGCAGCAGTCCATTCCTAAATTGGCCAGGATGAGTGCTGGAAAGCTTTCCACTACACAGGACACATCCACTGATACATTCTTTTTTCTGCTTTCTTTGACCACAGACACACTTGGATACATCAACCTAGAAACACTCTCCTTGAGCAAAAGGACTCACTAATAAGCAGTCCACTCCAAACTGAACAATTTATATTTTTTCCATATTCTTAGAACATGAGACAAAACCACAAGGACACACACACACACACACACACACACACACACACACACACAACACCCCCCCATCTTGAGTTGGTCTGCATCTATCCAAACTGTCCTCTGACTGGTGGGGGACACTGTGTTCCCCAGGAGTGGCCTGTCCTGTCTCAGCTCTGGTCTCTTTGGACAACACTGTGAAGTTGTCAGGAACCAACAATGAGCCAGTACCTTATTTATCAGAAGAGACCCCTCTTCAGAGCTTTCCTGGCATTTGGCCTTCACCACATCAGTAGGTGCCAAGGAAGAATGACTCTGTCCTTGGTAAATCCAAAACAGTGAGCCCACTGGGAGTGGGGCTGGCTCTGGGTACCTGGATACCTGGATCCAAAGTTAGAGAGGAAGTGAGGTGAGGTCACTTCCTTCAAGGAAGTGAATGAGGTCACTGCCTTGGCAACCAGTTTGTCCTAACAGAGGTTTCCAAGGGTTCCATGAGATGGTGGCTACCCCATCTTCCTGTAACCTTTTCACAAGTTAGAAAAGTATACATACTATAGGTGCCCGGGATCAGCTATCCACACCGGCCTGGTTTGGTCCATCTTACCTGCATTGCGAAGAGAGAGGCTGATTCAGACAGATGAATCAGGATGATAGGTTTTTGCCATGGAAGATGACTTTAGGCCTCTCAGATCCTACATAGTTGCCTACATCTTCTCCAGGGATCATTTCTGCATCTATCTGTGAGGTTTTCAGCAGGTGTAGAATCTTCTACATACCTGAATTTCAAGAAAAACTCTGTACCTGGTTTTATATGAAATGAGATACAAGGAACAGAGTATGGTTAGGGTTAATATCATGTTGATTTGGGTTAGGAGTCATTCTGCTGGATGAATACTGGTATTGAAAAACGTTGATATTTATAAGAATGTAAGGTTAAATATAAGTATGAAAACAAAAATCTAGGTAAGATTTGAAGCACAGAAGAATACTGAGCCCTTGACCTGGATACATAGTTTTGAATTAGGTTCTGCACAGATGTATCATATTAATCAATATACAATAGCATAGAATCTAGTACCTCGGATTATTGAATGTAGAACAGAAATCCTGAGAAATACAGTTAGTAGGTAGGATTGCAGTGTAGGTTTAGGAGGATGAGTGAGTTTAGGATTTGGACAAAAAGTCCTTTTGCAATAGCGTTTCTGTTAGAGAGAGAGTGTGATTGTCAGCACACTTGAATAGTCATTCACAAGAATGGACTTGGGAAAATATGTAGAAAAATAGATATCAATATAGAAGTTAGGAGATAAGGCAACGTGTTGTAAAGTAAGTGATAGGATTAGAAATATTTTTAAATTTGGGCAGTTGAATATATAATCTTAGAAGGAATTCAATATATAGTCACAAATAGGATTAAAATTGGAACACATTAGGCAATGTAGACATGGATGTTTTAGTTATCCAGGCTCTCATTAAAATTAAGCTTTGGTAGAATCAGGTGATAAGTGTGAGCTTTGCATTTTGTGTCCAGAATATTACTGTGATGAAAGAGATATGTAGATCAGGTTACATGAGTATTTCTTCCACCATGTATAGGAGCATGTTTTGAAACTCTTAAATTAGTATTTGGGGATACAATTAGGTATACCCTGTGTCTATGAATATAGTAGACATGATGCATGAATAGACCATACTGGGAATAAATAATATAACTGGTTCCAATATTAAATAATGGATTGAATTGGTATTTTAAAATATACATGAAATCTGGTATTCACATACATACATTCATTCCAACTATTTATACATCTTGTGCTAGTATTTGGGTTACTATTTATACTGAAGTGTGTGTGAATTTTGCTTTGAAAACAATTATCGAAATAGAAAACTATGGGTAATGAAAGAAGTCTCATGAAAAAGCAAGTAAAGAAACATGGAGGAATACATGTGTTCTAACACAGGAAGCAATTGAATCTGAATCATATTAATAAAAATATGTGAACTTGTGGATGAAAGGATATATCCTATGAAGTATATATCCTGAAGAAATCCTAAGGTACCAATTACTAGGTCCTTAGCACCTTTGGCTCTTGCCGGATTTCTCTACTGAACTTCCACCCTCTACACCTACATCTATGATTGAATCTTAACAAGACTACAACTGAGCTAGTCTCAATCACATATCCAGTATCACTTTAAATTCATGAACACATATTCTTTAGTACCACAAAAGATCACAATATTTGTACAAACACTTGTTTGTTAACATTCTCACTCTCTTTAATAAGAGTTTTAGATATTTTTGTCCTTTCCAGTCATCAATAGGTTTTCTTCCATCCTTGCTATGTTTTAATAAACTTGCCTCCAAATGAATTAAGATAACTGGAGTTATCACAACTATTCACATCTATGATCATAAATCCTACTTACCCTTCTGTTAACATAGAAAATTGCCCAGATCCTAGATGTTACTGTCAAGAATTATGAAGTTTATTTATTTATTATAATTATTTTATTATTTTTTATTAAATTTATTGTTTTAATTTTAATATATTTAAGTTTAATTATTTATTTTACTTTGAGCCTGAAATGTTAGCTTACCAAAAGCCATGAGAGTCTTGGTTTTTATACAAAGCTCAGTTTAGTACTCTTAGAAATTTCAGTACCTCATTCATACATTGCTGGTAGGACCTCAAATTGGTGCAAACACTCTTGAAAGCAGTATGGAGATTCCTTAGAAAATTTGGAATGGAACCACTATATGACCCAGTTTTCCCATTCATCCACATTTATGCAGACTTAAAATAAGCATACTATAGCAATGTGGTCACATCAATATTGTTAGCAGCTCAACTCACAATAGCTAACTTCGGAACCAATCTAGGTACCTTTCAATAGATAAATGGATAAAGAAAAAACATAGCACATATACAGAATGTTATATTTCTTAGCCATAAAGAAGGATGAAATGATAGCATTTGCTAGTAAATGAATGGAACCGGAGACTATCATGCTAAGTGAAATAAGCCAATCCCCCCAAAAACCTAAGGCCTAATGTTCTCTCTGATATGCAGATACTAACTCACAATAGCATCAGGAGGCAGGGGCAGGAATGGAGGTTCACCAGATTGGATGGGGGGAAGGGAGTGGTGGGAAGGGGAATGGGAATAAAAGAGAGAGTAGAATGAATTGGACATAACATTTCCATGTTCATAATGATTAAATGACCTGTATAACTCCACATCATATACAATCACAAAAATGGGAACTTATACCCCATGTATATATGTCAAAATACATTCTACTATCATCTACAACTAAAAAGAACACATTTTATTTAAAAAAGAAAATGAAGCACCGACTATACATACATTTTCTTGTGATGTATCATCCTAATCAGGCCATAGGGGCCCCACATGTTTGTCTAAAATTATTTTGGGGTGTTTCTGGTTTTCTGGTAAATATAGTAATTTCAATTGCAGACTGATAAAAGCAGATTGCCCGCCCCAATGTAGGTGAGTCTTGCCCAATCTGTTGAATGCCTGAATAGAATAAAAGTCTGAGTCAAAAAGAATTCTCTTTTTTTCCCAATTTGCTATCTACAACTACACCATCAACTTTCTTAGGTCTCTAACTTGTCAACTGCAGATCTTGTACTATTCGGCCTCCATCATTGTGTGAACCAATTTGTTATAATAAATAAATAAATCTATCAATTTTGGTTTTTTTTGAAGAGAGAGAGAGAGAGAGAGAGAGAGAGAGAGAGAGAGAGAGAGAGAGAGAGAGAATTTTCAACATTTATCTTTCAGTTCTCGGCGGACACAACATTCTTGTTGGTATGTGGTGCTGAGGATCGAACCCGGGCTGCACGCATGCCAGGCGAGCACGCCACCACTCCAGCCACATCCCCAGCCCTCTGTTTTTTTTTATACCCTGACTAATATAGTTCCCTTGGCCCTGATTTCCACAGGGCTTTGTATTGAGAATAAGCAACATCTGTATATGCAATGGGTTGCATTACAGGAAAGAAATTTTGAGTTTAGGGAACCTGAATATTTTATAATGGGATATGAACAACTTCTCTTGACCTGTACCCATAGGGAGACATTATCTGTATTATACTGAACAGTAAGAAAATGTATTTTAACTTTCTGTGCAAACATCCTTGAAAAAATAGTCCAGAACAAAAGAGAAATATGATACTTTTCTCTCAAGACACATATGAATTTGAGAAAAGATGAAGAATTCATTTCTAACTAGGCCAACCCCTCAACCTATATATTTACTTTAGCCTGTCCCCTATTGCCTACTCAATAATGTTGCACAAATAATTTTCCCTTCTCCCTCCTGAGTGTTTTTTCTTTCTTTCTTTTTAATTGAATCATTTTTATTTACATAAATTTCTCCTATCTTAAAAATATGGGCTCATTTTTCTCTCATTAACATCCTCATCTCTCTCCTTTCTTTCATACAAAATCTCACAAGGAAAAAGTAAAACCCTATTTAAATTCATTGCTCCCAGTTTTCTTCTTCCATTATCTCTGTAACTCATTGTAACTAGGTGTCTTCCTTCCAGTCACTCTACCAACCTCCTCTTACCAAGATCACTTTCTTAGTCCATAGAGCTGCTGTGACAAAATATCAAAGGCTGTGTATCTTATAAGGAATGGAAATTTAATTCTTACAGTTCTACAGGCTGAGAAGTCCAAGATCAACATCACAGTGGATTAAATATCTGCTAAGGGCCTACTTTCTGCTTTATGGAAAAGTGCCTTCCTGCTGTATTGTCACATAGTGGAAAGGGTTGAGCTAGCTCCCTAAGGTTTATAGTGTATCAATATATGGGCTCTGCTGTGTGACTAGTGACTTCTATAAGGCTCAACTTCTTAATACCACCGTCTTGGGAGTTAGAATGCCATCCTAACAATTTCTAGGGGACACAAATATTCAAACCATAGAAACCAACAATGACTTTCCTTTTGTTAACTCTGATGACAATCATCACTTCTCATCTTGGTCTAGTGGCAGCACTTGCATCTTTTGGGTTCCCTGTCCATTTTGACCCCATTATTATTGGGACTTTCAGGAAAACATTTCACCACATTTCCACTGCTCTCTATGTTCAGTCTTTCCTAGACTTCTTGGCCAGTTTCACCTCTTTTCTAACTTCTAAATGCTGAAGTGACCCAGAGATCAGTTATAAGATTTCTTTTTATTTATATCTTCATTCATTTTCTTGATCATATATCTAGTTTTATGATTTTTTAATAGCATCAACTATATGCTGCTGACTCCCAAACCTATTTATCTTTCTGGCTCATATTTCTTGCCAGAACTCTAGACTCATGTGTCAACATGTTTTTCCTGAATATTCACTTGATCTCTCAAACTTAGAAGCTGCTGATAGCTCCTGCTTGCCTTGCTTCTATTGTAGTCTTCTCCATTTAGAAGACTTCTCCATTTAGAAACTCTTAAGTCATCCATGACTTTTCTCACATTCTGCATTCTATCATTCAGCTGATGCTTCCTAGTTTTCCTTAAAAATATAGAAAAGATAGTTGATCTTTACTACTTGCACGGTTACATCCTAATCCAAGCCACCAAAATCTCAAACTCCTCTTCCTATCCCCAGAGAACCTGGTCCTTCTTTTGGCTCTTGGCCAACTTTTGTTTATTTTCAGAAGAACATCCAAAATAATCCTGCTTTAATGTAAGTCACACTATGTCAATCCTCTACTTAACTTCTCCCCATGGTAAGAGCTCACATCTTTTGCAGTGATGTATAAAGTCATTCTTTTTCCTTTGATCCCATTCTAATCTCCTTTTTTATATCACTTCATCTACACTAACCCTGACTTGCTTCCTGAACAAACCAGGGAGGTTTTGCCCTCAAGACTTATCCAGGAATCATCAACCCCCCAAAAAAGTTAAATAGCACTATACTGTTTACTTTACATGGTAACCATACCTGGTCAACATATCTAAAATTCTAACACCTTTCCTTTTCCCTCACAGTGCTATCTCTCATTACATTCCCTAACATTTATTTGTTTACATTTTATATCTCATTTATTTACTCTGCTTATTGCCCCCACTGTAATGTGAGCCTAATAAGAGAAGATTAATTCTTTGCTCTGTGCTCAGTACTTAGAATAGCAACTGGGACATGGAAATGTCACTCAACACTCATTTACAATAGTCACTCATTCAATGAGGAGTTCAACAAACAGGGATGGATTACATTTAGATGCAAAAATCATGGATGAACTTGGATAAAAATATTCTAAGTGAAATAATTTAGTCACAGGAAAACACCACAAGAATCCATAAATGTGACTCATAGAAGCAGAGAATAGAATGGTGGTTGCTGGGGTTGGGGGGTAGAGGGAATGGGGAGGTGCTATTCAATGGATATACAGTTTCAGTTATGTAAGATAAATAAGGTCTACAGATCTGCTGTACAACATGGTACTGTAAGTTAATACTGGGTAATGCACTTAAATTTTTAAGGGGGTAGATCTTATATTAAATATTCTTGCCACATATGAGCAGAAGAAGGTAGAGCACATGGAAAATTTGGGATGTGATGTTTATTGCCCTAATTGAGGTGCTCAGTTCAAACTCATCACATGATGCACATTAAATACGTATAGTTTTGTATATAAAAAATACCACAATAAAGCTGTTTTCAAAAACTTATCACAAAAATAAAGGAGAAAACTTTATTTGACTTCTTTTGCAGTTTTCCACACACAGCTTATTTGGACTCAGTGATTCTGTATATGCATTTTTTTCTGACCTACAGTCCCTTTCTTCTCATTACTCATCATAGGTTTCAATTGCTCAATGAAATCTCTCAGGTTATTAAGTGGAATAAATCCTCTTTTAGCATGGCTCTGTAATATGTTCAGACTCTAGTCTGAACGTGGAGTGTAAGGAGAGCTTGAATGGCCAGTGCTCATGGATCTGGGTAAAAGACTCTCAGATCACAAAGGGAATTATACTGGGAAAGCCCTCCTGCAGGATCTGTAGAATTCTAGTACCTCATTCTCCAATTTTTCTGTTTTTAAATTTATGGTACTCTGAGGTTTTTAGCATTCTATACTATCCTGATTTAGTACAATTTGGATCCAACTTTAGGATTAAACACAAAGTTAAATGTAAATCTATACTGAATACATTTGCTCAAATAGCCTAAATGACTTTATAGTAAAAATATTGTTTATTTGTTTATTTGTTTATTTGTTTATTTATTTATTTATTTAAGTACCAGGTATTGAACTCAGGTGCACTCAACCACTGAGCCACTCCTGTATCCCTATTTTGTATTTTATTTAGAGAGAGGGTCTCACTGAGTTGCTTAGCACCTCACCTTTGCTGATGCTGGCTTTGAATTCCAGATTCTCCTGTATCAGCTTCCTGATCCACTGGGAATACAGCATGTGCTACCATGCAAGGCAGGCTATAATTTAAATTTAAAGTTCTCAATCTATTTTCATGTCACATGTTACTTTTTACATTATTAAGTTTAGTTTTCAAAAAATATTTTGAATTTCTAAAAGACGCTGCTATCTTCATTCTATGCTGTGTATTCTAGCATGCAAAGGATTAAATGTCTTCTCCAAGATCATATAGAATATCAGGGAAAATTTCAAAGTAGAATTTTTCCCCATTTTAACCATTAATTGATGGATGGGTAAGATTTTTTATTTTTCCCCCAAGATTTTCCTCAACTTATTTAAGAAAGAAAACTTCCATTTTATTTTTTCTTAAACTAAATAATGAAAATATACTATATATTTTAACTAAAAAATTTTCAATTTACTAGTTACCCAAAAGCTCAGACCAGACTCCTAGAATTAATATAATAATCTGTCCTTGAATCACAGTACTCCACTAATATATTTTTTCCATCAGTCTCTCTCACTTTCTACTCATCTCCAATAGGATGCCTTCAAATATAAATTCCCTCTGTCAGAAGATCAGTATATTCTTGATTTTAAAGGAATCTGACATAACTTAAAATCATTTAAAGCCAAAATAGTGCACTTCATTTATTGGCTAGTTATTTTATGCTTTTTATTATGCAAAACTACAATGACATTTTTTCTAATGTAAAATAAGACAAGTTACTACATATATTTCAGTAATTATTAGCAAAAACTGCAAAAATAAAAGAAAGCCATAACTATAAGTTGCTAACACAATAAGTTTACTCTGAGGACTAATTTCTGAAGTTCAGGAAATTTTAGAAACTATGAAAATATTCCATATATGTCTCATGATTTCAAATTCCATTTGCTTTGCTTATTATAAATTCATACATTTTTCTACTAAGATATCTGTATCACAATAGCAACGTATTTTTTAACCTCATAATATGAAAGGAATGGAAATATAAATTTTAAACCTGATAACTATATACATTATCATGCATTAAATCCAAATCTCCCAAAAATATAGATAATTATTTGAAGAAATTAGTAGAGAAAATTTGAATTGGACACAATAACTTTGTAAGGACATGTGGAATTGGAGTAGAAAACACATTTTACTACAAGGTATCCTCAGTGATTGCCTGGTATATATATAATGTCTCTCAGATTTTCCTCCTCTGTTTTGGGTCTACATAAAATCCAAGTAAAGGAAAATCAATATGTAGAAGGTAGATATCAGTCTGTCCATAAACAAAACTGCTAACCATTTGTTAGGTATCTTAACTTTGCTATGTTAGCCTTCAGCCCCTAATAGAAATTAAAGAAATGAATGTAAGTTAAAAATTTGCCTCAGGATGGGCAACTTTTTACTATGATATTTAATAGCTATAATAAGCACTTAACTTTTTTTTTAGAAAGAGAGAGAGTGAGAGAGAGAGAAAGAGAGAATTTTTAAAATATTTATTTTCCACTTCTCGGCGGACACAATATCATTGTTTGTATATGGTGCTGAGGATAGAACCCGGGCCACATGCATGCCAGGTGAGCACGCTACCGCTTGAGCCACATCCCCAGCCCAGCACTTAACTATTTAAAATATTTTTTTACTTGTTGATAGATATTTATTTAATCTATTCAATGGGCAATCAACCCAACTAAACCTATGCCAGTCATTTTAGAGTCCCTTATACATCCAGAAAGAAGGTAGAAGGAAGGAAATGACAACAGTCTTCCAATACTTCTGTATGTCAGGAAAGAAGACACTTATGACCAGAATCAACCTCTGATTCCTTAGCAGAAATGTAATCAACAAAATAGGGAGCATAATCATCTAAATAAGGTTTTCATAAAGAAAGTGGAATTCAAAGTTTTCTTCATTAAACCTGTATAGTATGTAATGTGTATGTGTGTGTATTTTTTTCCAGTGCTAGAGATTGAACCTAGCACTCACATATACTAGAAAAATACACTACCATTAAGCAACATACTAACCCTATACGTGTATATGTTGCATTTGTCAGTAAATGAATAGAGTTGGAGAATATCATGTGAAATAAGCCAATCCCACAAAACTAAAAGCCATATGTTTTCTCTAATATGTGGATGCTAATACACAGTAAGGTGAGGGGGAGTACTAGAGAAGAATGACATTACCTTAGATTAGGTAGAGGGCAATGATAGGAGAAGAGGGGAGGGAATGTGGGGATAGGAAAGATAGTAGAAATAAACAGACATTATTACTGTATGTGTATATGTGACTACACGACCAAAATAATTCTGCAACATGTACACTCAGAAAAATGAGAAGTTATATCCAACTTTGTATGATATATCAAAGTGCATAAATGCATTCTATCATCATGCATAACTGACTAAAACAAATGTAAAAATTAAGTTAAAAAAAGGAAAAATACCCAAACTAAGAAAACATATGACCCACAATTCTTTCAAAACCTTTGGAGGAATTTAACATGCTTGCCTATATAAAAAGTGATTGTGTTCAAAATTCTTAGAGCCTAAAAACCTCAAAATTTCATTGAGTACAAAACACAGGTCAGACAAAATACACAAAACAAATCTTATGCAAGTAGGTCTATGGCATTTTTATGTATTTCCTGAAGATAGTATACACCTTTCAATTCCTTATATAACCACCAAAAAGAAAAAAAATAATCTAGATTAACAAAGTGACACTCTCTGTTGTTTGTGTCTTAATGATAATGATAGAAAACAGGAAGGAAATTATTCATTCCTTGGATTTTTAAATCATCCAAAAGATCCTGTTCTCATGGTGCACTGTGACTCCAGTAAAGATGTATCCTTAGATTCAAGTGGTGTTTTGCTAATTTCCCTAGGTCCTTTGCTTTCTGATTTTTGTTTTATTTTCTTCCTTGACATTTTCTGGGCACTTTCTCCTGCTCCCTCTCCCTCTTTTTCTGCCTCTCCTTCTCCCTCTCCCTCTGTCAGTGTCTCTGTCCCCCTCCCTTTCTTTTTCTTTCCCTCTCTTCTAATTAGGCCACTTCTTTCTTTCTATCATTCTTGTTCTAAATATACTTGCTAAGTCCATCACTGCTACTGCCTCTTTTCCACATTATCTTGTTTTAGGAACAATGCCAGTGCCATTTTTCTTGTGATTCGTGAAAGTCTTTCTTTCTGGTCCCTGCCCAGGCCTCCTACCCCTGTCTAAGCTTTTTCTTTTTTCTCTATTATCTAGTACATGCTCTGTTATATTTCTAGCACTTAAAGTTCACAGAGCTCATGAAAAAAGAAAACTACAGTTATGGTGAAACAACAGAGGTTTGTCCAAAAATTACCCTTGGTTATTTGGATCTAGTTTCCTATGTTGTTTCTAAACAACAGCTTCATTGCTCAGATGTGAGGGGGGAAAGAAATGCAAAAATCAAGTAAAAGCCCTGGAAAAAACACTAGTAATCTGTTTCTTCTTAAGTCTTAGGGTCACTCAATTGCCCCATGCCGGCATTCATATGATAAAACAAGACATATTTACATTTTTCCTTTTGCTTACTGGGCAGTTGAATAAAAATATTTCTGTTCACCCAATTACAATTAACTCTTAGTAGCAATAGGACAAAACACATGCCATCTTAAACAGCTAGTACTAAGTATAAAGAAAATACATTTAATTTGAAATTAATGGGATGTTCGCAGTCTTCTTCAAAACACTGAGAAAAGAAATGAAGTTCCTGATGCCTGAACTCCTAGTGACACGTGCAGAATCTTATGGGGTACAGAAACTCCTAGTGGATAATAATAGCCAGTTTAACATTTTTATCTTTGATGCAATTCTTTGCTTAGATATTAATTGATTTGAAAGACTTTAATTGTATTTTGTTTTGTATTTTGTATTTTGTTTTTCTATAACATCCTTTTGTGTTTCTTTTTATGGCTGGATTAGTTACCTAAAAACATTTTCCTTACTCTGTAAGCACAAGGTACCATGTGAATTGCTTCAGTACTGATCAGAATTTTTATTTTCTTTTCACAGATGAATAGGATTTTTACATGCTTTGAAAAAAGAATTAATATATTTAAAGTCTTAATAGGGAAATTGATCATTACAAACATAATTGGATCCCTTGCCTTTCTTATTTTTTTACTCTACATGCATCTGCAATAGTCTATTCACCTGCTGACCCACAGAGGAAAACAAAAATCTTTCTGATTATAACTGGAAACATTTTTTTAAAATTCTATATTTGCAAATATATAATATTTTTATTTATATATTATATTTATAATATAATAAATCAAAATAACCAAAAATGAAAGCACTAGGAATGTCAAATTAATTTCTCTGTATGCTATAACCAGAAGATATCAGGGCAGAACTTACAAAAATCTTTTATACACCTGAATTAGCCTCATGGGAAAGAAGAGAAGCAGAAAATATATGGATGCTAAATAGATCATTAGGAAATTAAAGATGAACAGAATAGACAATAAAGAAGAAAAAACAAAAAGCAGAAGTACAGCTATTCAATTAACACTGATGTATAACTGCAGATATAATATAGCTAGAAATTCATATTCTAAGAATCTTCTAAAGAGAAATACTGCTGTGATAAGAGAAAAGGGAGCATTAACACTGATCAGCTTTTGAACAGTTATATTTTGCCCTTTGAAGTTCTGTGAAAATTGCACTGTACCAGTAATATTTAATTGTAGCATAAAAAATAAACACCATTTACTTGATATAAAATAGGGATAGTATGTAAACTAGGTAAGTTTCAATTCATGTCTTCTTACTCACATCTGTTGGCAGTTTAAATAATTTTAGTGTCACTAATTGTTATAAAAGTGCAAGAGCTGCTGTATGCTTGCCACTTAGGACCAAAGTCACAAAAGTCTAATTGAAGTAAGTAATTAGTAATTTGTCATTTCTTATTGTCAGCAATTACTTTGCATTAGAAATCCTCACTGAAAATTCTAATTTGAAGTGAGGTTTGCATTTTATTGCTGTCCATCCAAATCAGTTTAAAATTGACAGCTACATTTTCATTTAAAAATGTAAAGATATTAAATATGCTTGAAGAAAGTGGAGCATACTCAGCTCCACAGAAAGGCACATGCATGTGTATGAGCATGTGCACATGCACACACATACACACACACACATACACACACACACATACACACACACATGCACACACACTGAGCCAACACCAAAGGAGGTGCTTTTATTTCCCCAAAAGGTAGCTGAAGTGGAAATATCATATCATTGTTGCTTCTGTTACACTCCAGGCTTTTGGTTTTTAAATTTACACACTGACCCCTGCCATGGCGCTCTCACCTGCACACAGATGGACAAGGAAACAGCACACTATTAGACTTCTTTCTGGAGTTTCAGCTCCCCTGGAATATATGGATGTTGGACGGTTTTCCATTTGTTCTTTCTTCTCACTTCACTAGCCATTCAACACTCCCTTTCCTAAGTTCGAAGCACCATATAAAGCAAAGGGGAAACTTTTATCAGCCCTCAAAAATAATACTAAGGAGGCAACTTATAATTAGCATGTGTCCACTGATGTACATTAAATTAAGGGCAATTCAGTGAGTCAAGGTTATGCTTAGTTTCTTTCCTAAATGTTGCAGACATGTATATTTTCACTAGATATTCTTCCTTTATTAAAGCATAACATGTGTTTCCTTTAGAGTGCAGCCAGATTTCTTAAACAAAGACTAGCTTTTCAATGGTCAAAATTTGAAATTTAGAAATGAATTTCGCATATTTCTCTCTGCCCCATAGTTAAAATCCCAAAGCGTACAGCATATCTTCAACTAAAAGCCTTGAGTTAATATGTACATACACAAAGGCCCAGTATCTTAGGTGAGACAAACAAAAATTATTTGGGGAAAAGTATTTTAATATACTTATTATGTTAAAGCTGTCAATGGTCATAAAGAACAGATTTGATTTATTAACCTAGAGTTACAATTGCATTAGAGGGCAAAAGACAATTAAATTTTACAATTATGTCTCTAATAATTCAATAACTAATAAGACTGGTGTTGAATGCATCTCAGTATTAATTTAAATAATAAGGTTACTAATTTCTTTTTCCCTAAAATATGTACATGTTAAAATTGACTTGCAACACTGGAAATGATAATGAATTTATCTTATTTTTAAAAATGACACTCTAATAATTAATCTAAATTCATATAATTTCACAGAACAAATTTTCTACAGTTACTCATTTGGTAACTAACTAGATATATCACACATCTGTAACACATAAGTGAACATTAATTAGTGCTAATTTACAATCAAATTCCAATGGAGAAGCAAATTATTAAGCTTTTTGGAACATCAAAAGTCTTTATGACTATTATTATGAAGAATGCCAGAACAAATTAATTATTTCTGCTTATAAATAATGTTTCCCACATATCTTCAAAATGCATAGAATACTCTAGAATGAAAAGGATGCTAGTCTCATTGTAATTTGGTTTTATGTAGTAATAATCCAGTTTACTTCATCAACTGTCTTTTTTTTTCTTTTTTTCATTGCAGTAGAGAAAAAATTACCTGAAAATCCAATGTAGAATTTTTACATTGGGCTTATTATTAGAGATGTTCTGAAATAGATTTAAGAAATTTTACTATACTTCTGTAAGAATTCACTACATGAATCTGATATTGTGCATAATATTCCAGTATATATGAACCAAATATTAAATTATACATTTTCTTCCTCCCATGATTTATATTTCACATATTTCTAAAACAGTATGCTTACATAAGCCACAGACACAAACTCCTATTCAGTTCATTCTAAAATTGTCTATAATTTCCAATATGGCACTGAAGAGGAGAGAGAATTAACTTAAAATTTCAATAAACACTGATCAATATGCTTGTAAATACCAAGTCAATAAAATTATCTTCCATTTAAGTGTAGTTATGCCACAGGTACATGTTCCGTATTTTGGAAGTTGACTGATCATTTTTAAATTTAGTTAAATCTGTCTCTAATAGAAACACACAAGAAATCTAGGAAGTCTACCAGAGAGGATTTATTAAAAAAGAAAAATAAAAAAAGCAACACCAGTCTGGATTTTCAAACTGTCGCTGTCTCCTGGTTTAGCATTAGCTCACAATCAGCTGAATAAAGAGGTCATCTCTGTCTAAGATGTAAAAAAACATCACAAGCCTCAGTTACTTTACCACTAGCTGTTTGTAATTCAGGAAAATAATGGTTAATCAATGTCTAATCACTGAAGATGTGTAACATATTAGTTTGCAGTCCTTCATCATTCTATTTTCTTGAATTGACTGGGGGTTTGTGTTCAGTACTTACAGAATCTATTATAATTGAGAGTGATCATTCTGCTCATATTGAGAGCTGTCAGCTGTGCTTTCCATGAGGCCACATTACTCTTGTTTCATATGAGATGCTAACATTTTGCTGCATCTGACAAACTAGGTTCTACGGTGGGACATTTTATGAGAAGTGCTTAAGTAAATAATTGTATCACTACATGTCACTTGATGAAACTAAACTTTTCCTGACTTCACAATAATCATAAGCATTACTGGCTTGCTGTGGAAAATTAAAGGAAAATAGCTACCTGCTTGAATCTGATCATGCCTGCAGGGAAGGTCTAAGAAAGGCAACTACCACTGATGCCTTTATAAATAACCACAGGAGGTCAGGGGAAGGGAGAGGATTCTTCAATTTTCATATAAAACAATATTTTTCAACTTAAGCATGGTGTATACTCATGTGCAAGCATACAAGCATGCTCACAGTGTCTCACAAACACTAGGGAACAGGTGAACCACAGTCTCTAGACACATTTGTTTTAAGAAACAACATTTTGTGGCTGGTTGCCTTTAAATTGCATTGAAAATGTTAATTGCCTGACAAGCTTCTTTTCCTTACCATTAACAACAATGTATCACCAATCTATATTTCCAGAAGAAAGAGAGGGAAAGTACTGAAAAGGGTAGAGGAGGAAGAGAATCTTGATTTCAATAACAAATAATAGTTCAGTGTGGAGCTCTCAGCTTGAATTACTGTTTTTGTGATTTATTTTGGAAGTTATACAAAAGACAATCATGGAGCCCAATGTCAAAAACTAATAACAATATAGTATTTCATTCTAAACACATTTGGATCTTGATAGTATTGATTTAAAGAACAAGTTTAGTTTTCTTCTAGTTAGTATCAGTTCCAAGAGCACCGTCTCGTGCCCATAGATTTGAAGTATCCTGTAGAAAGTGGGGAAAAGTCATTTGCACGCAGTTCAAGCTCATTGACACTTGCTTTATGGCAAATATTAAGAAACTTTAAAAAGCTTATCTATCATCACAAGTGACCTAAAAGGTGCTCTTAAACTTTAAAATGTTTTAATATAATTCTATGATCAAGCATACTGGAGAAATTTAAAATGATTCAAGGTTTTTTTTAGTTCTAATAGTGCATTAACACTATTAGGGTATTGCTTTAGTTTTACATTGTCAAATTTTATGGATATTTTGGGATATATTTTAATTGTCTAAATTTCTTGAATAACTGAGCAAAGTTTAACTAATGACAACACCTTAAAGATAAAGGTTATTTCACACTTGATGCCAAAATGTACAATAAAATATTGAATTTACATTGTTTCCAGTAACAGGGGAAAAGAACTTTATCTTTGAATCAAAACTTTTAATGAATCTGATTTGTTATAATAAGAAAAGTTATAAAGATGAGTAAAAAAGGAGACCATCAAATTATTAAATCAATAAGTTTTTCTTGTTTTAATTACCTCCATTTCACAAATAAATTTCATTACAGTCTTGAGTATATCAGACTAAAATGGTCCCCCTAGAGAAAAATTAAAGGAAATGTGCAAAACACTGGGTATGGAGGCATTTTAAAACAGGATTTCATTGTCCAAAAGAACAGATGCAAGGAAGATGTATATTCAATATTAAAGGATGTATATGTATTTTTGAATTGATGGGCTAATTGTATAAAAAATGAAGGAATAAGAGAGCATAAATTTATAATAATATTTTGATGCACGAGCATACTGTATTCAGATAAAAAAGTGATTTAACTAACCTGATCTAAAAAAAAATAGAAATCTCAGCTTTTAACTGAATCAAAAGTGTCAAACCAAAATAGTTTTGTGCTTGGAGAGAAAATAAGGAAAGACTGAGGATAAAATTGCTGGAGGTACCCAATTCCACAGAGATTTCCAATCCACAAAAATGCTAGAAATTCATCAAAATATACTTGATGGTGTTTTTCTCCTTTATACCCCAATTTCTTAAGGAGAAATAGTTCATACATTTATATCCTGAGGAGTTTCAGCAAATTTCACTAGATTATTTCTAATACATATTTCTAGTAACATTTAGAGTATTTCAAATGATAAGAAAACATTATGCATTTATAAAGGATCAGTCTCCAGGAGAGGCATAAATGCAAGTGCTAGCTCATGTAGAATAAGATCATGATCAAGAAAATACTTGGTCAACATTTCCTAGAAGTTTCTTTTTTGCTTTTTAATTTCCATCACTCACTTTACTCAGACTGTGGAAAAGGCTGTTAGCTGGATGTCTTATAAGTTGGGCTCACCTATCTGTGTGCAAATATTTATAGTCTTCATAAATGACACTTTTACCATCTGTGGTACCAAAATCAAGCACATACTATAAAAAAGGCAAACAAACAAAGAGGTATGTAAAAGATCTTCATCTACCTCTGCACAGGACCAGGGCAGGTGAGCTCGCCCCACAAACATTTTTACTTTGATATGACAGCTATGATAATGATGAAAAGTTAATGGATTTTTATCAACATCAACTTGATGATCATAGACGTTGTTATTTTTATTACTTTTAAGGAGATTGGTGCTGCATAAACATGAAGGCATATATTCACAGAATTTCTTAGATTTATAGGTTACGGGTGCTACAAAGACTTCTCTCCTTTCTGAGGTAGATAAATTGAGTTCCGGGCTGGGGATGTGGCTCAAGCGGTAGCGCACTCGCCTGGCATGCGTGCCGCCTGGGTTCGATCCTCAGCACCACATACCAACAAAGATGTTGTGTCCGCTGAGAACTAAAAAATAAATATTAAAAATTCTCTCTCTCTCTCTCTCTCTTTAAAAAAAATTTAAATTGAGTTCTATGCAGTTTACTATGTTGGGGTCTTTCAAATGAGACCACAAAATTGCACATCCTTTCTCTCCTGTGTGGACATTACAGATCTCATAGCAGTTTTCATAAGAGTAGGGGCTTGTCACCATGCCACTGTGCAAATTCCTAGGAACTACCTTAAATTTCAACAGCTAGCTTTTCTCCACAGGATATTAGTGTATTAGATACCCTGAAATGTTCAGTATATTTACTCAATTTATTAAAAATGTTCTCCTAATGGTTCTGAAATATCTTTTTCCAAAGCAAAAAAAGAACCAAAGGTCTCCTTAGGTAAAGTGACAGTAATGTTTGTTACATGAAATCAAACTTCCTTCCAAAATATTTGATTAGTCTCCTTGAACACAAATGCCTATGGTATTAATTTAATTAAAAAAAATAAAAACTATCAGTATGTAATAAAAAAATCTTATAATGCATAATCCATGCTTTCTGATACAGGTAATGTAAAATAAATGATATAATCTACAAAACAATGACAAATGAAAGACTTGGAAAAGGTTATGGTTTGACAAGGTAACATTTTTGAAATCTGGACACCAATCAAATTGATGTAGCTATTGGTGATGCAACACTTTCTGACACTAAAGTCTTTACCACTGTCCAAAACATATAGAAGAGCCCATTGTGATTGCTTAATGTCAGCTTTTGTTTATAAGCTCTTTCATAAAACTGAAACCAGGAAAATGATTTAAAGCAGTTCAATTTGTCTATTTACCTTAATCTTTAACTATTCCCATATGTCTGGCTACATGATGTATGACTCTTCAAAAATCAATTTTTCAAAGATATACACAACAGAAAAAAGTCAGGCTCCTAACCTTTTATGTGTTGAACTTTTATAGAGCTCTGGAAAACAAAATGCTTTTAGGTTTCATAAAAGGGAAACAAAAACAAAGAAAGGGTATTTTCTTTTCCATTCTTTTTAGTAAATATTTGCATCAGTGAAGATAGAGCATGCACTAATTTCTAGGCATATGAAAAGTCCTTTCACAGGTTCCTCCCAAATACTGTGCAAGAGGCAGAGCAAAGAAGTGGAAAGATCTTGGGCCTTGAACAATACTATTAACCTCAAGACTGGTCCCTCCTTATGGCCCATCTGAGCTGTGGACCTTTTATTGTACAAAAGGATATATTACCTTACGTAAATCAGACTGAGTTAGGTTTTACATTCTTGAAGCTAATAGCATTATAAGAGAGTTAATTATAAAAACAATCAAGTACTTTCTCCTATTAATTAATAAAACTAAATTAGGATGTATTATGAATAGCAATAGTAGAAAACCATGTGCAAAAATAATGAAACTTCCATTCCTTTAAAAACAATCAAAAATTTCAAATATGAGCTTATACTTAAATATAATTTTATATTTTATATAAAATTTCATATTTATAAAAATATTAACTGTAATTTGGTGTTATCAACTAGTGCTCATATACTGTGAAAAAAATAGGAATTAGGAATGCTTTAGGAATTAAAGGTCTGAATGCTTTAATGACAATGTGGAATTAAATTAAAACAAAGATGGGTGATTTTAGAACACACTGCTGAACAAAATTCATTTACATTAAAGATATACAAATGTTAACTAATATAGGAAGTATTCAAATACATTTAACTAGAATTTTATAAGACTACTTGATGTAAGCATTGTTATATACAGTTTCTGATTTACTTGCCTTCCCCAGTTAGTTTTTTGAAACTGAAGACTTAGTCCTATTTGCCTTTTGAATGTACAATTTCTAACACAGTAACTAGTCAAAAGATATATCTGAAAAACTATTGATAGAATAAGAGGATACAAAGTAGGTTTTTACATGTATGTTTACCAGTATGTTGGTAAACACATATAAGATATTGAAGATCATCTAAGTATTAAAGCAGGAAAAGGAGGAATAAAAGTAGAAATAGAAACATGATAAGAATCAAGAAAGGACATTCTAGGGAAGAACTCCGTATAAAATGCTATCTAATCAGAGAAGAAAAATAACTGAAAAATCTGCTGGTTATGGCAACTGGTCAATCAGATATTAGAGATCCTTGAGGAAGTGGTCTCAGCAGAAAAGAAACTGGTGACAAGAAAGAAAATGTAGAATACCTTCTATACAAGTCTAATGTTTAAGAAAAGGAGAGAACAGTATTTTGAGAGACATCATGATTTAAAAATGAATTTTTGGTAAGCAAAAATGAGAGTCAATAGAGAGGGCAAAAATAAATGGCAAAGTTCTCATGGATTTGAAACCACTAAAATAGTGTCCAGTGATGCAATGTTAAGTTCCCTAGGCTCTCTGAGGAAAGATGTAGGGAGGTGTAGTAAAATCTGAAGTACAGACATTTTAGTTTAATATAGATATTTTCCACTTCTACCTGATCATTCCATGTGAAATCAGGGTAGATGCGCACAGTCCGTGTGATAGGCTGAATGGATGCTTCCATCATAACAGAAGGAATCTGATGAACACATTGTTTGACCTTTTGTCCAATATTCACGATGCAAAATGTGACCTGAAAGAAAAATATCACATAGAAGTAATGTGTCCAGACAGAAAAAAAAAGCAATATAATCTGACTTGTAAGTGGGATTTCAGAGTAGGTGATTTTATTGTTTTTTTTTATGATTTGCTATGTAGAATAGATGACATTCTTGACCTGGCATTGTTGAGAGCCACAGCCCAGTCAGAATGATGCCTGGCATTTGCCAGAGGGAATGTTTGAAAGGTGACGGCCAGCGAACCATTGAGATGATGATTTGACTTAAGCTGTATATAATTGCTGTGGATTGATTGAGTTGTATATTTGACCTTTACTGTCGGGCAATAGGGTGGCTCTTGCTGCCTTGGGCAGCAATTCATAGCTCTGGAAATCAGTATCAAGTTTCCTTTAGGTATTAATAGGGTTCTGAGCCTTGATATTGTGCTTAAACTACTATAAACGGAACTACTTCTTTTTGAGTTAGTTTAGAACACATACAGAAATATTTAACATTTTGTGTACATAGTCACTGGTTTATTCACGGTCTACTCTAGAACTCTAAAATCATGAGAAATGCTTCAGGAATTAAATACAACTTAATTGAATTAAATACAACTCATCCACCCAGGCCCACTTCTAGAAAACATAAAATAATCAGGTTCTGGAATGCAGACATGTATGGGAATACCAAGGGTAGAGGCTGTTAAAAAACAAATGTGACTAACTGATTTGAGCAATTAAGTGAAAATAGATCATATTTTAAAGCATCAAGTGTGCAGTATGTGTACAGTCAACTTACTTTGTTAATAGTCTGTCTTTCTGCTCTTTTTCCTACTCTATCTTAGAGTACAAATGTAATGACTATCTCAGCCTCTATAAACATCTTTGGAATTCTTTTTTCTTTTTTTTTAATTCTCTAAAATTTATTTGCAGTTAATAAGTTAAAAAGCAAAGTACAACCAAATTGTAAATCTTAATCATATGCACATTAAACTGTCCAGGGAAACACTTCAGTTCCACTACAAATAATTGCTTTCTAATGCAATTAAGACATAACAGTTTATCAAAAAAATATTTCAACACACCAATAAAGCAAATGTTAGGTATATATAATCATTAAAAATTATCAAATTAAAGAGTGCTGTGGCAACCCAACCCTTAAAACGACCAAAAAAACCTTTTGAGTTAAAAATTGCTCAGACTTTTTGTATTCAATGATTTTAAAAGATTTTATTGAAGAGTTTTCTGAAAAATAGTACTAACATTTGCTCATAGCAAATCAACAAGTATGTTCCACTAGCTTAAGTTACACTTGTCCAATAGAGTACTCAAACAAAAATAAATACACGCCACAACAGCAACACTTTGCACTATCAATGATGAAGCTTGCCCTCAGAATCATGACATTACTGGTTTTAGTGACATAGAAAATGAGTTGCTGGTTGTTAGGAAGGAATGTAAAAAATACCAAAAAATATTATTTGTTGTGCCAGTCACATTTAGGCACCCAAAAGTCAAAAATCAAACAGAAATATATCAAGGTGATAAAATTCCTCCTAGCTTCCTCCTCTACTTGTGTCATATGAGATATAAATGAAGGCAAGAGAACAAACAAATAGGACTTCTTTAAAAAAAAAAACTATACACAAGCTAAGCTACAGACTCACTTCTGAAACAATTAATGGATGCCTCACCATAAAGGCCACTATGCCAAGTTTCTTTTCACACTCTGCCCAAAGGTAATCATAAAATACTTTCACTTTCCTATTAACATACTAGTCAACTATATCAGATGTTTCTCCACATTTTAGAAGTTGCAAGATAGGTTTTGCTAAAGAAAACTTGGCAAAAATATTTCTTACATCTTACTTCACAAACTAGAAACGGCATTATTTAATAGTCCACATGAACCATATTGACTTCAAGATGGGCAATCAGATTCAAACTGAAATCAGATAACCCAAATAAGCCAAAAAATCATTTAGACACATTCAAGTGCACTAAAGTAACAAGGCATAAGAGGAAAAAAAATGTCAAGAATATCAGTTAATTTCCTTACATGGTAAAATGAAGTGCAGACAAGAATCAAGTGATATAAAGAAATAGAATTCCTACATATTTTTACTGGATATGACACAATATAATCAAAGAATGCACATAATTAAGTGCTGTAGCTCAAAGCATCTTTGAAGTAAAGATTCTGCTAATCTTTTTATTTTATGTGACTGCTTACAGATTAGTCCTCTATTTGCTCCTAAAGAATATATTTAAACACTCAATCAATGAATAATCTACAGCAGTTTGTTGTAGAATCAATAATGGGGAATGGTGCATTGTACCAGGATAGTTAGATATACCCATAGGGAGTTTCAGTGGTCAAAATGCTTTCATTGCCAGAAGGTAGTCTGAAAATGGTCTAGAAATTCAATACAGCATTGACCCTACATTGTGTACATGATCCACAGTCAGTTTCTCAAGCATACTTGAAGTTTTAAAAAAGAGCAATTAAAAAAAGCTAGGAATTTTTTAAAAATCTATTTTTAAATAAGATTTTTTTGTTGTGTGAAATAATTTTTAATGTATTAGTTCAAATGAGTTGAACAGCAAAATCTAATCATGTTTGTTGGAGGTTAAAATGCATTTAAAATTACTGTATTTAAAAAATAATTTCTAGGGCTGGGGATGTGGCTCAAGCGGTAGCACGCTCGCCTGGCATGCGTGCGGCCCAGATTTGATCCTCAGCACCACATACCAACAAAGATGTTGTGTCCGCCGAGAATTAAAAAATAAATATTGAAAAGTTAAAAAAAAATAATTTCTAATAGTTAAAGTTGCATAATATTTCTATTTGTGTATGCATAGTTAAATGCTCATCTACTTCACTCTCCTAAAATCTGGTTAATGAACAACAAGTAACCATCCGTAAACACACAATTTGTGATGTCTCTCTTATTTCTATTACATTGTTTTTTTTTCCTTATTGTATTATTGGATTAAGAGCAAGTTAAGTGGCAAGATTTCTAAGTAAACAGATTAAAGCCATTTACCAAATGTTACTCAAGTATGTTTGATTTTTACTACATTATGAGAATTGCCAGTATATTTTCATCTAAACACATATCAACATTATACTTTTTCATTATTAGGTTGTTTTATTTGTTTAGTTATTCCAGATTGCTTGAAGATGACAATTTTGTAGCCTAAAATTGGAATGAGATTAGAAATTAGATTTCCTACCAACAGAAAAAAAAACACAAAATGAAATATTCTTAATGTGGCAATATAAAAATTTCTTGTCATCCTCATTCACAGAGTTTTTTAATCACAGTTTTAATGCATTAAAATATGTGCATTTAAATGGCACTTTATTAGATAAATTTTAGCACCTAATTTGCATGTTTTAGGTTTCTAATTTTCAAAATTTTAAGGGTAGAATCATTGATATTTTAAGGACTTCAAGTATACTAAAAATACTATAGTAAATATTATACATACATATATATAAAGATACGTTCAATGTTTCATAGGTAGATGTATATATGAGACAAATTCATTGAATGTTAGAAGCTGATTCTAAAATTTAAGTTTGTATTTATGCTAATTTGGTCAAATCATATGGATGAATATATATATAACAAACACGATATACTATGATGTTGAGAATAAAATGCTCTGATAAGCTTTGCACAGCATCTGGTTGATATTTTGATGAAATTTGTTTTTTTATATTTAAACAATACTTGATGATAATGTGAATGTTAATTTTCTTTCTAATTTTCTTTCCATATTGGTTGATATGCTTACTTTTTAAAGATAAAGCTACTACTTTGGGGAAGTAAGTTTAAAACGTTAAGCAATTGGACTTTACATCTCTTTTGTTTGTAATCACTGAGCCCATGAAAATCAAAGCCATATAAATTCTTGCATTACTAACAGTCAAGCTTGAACCTCTCAAAAAAAAAAAAAATCCTTGGTCAAAGCTTTGAAATTCAGTAAAAATTCAGAAACGAGTGGGATTCAGAATACCCTGAGCACAAACTAGTGCAACACCACAAAACATGTTTGATCTTCCGTCCAGAAAGAGGGGTGGCAGTCAAAAAGAAAAATGGAGGCGGGGGTTAAAGAGCAAGCAAATTCTGGCTTTTATTACAAAAGCACGAAAACAAATTCCTTTGGAAAAGAGTGACTTCTTCGGAGGACTTCCAGACCACTGAGGTAGAGTCCGAACGGGAGATAACCAATCTGCCCCTATAGTCCTGGAGACTTCTCAATCTGGGGTTCGGAAGCAAAGGGACCTCCCCTGGGAGTCCTGCAGTCTCCTCCTTCGCAGACGCGGTTCGGGGAGGCGGCAGAGGGTAGACCTGTCCCGGAGTTGCAGACGCGGGGACGCATCCCGGGGGCGCGGGGTAGGGAGGCCATCCCGGGACTTCCTCGCGAGCGTAAAGTGCACTAGGGGACGGTCCTGGTGGAGTCTGTAAACACTAGACTGACACTCGTTCATTTCTCCAAGCAGAAACTCCATCTTGGGCCGGGGAGCTGCAGGAGGCGCCCTCAGGGCGGCTCTCAAGCCCGGGCACCGGGAAGCGGCGGAGCCTCACCACGGGTTCCAGGTCCACCGGCAGGACTTGGCGCGCCTTGCATCGCGCCGCCGCCAGGCTGCGCTCGCCCCACACGTCGCCGCCGATGCGGATGGTGAGGAAGGTGGTCAGCGTCGGGGTGGATGCCCTCCAGGTCTCCTCCAGGGTGCGGCCCCCGAAGCAGGGCTCCGGCGCTGAGAGCTTCTCCAGGCAGGACTCCTCGGGGGCCGCGGGCGGCGGCAGCAGCGGTGGCGGTGACGGTGGAGGCGGCGGGGGCAGCCAGGGCCACCTCCTGCCCACGGCGGTCGCCCGGGCTCCGCGGCGCCTCCTCCTGGCGGCCGCGCGCGGGGCCGGCCGGCGCGTCAGGCCGCGGGCGGTAGGGGGCTCCGGGGGTCAGGCACCAGGGCTCGGCAGGAGGCGTAGCCGTGGACGTCCTTGCTGCGCAGGATGTGCGGGGAGAACTGGTGCTTGAGGCTGCAGAGGAAGCTCCAGAGCTCCGCATCCGAGCTCATGAACTCCGTGCTGCTGCGGGGCATGAACAGCTTGAAGGCATGGCCTTGGTACTGTCGGCCAGCGACAGTTGCTACCGGGAGCACACCACCTTCTCCTCCCGCGCCTCCAGCCCGGCCCCTCCTCCCGCTCTAAAGCCGCCGCCCTGGGCAGCCGCAGCCAGGGGCCGGCGCCAGCGCCTCTTCACGCTGCGCCGCATCAGAGGCCACTCCAGGCCGCCAGCGCTCGCCTGGTCTCGCTGTCGCCGCCGAGCCCGCCCGAGTCTGGCTTGGCTCCGCTGTGGTGGCCGCTGCTGGTGTCTCCAGCCCGGCGTGGGCGTGTCTCTCGCTACTTTTCTCGCCTCCCCCTTTTTTTTTTTTTTTTGGTACCAGGGCTTGAACTCGGGGCACTTGACCTCTGACCTACATACCCAACCCTATTTTGTTTTTTTATTTAGATACAGGGTCTCACTAAGTTGCTCAGTCCCTTGCTTTTGCTGAGGCTGGCTTGGAACCCGCAGTCCTCCTGTCTCAGCCTCCCCAGCCTTGATGATACGGATAAATAGCTGAGAGTCTCACCTATTTCTGATTTTATTATTTGCAAGTAAAAAATGTATTGTCATATAACCCATATATTCCTTTATAGTGACCTATATTCTCTTATTGCTTTATGTTATTACTTTAAAATAACAACCTATATTCATTCAGTTTTGACCTTATGATGCTCTTTTAAAATACTATACAAATCTCAAGAGACAAAAATTTTATAAAGGACAATTTAAAAATCAGACTTATCAAATAAACATCAACAATTACCTATTGCTATTAGTTATAAGAGTAGAAGAAAAAGTAGGTATCAAAAATTAGATCATGTAATGGAAATCTTCTAAAAATTCATTAAAATGGAAGAGATTATCCAGAAAAAATAAATGTAAAGGTACACCTTATTTTGAGACTAATCCTTGAATGCCACCTAGTGACAAAAATAAAAATTTTCTTGAAAATATTTGATGTCGGGCTGGGGATGTGGCTCAAGCGGTAGTGCGCTCTCCTGGAATGCATGCAGCCCCGGTTCGATCCTCAGCACCACATACCAACAAAGATGTTGTGTCCGCCGAGAACTAAAAATAAATATTAAAAAAAAATTCTCTCTCTCTCTCTCTCTCCTCTCTCACTCTCTCTTAAAAAAAAAATATTTGATGTCGCCTAGTGGCTATCTGAAAAAGGAGCCTTTCATAAAACAAATATTTTTTCCATACTCCCTCTTTTTGAAATTTATTCATTTATCTCCATAATCATAACAAATCACTGAAAACCCTGTGTATAATTTAAGGTACAATGGATATGGTAACAAATAGTATGGTCCCTGACCTCACTTCTCTAGTCATGGAGGTGAGACATGTATAAGTAATTAAGATGACAAATAGAAGCCCAACATCCACAGAGTCTAGCAAATACTGGATACTCAAAAATATAACATGTAAAAGTGACATTAGAGTATAGTGTAATAAAATTAATTCTTCCTTAACAATAATAAAATCAACTCCAATGGTAATTCAGAAGTCAGACTCAAGTGTCACTTAATATTTATCTATTTAAACTTTAGTCTTTAAGGTTATCTTATTTATTTTTACTATATGTGTTTTTAAAAAAACTAGTTAAAACCATTCATATGGTTTCTATCAACTTTATATAGTTTTTAGAAACTAAATAAGCAAATATAATCATGAGTATAATTTTTAATTTATATATATATATATATATATATATATATATATATTCTGCTTAAGTAGGGCTACATATGAAGGGATCATCAGAAAATAGTGATACTATATTGCTTACCAACTTGGAACAGGCACTTATTGAATTTTCACAATGAGAGCATCTATATTTCATAAAAAAGAAAATTGGGCCTTTCTAAGTGAAGTGAGTAGAGTAATAGCTTCCTAGGGCAGAAGGCCTATGTTGAGGAGTAATGAGAATCAGAAGTGGGAAGGGTAATCAGACTGTGGAGGTTTTAACTCAAGAGCCAGTATATGTACAACATCCTGAAGAGACAAGAACTCTGTGTACACAAAGAATGTATATGTTAGGATATAGAATAATTAACAAAGTTATAAAGTATGGAATATAGGGATTAGAACAGAGTATACACTGAGCAACATGAATATATTTTAATTAGCCTGAAATACATATATCAGTGTTTCTCACAGTGCAAAATTAAGTGGCTCTTTATAGGAAAGGGATTTATTACTTCTCAACTTTAGCATTATGGAGTCATCCCCATTAGGCATCAATCAGCAAAGATGTCTCATAAAATGTTTGCATTAAATTATACTTCATAAAATATTTTCTCCAATTTTTCTAAATTCATGGTCAAAATTGATATTCATGAAATCAAATATATTAATAAAGGCAACATTACTATCCTAACATAATCTTTATGTTGATTAGTGATATTTTAGAGTCTTGTGAAGATTTTTTTGCAGTCTAAGGACTTACAAATCCATTATCTTAAGAATGCAGCACAGATTTATGTTATAAACCAATTTCACACTTGATGTGTACAGATGACTAAGTTTAATTTCACATTCAACTATAATTTAAAGGAGTTTGTTTCATTAACAGGAAAATTTACTGTAACAGGGAGCTCTTCCAGTAAACCAAGATATGAGCAAGTTTAGCAATGGCTATACTTCATTATAGTAACTAAAAATTTTCAATCTATGTTTCATTATTTAAATGCCCTTTATATCACTAAATGGAATTGTGCTCAGAGTGTGTTGACATTTCTGAAAATGACATTTCTAGCAAGTACTTTAATTAATATGAGATGAACTTAAGGGCTATTTTTATACGCAGGGCTAGATCACACAGTTTCACTGGTGCTACTTTTTTGTTCCCAGGAAAGAGTTCCCTGAGGACAAGAGCATTGTTTTACTTACTTTGTGTCTTCTGCATAATAACATCAACACATTGTGACTACCACTTACAAAAACTATCAAGAACCAATTCTAGGTGTGCTAAGATTTAGTATTCCTTGACATGCTCTTTAAGCTAAATTTTAGAAAAACAGGATTATTTTTTTCTTTTTTACTGTAAATGTTAAAAGAAATTATGGCTACCATTTTGGAAAATGTTTAGTTCAGGTTTTAGAAGAAAAGAAGGGACAATCTTAATGTAGGGTAATGTATTTTTTTAAGTTATTACATTTTTAATAAGATTACAGAAGTCTTAAGCAACAATGAAAAGATCTTGGTTAGAGCTAAATAGACCACAGTTTGAATATTTTTTCTAAAAATTATAACTTAGTGACCTTAGGCAGTTACACGTCTCCCTGAGTATAATATCTACTTAGCAGCTCTGACAGAATAAGAGAATGTACATGAAGCACCAGGCAGTCTCAAGCCTATGCTACTATTACCATCACTTTACAGTAATAGATTTTATCCCATTATAAACACTCTTGGGCCAAACAAGAGTGTTTATAATGGGATACTTACACCATGTAATCAGGATAGGCAATGGGGACCAAAATTGAGCTATGATAATATTTTCTTTGGAGTCAAATTTTATTTTCTAATCTCTTTTTGTTGTCCTGTAATTTTGTTCAGGTAAACCAGTGCTCTTCATGCTTTTTTTTTTTACTTTCAAACTTATCTTCCAAAACTTATCTCTCCTCTCAACTCAGACTAAGTTTATTATCATCATGAAAAAAGCCTTTTTTGATAGCCCCAGGTCAAACATATTTTCTCCTTCTACCAAGTACTTCTATGAAAGTTGTCATTTTCTTTCCATGTCTTTTTTTCTCCTTTTGGACTATATGCTTCTTAACAGAAGAACTACATAATGTAGAGTGTGTCTTTCATTCTCTATAAAGAGTCTTGTAAATAACCTGAATAGAATTTTTATAGGCTGTTTAAGAAGTACACCAGATAGACTTGCACACAATAAGTAATATTTGATTGTAAATATGATTGTGAATATTTCATTCATTTATTCAATATTTACATCTTAGCTAAATTACCTAAATTATTTGAGTTAACTTTAAAAAAAAGGATACTGAGGTAGGAAAGCGTTGAATACTTGTGCAGTCATTAAAAATGTCATGAAAACATTGCACTTAATTTTGAACATTCATTTGAAAGTTTGATATATATATACTCTAAATTGTAAAAATGTTATTTTTTTTACCAGTTGAGATGTTACCTATGCTTTCCAGGTCCATTATTTAAATCCTATTATTAAAGTCTCCCCCCACACACTCCCACATGCCTACACACACACACATTTGAAATAAAACATTTTACTCTTGCTCAATTTAGGCAATCACATTTTACATAACAAAGATAATCAAATGACCTAATAAAGACAAGAAAGCTTCATAAACCTTAGAAAAACTTCATACAAATATTAATCATCAATTAAGCACTAAACATATCAGTTATTGCTATTTCTGTTTCCCTGATTTGTAAACTTTGGATTGTATTTCTGATCTATAGCAAAACCTCATAGATTGCAAGTGTGGTCATTTAACAATGAGTTCCTGTCAGTATAGTTGTCTACATTTATACTGCTGTGAGTTAATCAACAATATTGCCCCCCACCACCCCAGCCTCTTTTGTCTTATGACTATATAGCATAATCTGTATTCCTAAATACTACAAAGCAAAAACCAACTCAACCTTTATCGTTATTCTTAAAGCTGACAATTCTATCCCAACTTTTGACTGATCAGATCTTACCTCTGCATTCAGGTTATCTGCAAGACTTTCCAGAAACTGACTCTCAATTGGGTTTTTTTTTTTCAGTGAGCAGAGTGAGGTAATGGCTGAGTTTATCATGTGTTGTTATAATGACTCCTTCCCCATATTTGTCAAATTGTGGTTGTCTAGCTTGGGCAAATATCTGCATGACATCTAAAATTCCAAGGTCAATAAAGGAGCCTCTTTATGCAGCATATATTTGTGTTCCCTAGATAAGGAAAAGTTAATAAAAATTTACATAAATATACATAAATATAATCCTGAAGAGCTGAATACTGAAATTGGGCAAATACAGTAAGATCTCAAAAGTGTACTTTAACTAATCCCTTCATCATCTGTGATAGTTACATTTTTACAATATAAACTGAATTTTATTGGAGAAAATATTTTTTCTCTTAAATAAATTAACATTCAAAGAAACAGCCAAATCACAATATTTTTTCTAAATAAATCAATCCACAGGTTTGTTTTAACACTCACACAAATCTGTATCAAAAGAAGGTAAGCTCCTACCTTAATAATAACAGCGTGAGCAGGGAGATTGAAACCCCAGGCTAATGTAGCTGTACAGACTCCAGGTAGTGTCATCAATCCCCATCTATACTACCAGAAACAACAGCACAAACATCCCCGTTTCTGCTTAAAGCCTCCTATATTTCAAGTTTGCCAAACTAATGTTTCTTCTCTTTTTTTAAGAGAGAGAGAGAGAGAGAGAGAGAGAGAGAGAGAGAGAGAGAGAGAGAGAGAATTATTTATTTATTTATTTATTTTTAGTCATACATGATAGCAGAATGTATTTTGACATATAATACATACATGCAATGCACATACATCAATCATATTGTCTATACTATTCTGCTGTCCTTCCTATCCTCATTACTCCTCCCCTCCTCTCACATCCCTTTCTCTCTTTCTAATGTAATGTGACACACTTTTTTTTCTTTTTGTCATTACAACATCATATATGTATTCTGTATAATAATGAGGTTCTCCTTCCATCTTTCATGCAACTCCCCTTTACCCTCTTTTTCCCTCCCACCTCTCTTCCCTATTTAATGGTAACCTTCTTCTCATGCTCTTCCTCCCTGTCCCATTTTGAGTCACCCGCCTTATATCAGAAAAGACATTTGGCATTTGTTTTTTAGGGATTGTCTAACTTCACTTAGCATAATCTGTTCTAATGCCATCCATTTGCCTGCAAATGCCATGGTCTTGTTATTTTTTAGTGCCGAGTAATATTCCATTATGTATAAATGCCCCGTTTTTTAATCCATTCATCTATTGAAGGGCATCTAGGTTGGTTCCACATTCTAGCTATTATGAATTGTGCTGCTATAAACATTGATGTGGCTGTGTCCCTGTAGTATGCTCTTTTAAGGTCTTTTGGGTATAGTCCAAGAAGGGCAATAGCTGGGTCAAATGGTGGTTCCATTCCCAGCTTTCCAAGGAATCTCCATACTGCTTTCCAAATTGGCTGCACCAATTTGCAGTCCCACTAGCAATGTATGAGTGTACCTCCCCCCCCCTGCATCCTCGCCAGCACTTATTGTTGTTTGACTTCATAATGGCTGCCATTTTTATTGGAGTGAGATGGTATCTTAGAGTAGTTTTAATTTGTATTTCTCTGATTGCTAGAGATGGTGAGCATTTTTTCATGTATTTGTTGATTGATTGTATATCCTCTTCTGAGAAGTTTCTGTTCAAGTCCTTGGCCCATTTGTTGATTGGGTTATTTGCTTCTTTGTTGTTTAACTTTTTAAGTTCTTTGTATATTCTAGAGATTAGAGCTCTATCTGATGTTTGAGGAGTAAAAATTTGTTCCCAGGATGTAGGCTCCCTATTCACCTCACATATTATTTCTCTTGCTGAGAAAAAACTTTTTAGTTTGAATTCATCCCATTTGTTGATTCTTGGTTTTAACTCTTGTGCTATAGGAGTCTTATTAAGAAATTTGGGGCCTGCCCCCATGTGATGAAGATTAGGGCCAACTTTATCTTCTATTAGACGCAGTGTCTCTGGTCTGATTCATAGCTCCTTGATCCATTTGAGTTCACTTTTGTGCATGGTGAGAGAGTGGGATTCAATTTCATTTTGTTGCATATGGATTTCCAGTTCTCGAAGCACCATTTGTTGAAGATGTTATCCTTTCTCCATTGCATTGTTTTAGCACCTTTGTCAAATATAAGATAGTTGTAATTTTGTGGATTGGTCTCTGTGTCCTCTATTCTGTATCATTGGTCCACCTGCCTGTTTTGGTACCAGTACCATGCTGATTTTGTTACTATTGCTCTATAGTATAGTTTAAAATCTGGAATCGCGATACCACCAATTTCACTCTTCCTGCTTAGAATTACTTTAGCTATTCTGGGTCTCTTATTTTTCCAGATAAATTTCATGATTGATTTTTCTATTTCTGCAAGGAATGTCATTGGGATTTTGATGGGAGTTGCATTGAATCTGTAAATTGCTTTTGATAATATGGCCATCTTAATACTATTAATTCTACCAATCCATGAGCAAGGTAAATCCTTCCATCTTCTAAGGTCTTCTTCTATTTTTTTCTTCAGGATTCTGTAGTTTTCATTGTATAGATCTTTCACCTCTTTTGTTAGAGCCCACTTTTTGTCCTTAATTATACCTAAAGATCACATTTTTTCTATTTTCTTTCGATTTATCAGCTGTATTACAGTAATACCCTTCTCCTACCCAACTTGGCCTTTATTCTTACTCTTTCTCTAGCTTAGATAGCAGTGCCTAGTGAAAAACTTTGGGTTTTTCAACTGGTTTTTAAAAACTCTATCTACACTAGACTGGGGATGGAGTCAAGTGGCATAAGACTTGCCTAGGGTGTGGGAAAACCTGGGTTCTATCCCCAGCATGGCAAAAAAAAAAAGATTTAACCCTAAAAATTATATTTACACTTAAGCACCTTGGTGAACTATAAACTTTCAAAAAAATCATCCATAACTGATTTATGAAAGAGGCATATAAAATTGTACTGAGCAAGATAATGGTTTTATCTTGGATGAACTTAAGTTATGATGGAAGAGGCTGAGACTTTCACAAAATCTATAAGTTAAAATGTATTTTTCTGTACTGATAGAAAGATACACTACAAATGATTTTTCTTATGTCTTAGTTTTTTATTCCACACTTTCACAAGCATTTTAAATTTCTTTTCTTTATAATTCTTCAAAACAAAAAAGAATACTGGATAAGAGATGAAGGGGTTAAAGATGTAAGTAAGCTATAAAACAATGCAATATACTCGAGAGCAAAGTATAATCAATACAGAAATATGGCAGCTTTAGTGACAAAATCTGTAACATAAAGAGACTTGGACAAGAGGACAAGCTGGTTTCTAATCTGCTATGTATGAAAATACAGGTCACTTGATTAAAAAAAACATTAAAATAAATTTTATAACAACAAATTATAAAACATCAAATTGATAAATATTTTAATTCCTAGTTTTTAGTTTGAAACATATTAAAATATTGGGGTTCTATGTTTATTTTGCCATCCTTATTGTTCTACCTACTAGGTTCCCAAAACTTTGCAGAATTTTGCTTCCTCATCTCAACAAAAAAATTAGGAATGATTTAAGATTTAAATGTAGAAAACAAACTTTAAATCTATCAGAAGAAAAATACAGGAGTTCATAAACTTGGTATGCACTAGGAATTCCAAGAAAACATAATAAAACAAAAAAAGGTACAAACCATAAAGGAGTTGACAAATTTGACTACCTTACAATTAGTCTGCATGGCAAGAGCAGATGGAGTTGGCTCATTTCATCTTATTCTTGCTTATTACATTTAAAAACTCTAGAGAAAATGGATGAATTGGACATCAGGAAGCTCTAAAAAGTGGAAATGAAGTAGGACCATATGAAGACCTCAGGACTCCAGAAAAGAACTGGCAGTGAGTAGCTGGCTTTGCTTTCTTTGCTGCCTATATATCCCAGACTGGCAAAGCAGCTTACAGCTCAGAATGTCAATGAAGTGGTACTCCCTCCTGAAACAATCCAAAAAATATAGAGAAACAACAATAACAAGATGAGACTGCTCTCTGTATACAAAGGCAAAGAGAGGACAAACCCAATAAACACAATCTGTGTGACAAGAGCCAAAAACCATAAGAGAAAACAGTGGTCCTTCCCCAACTGTGTGCAGACACTGGCACAGTGGGGTAGGAATAGGTACAGAGTCCTAACCACTGTCTCACTTAGGTAGTAACGAGTAACAAGATTTAAACACAAACTAGACTTTGATAATAAAACTAATACTGAAAAGATCCCACAATCAACTTAAAATAATGTTTACCAAGAATCAGGAAAATCTCAACTCAGAAGAAACACACAGTAGATGCCAATATGAGAGACAAAAATTTTGGAAAAATATGACAAGACTTTTAAAGTACAAAGACAAAAGGTATAAAAAGTTCTTCAAGGATCCTTCAAACACCCTTGAAACAAATGAGAAAATAAAATATCTCATCAAAGAAACACAAATATAAAAAATAGAAATTTAGAATTGAAAAATTCAATAATCTAAATTAAAAACTTATTAGAAGTGCTCAAGAGCAAAATGTAGGTAATAGAAGAAACAATGAACTAAAAAAGAGATTAATACAGGGATGAATCTAGCTCAGTGGCAAAGTGTCTGCATCACATTCACTTAGCCCTGGGTTTGAGCCCCAGTTCCAAAAGACAAAAAAAAAATAACCCCACCAAGAAAAAATAGAAAAATAAAAAAGAGAACAATAGAAATTATCCAAACTGAACAACAGAGAAAAAAAGAAATCTCTCGATCCTGTGAGACAACATTAAAAGATCTAATAGTCTGGTCAATGAATTCAGTAAGGAAAGAAGAGAGGGTGATGAATTCAAGAAATAAAGGCTCAACCTTTCCCAAATCTGACAAAAGAAAAATTCACAGAAAAACAATCTGATAAAATCAACAGATTCCAGAAGCTGAGGAAACACCAAACATGGTAAGCACAAAGAAATCTATAATAAGGCACACCATACATAAACTTCTAGAAACTGATGGCAAAGAAAGGATCTTGAAAGCAGCCCAACAGAAACAACATATTACACATGAAAGAACAACAACTTTAATGGGTTGGGTTTCTCCTTAGAAACTATTAAGTCTCGAAAACAGTGGCAGTGCATTTATCAAGGCTTGAAAGAAAAGACTGACAATTCACAAACCTATTTCCAGAAAAAGAAAGTCCTTCAGGAATGAAGATGAAATAAAGACATTCTCAGATTTTATGCAGAAAGGTAGCAATAGTAAGTCATTCATACAATATACAAATATCCAGATACAACTGCAACCTGAACACATGTAATATTAATCCAACTCCATTTGCCCTAAGTACCATATATACATATTCTCAGAGAAGTAATCAATTGACTCTATACTAAGAAAAAACCCTTGAGAGACAAGGAAATGAAAGCAGTGTGACATGAACCTCGAGTGTGACCTGAGTTTATAAGCACCAATGCCACCCATACCCTCAAAACCAAGGTTGATGGAGCGCTCTCTAGCAGAGTAATACAAAATAAATTGGAGGTTCACTTACCTGTTGCTCAGGCACTTAAGAGATTGAACATAATCACCTTCCATTCCCAATCAAAACAGAAAAAAAAATCAAAACCTTAAATAACTCAGCTCTACAACAATGAAAACAACAAAAGCTGTGGAGATCAACAGCACCAATGCCAAGAAAGCAAATATAAAAAGAGAAGAAAAATTTCAAAACTCAGCAAATGTCTTGCTTTGACACAGAGGACAGGAGAAATCATTATTCTAAAGTATATGACCAGTGTTTTATAACTTCAAAATTAATAGTAGAGAACAATTAAATATAAGAAAGGATCCTTATCCTTATATAACATGAATCTGAAAAGTTATATCCATGTTTTTAGCAATAACAAATTACTGAATTTTTTCAAATTTGATCAAAATTACTTTTTGGCTGAACACCAAAAAAGTATTTGTTGTCTGTATTAACTATTTCTCCTGATTATAAATCTTAGAATTATATGATTATGTCTCATAAAAAAATTGTATATTCAAGTCTCAATAAAATCATAATTGCTGCTAGACCTGATGGTCCCTCTTGAACCACAAAATAGATCACATCTCATATTACGTTTAATTTATACAAGATTCCTAACAAGCTAGGTAGTTGGACTTAATTCAATAAGCAATAAAGAACCAATGAAAGTCTAGGAGCAAGGAAATGATATGATCAGAGCAGCATGACAGAAAATTTGCAAATGAGATTAATTTGCCATCTCATGTTTACAAGAAAAAAGGAGGGAGGGGGATAATTGTATCCACACTGATCAAATCAGAGGAAAATTTAAAATATATTTAATTTAGTTAAATATTGGGAAACTTAGCAAAAAATATAAAATAAAAATAATTTTAAAAGCTAATAAAATTAGAAAATTGAAAAAAGTAGGAAAAACCTGGTTAAAAATAAAACTTGAATGTGAGTTTTTTCCCACATGCTTTGCTTTACTTCCTGCTTTGTTCCTTCTATAGTCCAATCCAAAAGGCCATGATAGCAGTCTTTCCATCTGTTAGAATCTTCGAGATGGACAGATGGAAAGGATAGAGGTTATTGACTATGTAGTTTCAGTTCATCAATGTTTTCTTCACTTTTTTTCCTCACTTAATAGATACTGGAGATGATGAAATAGAGAAAGCTCTATTAAGACTGCTGAAAACAGAAGAGTTGCTTGACTTGTACTGGAGCTACAGGCTGAGATAGATTGGATTATTGGCCCTGGTCTGCCCCCTCCCTTGGAGCACCTGCAGGGTGCCTCCCACTAAAGGTGGAGGGTCCTCCCTGTCTCATGACTTGGAACTCACCCGAGACACATGCTTTGGATTTAGAAATTTGACAACGTAGAGGCCTGAAATGTGTTTGCTGTATACCTCTGTCATGATCATTAAAAAAATAAAAGTTCCAGAAAGAGGACCATGGATTTTTTGTTCAGGAATCCCAGCTGAAAAATTTGCAGCCCAAATCAGAGCTTCCCAGTTACACCTGAGCCTGGAGCTTCCTGATTGTGATACCTCAATGCATATGTTCCCTTGAGGGACTTTGAGACATTGTGGCTCTTTATTACACAATATTATGGAGGCAATGGCTAACATGCACACAGGCCACAGTGATGCATTCATTAACTGGACATCTTATGTAATTTTTTTTTAGTTAGTGAATTACTGCTCTAAATTAAGAGTCACAACAAGGGGGGGGACAGTTTATCTACACCCTCAGTGGTGTGCCTGTGAGTTAAGTTTCCTCGCCCTGAACCTCCCCTTCCAACTTCCCACTTCCCACATCCCACATCACCTCTCCTATCTGCCAACTCAATACAGGGCACATGGAGCCCAACCCACACAGTGCGAAGTTTAGCAGCCAGTGGGAATATCTGACCCAAGAAGAACAAATCAGAGGCTGTGTTAAGTGTCTTTCTAAAGAGTAGAAAATGATGAAGAGGTGGGGAAGTTCTGTCCTCGGATCTGAGAGCTCTGAAACCATGAGCCAGAATAGAAACCTTCCTCCCTTAAGTTGTTTATGTCAGGTATTTTGGTCACAGCAACTAAAACATGACTAATAGAATCGCTTCTATTCCCTTATACTTTTAAACTGCTATGTCAAACTTTAAAATCTCATTGTAGAGTTTTTGGTCTTTTTTAAATCTCAAACTATAACAGATTTCATTTACGTGAAAATGCATACACATGTTCATCCATAAAAATTAATGAATACCACTTTTATAGGATCTCAAAGGTAAAATGTCTTCTGAGAAAATCTTTAACTCATGTGACAGAATAAAAACTTTTTAAAGTGTTCTGTGCATTAATTACCTTCAGAAATTCTATTTCAGCAAACTTAGAAGGCTTCTCTTAGAAATTTCAAACAAGGAAAATTTAGATTTGCTTCTAGTGTACTGCCTACCATAGAGTCAGCACTTGCTGTATGCCTCCTGGAGGATTTAAAAGCTGATTGGCCCACTGCACTATACATTTTATTGTTATACACACACAAATAAAGAGCAGCAGAGAAGAGCTGGAGTAAACCGCCAACTGGTAAAACCATCTCAAGTAATGAAAATCCTAAGAATAAACCCTGGGTGAAGAGAAAACTAGCAGGAGGAAAAAAACTAAATGTCAAAAGTAAAGAAACAAACAATAAAGAAATTTATTATTTTTTAAAAAGGTGTTTTCACATGGGATGCTGTTTTTTAACCTAATTCTCATTGCTGAAGCCTCTGAACTAAAATTTTTAGTGGAAAAACTGTATGACAAAAATCATATACATTTTTTAAAATATTTCACTTTGAAGAAATCTTTCAATGGCTAAAAAAAGTGTACTCTCCTGATAGAAATAAAAAATGGTGCAGAATCAGATACAACACATTTGTGCTTATGCAAAACATGAAGTTAGACTCAGAGTCATGGAAAAGACCAGATTAGTTTAAAATGTTTATTGACTACTTTGAAGTAACATGGTTGACTTTTGGTCCAATACGTTCTTACTCTTTCTCAATATGTTCTTGTGCCTACCTCACTATCAGTAGGATGGCATCAATGGATGATTTTTTTTTTTTTTTTTGGATTGGGGATTGAACGCAAGGGAACTTAACCACCAAACGATATTCCCAGCAGTTTCTCCTTTTTATAGAGACAGGGTCTCACTAAATTGGTTAGGGCCTCACTGACTTTGAACTTACAATCCCTATGAGCCATGAGATTATGGTCATGTGCCACTGCACCTGGCAGCAAACACATTTTCTTAATTTTTTTTGAGAGAGAGAGAAAGAGAGAATTTTAATATTTATTTTTTAGTTTTCGGCGGACACAACATTTTTGTCTGTATGTGGTGCTGAGGATCGAACCCGGGCCACATACATGCCAGGCGAGCACGCTACCAATTGAGCCACATCTACAGCCCCAGCAAACACATTTTTAAAAAAGAAAAAAAAAAACAAGGGTGCTGGGGTTGTGGATCAGCGGTGGAGCACTCTTCTCACAGGTTCGAGGCCCTGGGTTCGATTCTCAGCACCACATAAAAATAATAAATAAAATAAAGTTGTTGTGTCCAACTACAACTACAAAAAAATAAATATTTAATTAAAAAAATGAAGCATCTCTTATCACTTATCCTGGTGTTTCCAAGGCAAAATCAGGAACTCACTTTTCCTGATGTTATGGTTGAAATATATTTTTATGCATGCTTGCAGAATTAAAATTTCAATTTAAGGAGTGTATATCAGCAGTTTTGATAAACAAGAAGTTTCCAGAATTAATTATTCAAAGAGCAAAAACTGTTATTTCTTGAATTATTCAGGATTTTGTTCTGGGTAGTTTTAAATGTTCTTATTGAAGAAGAGTATTAAGGGATGAATTAATCTGTTCAACAAGAATTCATTGATCTTTCACTATATCTCAGGCCTTTGCATGCTGCTTATAATATAAAATTCAACCAGAGCCAATTCTAAGTGTTTAGATTTACTATCTTGTAGTACTCATCATAATTCTAGTACAGGTTGCAGTAGTAGAAATCTATCTAGATTCATTAGGAAAACACACACACACACACACACACACACAGGCAATAAAAGACTAATCCTTTGGACTTAATCAAAATATAAAACTTTTTTGCATCAAATAAAAACATTAAATAAATGAAAAAAACCCTACAGAATGGGAAAATAAATTTGTAAATCATGTGTTGAACAGGGACTTATATTCAGGCTCCATAAAGAATTCTCACAATTCAAGAATGAAAAGTAAATAACCCAATTTAGAAAGATGGAAAGAATGTGAACAGACTTTTCTCCAAAGAGGACATATGAATGGATAAAGAACACATGAAAAATGTTCAAACCATTAGTTAATAAGGATCTGAACATCAAAATCAATGAATGAATAGTTATAATCCAAAAAATAGATCATAGCAATGTTGGAGAGGATTTGAGAAACCTGAAAGCCCCTCATCCGTGATGATGTGGTGGTTTCTAACAGGCTTACGCATCAGACTCATTGGGCAGAGTTTGCAACATACACATTCACAGACCAAAGCCCCAGAGAACCTCACTTACCAGGGCCCCCTGTAGGTGGCCAGGGCCTGGGCAAGTGTGTAGGGATTGCCACGGGTGTCAGGAAGACCCCAGTCCTGCGAGTTGAGCTCCTCAGAGGCCCAGGTGAAACAGGATAGGAGAGGCTCCCTGGTGGCCATGCCTTTGGGTACTAAAGGTTCCTCAGCAAGGGACATGTCAGAAGTACTAAAGCTGCCTCACCAAATGCCACTCAATTTTAAGATAAAGAAGGCTGCTGTGAAAATGTCTTGCTATACTTACAATTTAGAATCACCAAAAGGGATTCCAACATAACAATCAAACCTTCCTTCCTTTGGCTTTAAGAGTTGCTAAATCACTAATGCCTCAGGGAAAACATTGTACTTTATCATTAAATAGTATAATGTTGCCATTTCTTAAGTGATGATATATTTTTTAAAAAATTCTAAATGTTAACTCACTTTCCTCTAAAGATGCTGAGAGGTACCTGTGAATGTAAGCCACACAGGAAGTCATTCAATGCATATAAGGGATAAATGCCATCGCTGACAATTCACCTGATGCTGACAAACCCACGCTGTTTGTGTAGGAATTTACATGTCAGCTCACTTTACCAACAACTATTTTCTTTTATCTTTGATTTGCCGCCTTCTGGAATCTGTATCTGAGTACTTAATTATCCCCTAGTTTCTACAAACTATTCCATCTTGTATCAGCTAGGATTATCTGGCTCCTCCTGCTACATATTTACATTCATTAACTGGATTATTAAGCAAATACTGATAGATTACCAACAATGCACAATTCACTGAGATAAGTGCTCCTGAACACACACAGAGAAAATAAGGGTCAACATGAGCAGCTCAGTGAATGTAATAAAAACCACTGCAAGGTAAGAACCCTATGACAGGGTAGACCTTATGGTATTAAAAAAAATCTTAAAAAATAGGTCAGAGGGCTTTTTCAATTCATGTTGATAGATTAAGTAGCTAAATCTTATTTCATTTAATTTACTTGTATTGAAATCCATGGCTCCTTATAATAGCATCTCCCTTTCTGAGTTTTTGCAAAGACTATTTTCAGTAATCTGGTGTGGAATACTGTCAGGCTCATGGCTCTACATAATCCATTGGTGCTTCATTACTTGGTAAACAGAAACATTTGCTTTTCACCAAACATCTGGAATTCTGCAAATTTCTGTGTTATGCATCTCTATATCACAATGAATTCCACTTTTATATACTATTATAATGCACCAATTAAAAATAATAAATAAATAGAAGAAAAAAAATAGAGTCGAGGAAGAAGAACAGGGAAGGTGTGGGTAAGAAAAGGGAAGCATTGGGTGGTTGAAATCATACAAATTATATGCATTTATGAATACATCAAAATGAACCCCACAGGTAGGTATAACTATAATACACACACACACACACACACACACATTTTTCACACACATACAAATATGACTATATGTGACCATATGTATACATTATTTCCACTAAGAAACCCTTTACAACTAAGATGAAACATATGAAACAATAAAACATTGTGTATGTGTGTATGTATATATGTGTGTGTGTGTATATATATATATATATATATATATATATATATATATATATATATATATATATATATATATATAACAAAACATTGGGAGAAGACTGTAGCCATCACTTCCTCTATAAGACTCACAGACCACGAGGTGATAACACAGGCAGTCACAACAAATTTTAGTGTTGGTCAGGTTGCTACAATTATTTCATCTGATACTTCTAAATAAAATTAGTTCCAGTCCAGAATTAAGTGTTAAGTTCATATCTCTGATGGTCTGGGTTAGTAGGGAACTGTGAGTAAAACAGATTTTTCTAACATTCCCCTCTATTACAGATGCACCACTTATTCTAATTTGTTGAAAGAAGAAAAAATAGTTTAAAATCCAAGGTGTATCGTGCTCATTATTGTCTATCCCATTTTTCACCTTCACCTGGCTGCTGTTGGAAAGGACTTTCTAAACAGGGTTGCTTCTTGCTCACTATCGAGTTCTAAAAGAAGGCATGAGTGCTGCATGATACTCATGAGTTGAAATCTTGGCTTTGTCCCTTTCACTTGTTTGATTATGGAAAATTAGTTAGCTTCCCTGGGCCCCTATTTATACATCAGTAAATGTGAGATGATTAAAGTACCTACCAAGTTTTCTTGGCATATTTAAATGAGATAAGGGATATCAGCACTAGAGGTCCAGGAGAGCCTGGACCTCTAGTGCTGCTTAAGGAGCTGCCGTTGCTCCAGTGTTACTGAGTAGCACACTGCTCAGGGGCACAGCACACACAGGTAGACCGAGAACACAGTTAAGGAAATACAGCACACAGGGATACCTGACAATCTTTTCTAGAAATCCAGTCCATATTCTAATCTCTACATCTCTTTTTGGATAAAATATGCAGCAGTTGGTGAAATTAAGATTAATCAACATAAAAAGTAAATAATAGGGAAAACATTCCTCATGCTATCTTGCTTGAAACTACATCATGGGCATTCTGATTTGAAGTATGAATTATTATTACTTAACTAAAAATAGATTTAACCTGAATCTTTCTTTACACTTTATTGAAAATAAAAACAAAAAAAAAAAACAAAAAAAAAGAAAATAAAAACATATCATCTTGGTAAATTTATAGAAAAAAATTAAATTATTCATACATTGAGCTCTTTCCTGTTTTGTTCTTTTGTGTATTTTCTAAATCTTATACAATAAAAAGCTCATATTTTGGAAAAAAAGAAACCAATATAATTATTTTAAAAAGTAAAGCAACCAGGTATGAATCTTTGAAAAAATATTTGGCTAAATGAAAATCCATGAGAGTAAAGACTCCAAGCGCTTGACCCTAGATTAAAAGCACCAGTTTTCTACTTGTTGTAGCTGATGATGTTCATCAAGATAGAATTTCTCGAAGTCTCTTTCCCCGTCTGTAAATGTGAATGTGATCTGCATTTTCTTTCCCCCTGGACCAATGCAAGGATACAAAAGCACTCACTTGGGAGCCAGTCCAGGCTGCGGTGTCAGTGACATGAGCACCAGCACCTCACAGAAGTACCACAATCGTCACTGACAACGCAACATGTGTGGGTCATCTGCTGCTCATTAGGAAGAGACCATTTACTACCTGGGTGACCACAGGATCCTAATTCATCAAGAGTCGTCCCTGATTCCTGGCATATGTCTCAGAGAGTTCTGAAGTTAAAATGACATCCTGTAGCAGTCTTTATGAAGGGATCTCCTTTGGCAAAGCAGGCCTGGTGACCTTTAGCAGACTGTGTCATTACAGTTGATTTCTCTTCCACTGACCTGTCATTTTTAAATAAGGCCTTTTATTGTCACGCACTTTCTGTCATGACATCTAGCACATGCTCAGGAGCCTCTCTGGTGTCAGGTTCAGCCCTGGGTACTTCAGATTCACCAGACATGAAGGACAAGGTGACCCACCATGACAAAGGGCTTCAGCAGGGTGGGTGGTGTTGGTGCCACCCCTTTCTCAGGAAGGCTTTCCTTCAGGGACCCCAACAAAACAACTCCCCAGGTACCCCCATCCTTCTCCATTACATCACTGTGCTTGGTTTTATTCATAAAAATGTTCACTATCTGTAACAATCCAATTTACACATGTGTTTGATTATCTCCATCTCTCCCCATGACTGACATTCCCATAAGGGACACATGATGCATCTAATCACTCCTAGATTCACAGCCCTGGGACAAGGTCTAGAAAGCCGAGTTTCTTTTTCACTCTTTACCTAAGAAATGAACTGCGAGAACAGCTATTTCTGTGTTGCTCTGCTAGCAGGTATGGGAGGCAGCGTGACATCACATCAGTTCCTCAGCTGCTGGGAATGTATATGGGACACCTCTCTGAGTTTCAGGGCTCTGAGCAGCTCAGAAAACTTCTGATCTCAATGCAAATACTTCTATTTCTATACCAAAGATTAGAATTTCTTTGGAAGCTATTGAGCAGCTTCCACCCCATCACTATTCTTCATTTATCTGCTTCCTCTATGCCAAGTTTATCATCATTGACGGTTTCTGATTTATGATGACTTATGATTTTTCAACTTTATGATGGTACAACAGTTGTACACATTCAGTACAAAACACACCTTGAATTTTGAGTTTTGATCTTTCCTCTTGCTAGTGATAAGTGGCAGGTTATTCTCTGGACACTGGGCAGTGGCAGCAAACTGCAGCTCACAGCCAGCCACATGATCTCCCTGTGTCTCAGTTCCAGCCCAACTCAGTCATGATCACTGGCAGTATAGCCAGCCCAGGGTCCCATCCAATGAGCTATTCCAGAGACCTAGAGGAAGCCAGATCCATCAGCACACTTGGTAATGGGTCCATAGTCAGTGAACACCACGGGGACCATTATCTCAGCACCTGCCCCACAAATCAAACTCCTAGAGACACAACAATCCCCTCGGGCACAAGATAGCACCTGTACCCCTAGAGACCCTGGGAATAGGCCTGCCAACTATGGTCTCCTGTCACCACATGACCTGGATCATACCCCCACTCAATTGTGAACCTATGGGTGATTCCGTTAGCCCAGAGACTAAAGGGAAACCTGTACTTGCAGAAAACAATCTTTAAAGACTGAGAGAAGGGCATGATCCTTCAAATGCACAGAAACCAATGCAAGGCTACATGCATAATGAAAAATCACACAACCATGAGACCACCAAAAGAAACTCAAAACTCCAGTCACTGACTACAAAGAAATGGAAATAAACAAATTAACCAAAAAAGAATTCAAAATAAATATCTTAAAGAAGCTCAATGAAATGCAAGATGACACAGATAAATGACTAAATAAAATCAGGAAAACAATGAATTAACAAAATTAGAAGTTTAATAAAAAAAAAATCTGATATCATAAATAGGAAAAAATACAGAAACCCTGAAGCTGGAGAATATAATGGCAGAACAGAAAAATTCAATAGAGAGTTTCAATAGTAGACTCATCGTGCTGCCAGATGGGAACCGAACCATAAAACAGCTGGAAGACAGTAGAGGGGACTCTCCACAACACCTGGAAGACAGTAGAGGGGAATCCTGCCCAACACTGGCTTAGGCAAACATTCCATTTCTTATCTCTCTTCTTCTCTTTCCAACAAAAGGACAGGCAAAGGGGATGCATTGAGAGCTAAAAAGGTCTGCAGTTTGCAAACCCTAGGTCTGATAAGGGCTAACAGACACACAGGGAACTCCAACAACTCAACAGCAAGAGAAATAAACCAACTGAAAAATAAGCAAAGACCCTAAACAGACTGTTCTCAAAAGAAGACATACAGATGGTCAACAGATAGATGTGAAAAAAAATGTTTATCATCACTAATAATCAGGGACATGCAGAGAAAAATCACAGTGAGATATCACCTCACACATTGGCTTGGCTGCTATCAAAAAGACAAAACATATTGGTAGGGTGTGGCTGGGCAGGATCTCTTGTGTGCAGTTTGGTGAATGTAAATTAATATAACCATTATTGAAAATGGTATGGGGGTTCCTCAGAACACTAGAGGTAGAATTGTCATAGGACCCAACAATCCCTCTTCTGGTTATATGTTTATTCACAATAGCTAAGATAGGGAAGCAATCTGAGTGTCCGTCAGCAGATCAAGAAAACGTAGAGAATAAAGATATACAGTTGAAACCTGTTCCCTGTGATGTGGATGAATGTACAGACACTATGCTGAATGAAATAAGCCAGACCAAAGACAAATTCTGCATGGTCTCATTTATGTGAGGATTCCAAAGAGTTGAACTCACATAAGTAGAGAGTAGAGGCCGGAGCTGGGCAGTGGGTGTGGATTCTGACCAAGGGAACAAGGTGGCCTAAGGCTGTAGTGGTCTACTGCACAGAGAGTGACTGTAACAAACAGAAACACACTGTGTATTTTAAATTGTTAAAAGAGTAGGTTTAAAACATTTTTACCACAATAAAATAAGTATGTGGGGTGACAGATATATTAATTGGTCTGATTTAATCAGTCCACACTGTAAATATATGTCAAAGCATTACATTGTTCCCTATAAATACACATAATTATATTTGTTAATTAAAAGTAAACATGATCTTTAAAAGTATAGAAAACAAGGGCCCACAACTGATGTGTGACACTGGACTGTGAGGAAATCCTCATTGCAAAGCAGGGGACACCAGGTAGTTGTTTTGACAAGTCCTGCTGGGGCTATGACATCCATCCATGTGGGAAAGACTTGAAGGCTGATTCCCGCTTTACATGTCAAAACCCAGTTCTAGGGGGAGGCTTGATGCCAAGGTGACAGATAAAATAGTAACCCTCCACAAAAGGACACTCTTCCCTCAAAGAGTAAGCACTGAGCAACTCCAGAGAGGTGGGAGAGACTGAAGCCCACAGGCGTGCTCCTCTTGAGAAGAATGCAAAACTACTTTTTAAAAACACTGGTATTTTTTAAAATCAATGCTCCATGTAATTCTGGTATTTTTTCCCCCAAGAACTTAAAAATACCCATTATAGTACTTGATGTTCTAGAATAATCCCAGTCAGATTCAGTTGAGTCTGTCTGCTAATCCCTGGCTGGCAGCTTCAAGAACCTGTGCTTCTTTCTGTGATGGCCGGGGGGGGGGCACTTGAGGAGGGGGTAAGAGGGGAAAGAATTAAAAATGGTGTCTGTTCCTTAGGTGGGCCTGAAGACAAAGTAGTTTTCTTAAAAGTACTTGGTAGGACTTGAGGCATGAACAGTGATGTTTCTGGAACATGGTGATGGTGAATGCCCTCTCCCACTTCAGCTAGACATCCAGCATGGCCAGATCACAAGGGTCTGGGGCATTTGGTAAGCCAAGGGGCTGGAGGCTGTGTGACTTCGGAGGAAGCCTTCTCCTGGCTGGCAGGGTCACAGTGGAATATGAAAGGACAATGTTGGATGGAGTGTGCCTTTGCCCTGCCATGATGGGAACAGTGCTGAGAACAGAACTTTTGGATTTTTTTAAATTTTTTTAATTTTTATGTGGTGCTGAGGATCGAACCCAGTGCCTCATGCATGGTAGGTGAGCACTCTACCTCTGAGCCACAGCCCAGACCCTTTTGGATTATTGATGGAAATTTAGCTTCATTTGTATCCAGAGGCTGGTGGGACCCTGAGACATCTGGAGTACTTGATATCAACATGATTTTCATGGCCCTTTATTTTAAACTGAAGAAATGGAATTGGATCATAATATAGAACACCTTTCCTTGTTTTACATGATGAGGAAATGATATACTGTAAGCCAGTCTGTTTTCTAGATAACCAAAACGGTCTTTTAGATTTGGAATGTTGTAATCTTTCTAATGGAGGAGTGAGGTGAGAGGGGAAAGAATTAAAAATGGTGTCTGTTCCTTAGGTTTTTTAATTTAATTTTTTAATTTTTATGGAGGGTCTACCAAAATACACTGTGTGCTGTTTCACTAACTTCATTAGTAAAGGGGAAAAATGATTTTGATCATTCCTGGTGGGTCTCCAGGGACCTGAGGCCAGCCTGGCAGCCCCACCAGATGGTCCTGGACTACCACCTGGAGCCACGCCCTGGCTTTGGCCCTTTTACTCTCTTCTATGGTTGTGAATACATTCTTCTTACTTCTCTTAGGGAGGTGATTCCTTGGCGTCTACATTACCCTCATCACACTTTTAATTGGACATTTTATCTGCTTTGGATTTAGTAATCATGTGACTCTTGTGAAAATCCTAGTTAAAAAAAGTATAACAAGCAAACAAAAAAAAATCCAGGGGTTTAGCTTTTAATTTATTTTTTTTGCGGAGTGGTGCTGGGGATTGAACCCAAGGCTTTGTACATGTAAGGCAAACACTCTAGCAACTGAGCTATATCCCCAGCCAGGGTTTTAACTTTTGGCAGAGAGTTGGCAGGGTTTGCCTAGGAGTGAAGTGCAAATTTTTAAGTTTTGGTTTTTTTAATCTACCTGGAAGTATTTAAACTCAAGTTTTGGGCATAGTGGTACACAACTATAATCCCAGCAACTCAGGAGTCTGAGGCAGGAGGTTTGAAAGTTTGAGGTCAGCCTCAGCAACTTAGCAAAACCTTATCTCAAAATAAAAAATAAAAAAGGATCAGGGTTGTAGCCCAGGGTAAAGTGCCCCTGGGTTCAATCCCCAGTACAAACAACATCAATAACAGCAACAAAACTTAACTTTTGGTCTTGGCTGTACCTTAGATAGAAGCTACAGGATGGGGGACTTCAGAGACACAGTTTTTGGTATACATATAATTGGGATGCTATGAAGAGGGGAAGAGATGGTTGGATCTATACACATCACTCCCATAAACATTAGCCTATTCATTTTACAGAAATTGTAGTTAATATTCTGAATTAATTATATTGTATAATCAGTTTCAAAAGCATAATGCAGTGGTGTATAAAATTTAATAATGCATAAAACTTGTTATGGAAATTTAAAGTTTTAGGGCCTAGATGGAATTCAAACATGAATTTTGTATGAAGAAATGAAACAAAATAGTTTTGTTAGAATAATTTGCTTTATTACAAAGGAAAATGTCTACAGCATCATTTAAATACTGTATTTAAAGCCTGCATGTGTAATCTTTGTTGCGAATAAACATCTTCAATTTCTAGTATTATATCATCCAATTCCAGGAAAATATTATCATAATGTGAAATAGATGAGAAAGTAAATAGCAATCAGAACTCTCTGGCAATGACAAGGACTGGACTTTCCCTTTCCTAGGTTGGGGCACGCAAGCTAATGCAAGTGGTACTGCGTTGAGATTTCAGTCCTAGCGACTCAGGCAAGTTACCGATTCTCTGAACTTCAGTCCCTCAGACCACCATGCAGTGAAATGATCCTTCTGGCCCAAGGATGGCTAAAAGTGAAGTGAAAGTGTTACATTCACCATCTCCTCCCGCTATAATCCCTCTACTAACACCTGCTGGTCCTTCTTCTAGCCATGACGCTTTTCTTGTGCATTTTCTTCGTGAGGGGACCATCAGCCACTCCATCAGAAAGCTAGTGGTGGTCCAAGGGTTCTGTTTACTAGCTCTTATCTACTCCTCACCTGCACTGGTGTAAGTTAGGAGTCAAAGGCACCTGCTCTGAGCTCCCCTGACAGCATGTACTTTGTTCATAGTGTGTACTTCATCCATCCTGGTGACTACCAATAGACTACAATGGTCTTGGGGAGAGGTCTTGTAGTTTTTCTCTCTGGAAATGATATCTCTGGAAAGAAAAGAACAAAATCCCATAACTAGCCCCCTGCTACTTTTGGTTGGTCCTGCTAGCCCACAAGCACTGCAATCCCATTTGTCAGAATAGGCAGAGTTCCCCCTTTTGTGTGTTCAACTCTGTCAAAGGGGAATCAGAGCTCCCCTGTCCTCCTGAAAATGTCAAAGGAGACCTTGTGGACAGGCTGAAATCCATCAGGTGTGCCCCAGTACAGGAACCATCTAGCACGTCCTGACGAAGTACCACAAAACAGAGGTGCCTGTTTTGTCTAGTCACAACACACAAGGTGCTACCTATTTTTAATATCATCCCTGCAACTAGAGCTACTTCTCCATAGGACTCCACAGATGAAGTCTTATGGGACTCTAAGCTGGTAGTTAGCCTCAGGACAGACATGAAGCTTGAATCCTAGTCACCTATTTTTTTGAGAGACCAAAATGGACTCGGAGACATGGTCAAGTTGGCAGCACCAGAATCACCTGGAGCAGTTTTTCTCCCAGCACATTCCTCTAGTCTTCAAGAGCACACACTTTCCATTTCTTTCCCTGCCAGATATGTCTAGACATGTCTGGACACTAGTGGTACACACAGTACAGGCTCAATCTGGACACACTGATTTGATTATAATGATAGGGGATGGGTACCATGATTAATTTGTACTTTTGGTGAAGTAATAACTGTAGGTATAATTTCTTTTGTATTATTAACTTCTATGCTTGTGATTTTACTGATCTCTCTTCATAATGGGCAACTTTTATTTTATATTTTTTTAGGTATGTTGTTAGTTTCATATAATTCAAAATTGTTAGAGTTTCATGATGCTTCAGTTTTTTGTTACAATGCATTTTTATTCCTTTTTGCCTTTAATTGTTTCTTTTCTGACAATAATATTACTGAACTAGCTTTCTTTTAAAAATTATATATATTTTTATATATAACTATATATAAACTACAACTATCTACACCTACAACTATATATATATATAGTTGTAGGTGGACACAATACCTTTATTTTATTTATTTATATGTGGTGGTGAGGATCAAACCCAGGGCCTCACACATGCTAGACAAGCACTCTACCACAGACCACAACCCCAGCCCCTGAAATAGCTTTCTTATAAAGGAAATCATTGATGTTTTCTTCTAGAAGTTTTACTTTTATTTTTCATTTTTAAACCACTGGAAACGAATCCTGGTCTAGATTTTAGGTACGAAACCAATTTTAAAATTGGATAAATTGCTTTAATATGAATTGAATATAATTTACTATTTATTAATATTTAATTTTAATAAAATATTTACTATGTGATATTAACATTTACACACATTACTTTTAAATATATATTGTTATCTCTGCATACATACATATGTTTTGAACTCTCTCTCATTTGCTGTTTCCTAGTTCTGTGGTCACCTCCATTCTACCTCCCAGATCTCAGGATGGAGGTTAGGGGATTGGGGAGGTGGTTTAACACACTTGCTGTTGCAAGGCTGTGTCTCTGTCCTCCTGCTTGTTCTCCTCTCAACTTCCTGTGAAGCTGCAGCCCCAGGCAGCACTTAGGCAGAGGCTTTACTCAGCCTCTGTTTACAAAGGCTCTTGGGAGTATGCAGTGACACCAGTCACTGTCACATTGCACCAGGCTATGTTTATAAATACACCTGTCCACCAAGAGATAACTGGTTGAGTAAACCATGCTGGACACAGGGAATCACACAGAGCCACAGAAAAAGAATGATAAAGATCTCCATGTCTGGATGAGGAGGAATCTCTTGCAGGTACTGTTAAGTGAAAACATAAGATACAAAGCAGTGTGTAAGGTGCACTAGCTTTTTAAGAAAGGGAGCAAAAGGAGAGTCTATATGTAGATGTACATGTATTTTTCTTATTTTTCATGAAAAAAAATGTTGCAAGGAGAGGTGTTGGAAGGATATATAACAAGCTAATAAAATGAATTTCCCAAAGAGGAGAGGAAGTGGGGAACATGAAACATGAAACTTCTCTGTACCATAAAATGTTGCAGTTCTGATTTTTATGTAAGATATTTCTATTAAGGGGCTGGGATGTAGCTCAGTGGTAGAGTGATTGCCTAGCATATAGAAGGTTCTAGGTTCAACCCCCGGCATCACTACAATAAAAAATGAATCTATTAAAATAAGTGAAATTATAGAGAGAACCTACCAATTACAAAAGATGCATGTGGTGCAGTGTGTGTGTGAAAGTGAAAGAGAAAGAGATGGGGCAGTGACTGGCATCTTTGTGTTCCTTAGTAGCACACCACCTGCTCTGAGCTGCAGAGTAGCAGCCCCAAAGCAACAGACCTGTGCATGGTTTGCATTGGTGTGTTCTGCCTAGCTTGTGGAAATTATTATTTCAGACTTCTTCTTTTTAGTTTTCTCTTTATCTATTTTACCCATCATTGCTGTGTATTTGAAGCAGAAGACTATATGGATGTGTGAACCTGTCCTAATGGAAATCACCATTTTAACCTAAATATTGAAAAGCCTTTAAATATCTCTTTTCTTGCATTAAAAAAAAACAAAAAAAAACCCCACCAGTACACTAAGAATTATTAAACATTTCCCAGTTGATAGAAAATGTTAGACGGATATTTCTAAATCTTCTAAGAATAAAATACAATATTTCATAGAATTAAAAATATCACTGGTTATAAAATCTTTCATTATTTTATTTACTATTAAAAATACTGCCAAATAGACTATGTCAATTACCTTCTTGTACAACACATGTTGATTTTAGATATCAAAATATGAGAAAAGTGCATCTTAGAGTAGATAAAATATAGGATTATAGATGCTGCTTGAAAGATTATAAGGTTAAATTAAATGTATATTGATTTTAGAATATTACAAAAATCCAAAGAAAATGTTGTGCCTAGAGCAATGCCTGGTACAGGTGACTGATGCTTGTGGATAAATGGAGACTTTTACATGGGATTGGATGGTCACTATAATACAGATGGAAGAATGCAAGAAAGTCTGTTTTAAGAGAGATACTAAGCATAGACTATGTCCAGGCCCTGTATTATAATATTAAAGATAGAGATTTTTTTAAAATAATGAGGTTAGAGCCCAGTCCTTGCATGGTTTATACCCTAGTAAGAGAGAGAAATGTAGCATCATCTGACAATCAGAGAAGAGATAAGACTAACGCTGCAGATTTAGGAGTCACCTTCAGAGAGAGAAGCTGACAACAAATAAGCTTGTCTGCCCCATGAACAGAGGGGCAAGAACAGGTCCCTGGAGAGTACTATGTTAGATGGGAAGAAGAGGATCCAGTGAGGAAAATCAAGAAGTGGTTAGAGAGATAAGAGGAGAGACTGGAGAACAATCTGTCATTGAGGACAGAGGCAGAGATGGCTTTAAGAAGGAAGGAACCATCGGCATTGTAAAATTGCTGAGATAGGCCAAGATGAAGAGTGAAGATGTCATCAGATCTGGCAGCTGGGAGGTCATCAGTGACTTCCAGTAAAGTGATTTCAGGAAAATGATTAGAGCAGTTGTCAGACTGTCGTGGGTTGATGAATAAATGCAGGGAGAGTTTATCTGGAAAAAGCTTATGAGGAAGGATAGGAAGCAGCAGGAAAGGAGAAGAAGAGCAGAAATGGAATCAATAAATGCAGAGAAAAAAAGGGGCACCTCAACACCTGGAGACAAAGTGAAGGACTGAACATGCAGGTGCAGGAGGAAGGCAGGGTGGGAGGCAGCTGGGCAGGCACCAAGACAGGGAGCAGGGAGGAAAGGCAGTCTGGCTCAATCCCTAGCTCTGTCCCTTCACATGTTAGAGAAGAACCCTCAGAAAGAAGATTCCAAAAACACTCCTATAGTAAATATGGTGCATTTCTAAGAGTTCTTCTTCTTATGATTTTAATGTAGGCTGATGACATAAGTCCAAAGTTTGATTCTAGGAAAGACTCTTAGGAGGAAACAAAATTTCTAGTGCATGGCTTTATGACAGTTTGGCTTTTAAGAGTATCTAGAGGTGAAATAGCAAATGGATTTCATGCTGCATGCCAATGCTGATGAGGTGCCAATGGCTGCCTGAAGCTCTGGTTGGAAAGAGTGATGTTTGAGCAAGATTCTAGGCTCAGCCCAAGGAAGGGTTATGGATTAAAGTTGGCCAGGGGCTTTGAAAGTATAGTAAGTAGCAAGAGCAGTGTCATGCATTTGCTGACCCTGAACTAGAGGAGAAAATGGCTATGTACCTATTCAGACAGTTCTCCATAAATGTTATTGAGCTTTCTGAGGAGTTCTGAATTATAAAGATTCCCATGTACATTCTCTGAGAAGTAGAAATATTTTACATTGCCCATTAAGGATACAACACAAATTGCAGCACTTAGGTACAGTAAGTAGGTTTGACATCCTTTTATGAACGTTAAGACATGCGACCAGTTCACATTCATTAATAGACAGCTTGTCTACCTGTTTAAGAACTATGGAAAGCTGGGTGCAGTGGTGCATGCCTATAATCCCAACAGCTCAGGAAGCTGAGACAGGAGGATTGTGAGTTCAAAGCCAGCCTCAGCAACAGCGAGGCACTAAATAACTCAGTGAGACCTGATCTCTAAAGAAAATACAAAAAATAGGGCTGGGGATGTGGCTCAGTGATTGAGTGCAGGAGTTCCATCCCTGGTATTAAAACAAACAAATAAAATGGAAATATCTGAGATATGTCCAAATCTTCCTTGGAAAAATTTCTGGGTTCACTTTACATTCACAAAAAGGAGATTGAGGTCCCAATACTTCATATCTAAAAAAATGGTCATGACCATTTTATTTTGAAAACTTGTAAAATTTACTTTCTTTAATGATGTATAGCATAAGCATCTTCAAGCAATGAAATTTCTTGGGTGAATCTTCCCATACAGTAATTTATTTTCCCTTCCCTCTCTCTCAGTCTCACATTCAAATACACACACAAACACACACACACACTTTTAAAAACAGTGATACCAAAACATGGTAATGCAAAGCCTTTCTGGCTGCAGAGGAGGCAGAAGGCTTTTCATGTAAGCCAACCCTGAATGCTTCATGGAACACGGCTTGAAAGCCTTTGCTGCAAAATTTAGTGGCTTCCCTAGGCCACTAAACAAATTGTTAAAGTAGAATGTTAATTTTTCTGAACAGGTGAACTGTTGAGGATGTTCATAAAAAATGGTAGGTTTTGTCCCCTGAGGCAATGACAATCATTGAAATACATTTCCTGGAGTGTCTAACAAAAGCATGTGGCAGCAGTGAGTGAAGTTCAATACAAGGAGGCTACCAGTTCCAATCCCAAGCTTCTCCTGAACCTGTGAAGACCCCATCTGCTTGCTGTTCCTAACATGGTATGAAGATGGCATCTTGAAGATAGCACTGCATACAAAAATGATGCCCAAATTTTGATCTTTGTGTCTGCATTCTACACAGCAGGAAAGAGGAAAAAAAGGAAAAAATTTGCTTCTTTTAGGAGATATCCTGGAAAACCCACCCAATAATATAATAGCCAAAAATTAACACAAGGCCATATCTAGCTGCAAGGGAGCCTTGCATGATGCTCATTGGTAAGAAAGAGTGAATTATTCACAATGATACAGGAATATCTAGGCAGAATTGACCACCCCTCTTCATTTTGCATGTGTTATGTGTATTCACTTTATGTGTATCACAGTCAAGATGCAGAACTGCACTACCTGCCAAAACCTCTCTTGTGCCTATTCCTTACATTTACACGTTTCCCTGTCTCTACCCACTGGCAACCACTGGTCTGTTTTCCTTCATTATAGTTTTGCTATTTCGTTGACATCATATATAGAATCAGATTATGTAACCTTTTGAGACTGGTTTCTTTCACTCAATATAATGGCTTTGAGATTCATTTAGCTTGTTGAATATACAAACAAGTTATTTCTGTTTGTTGTTGAACAGTATCCCATGATACAAATGTACCAGTTTTATTCATTCATCTTTGAAGGACATTTGGATTATTTCTGATTTTTGGCAATTATAAGAGTTGCTATTTGTGTGCATGTTTTTGTGTGAATGTTAAGTTCTCTTTCATGCATACATTTTTATTTTGAGCTTACACACAGGACGTTAGTGCATTTTCTCCCCACTGTGAACTAAATACACCTCCAGATTTTGCCTGATCCATAGCAAACAGAGTACAACAGTTAAGAGTACTGTTCCTTGCCTATATTTAAATTTTCACTCTGTTATTTAATAGTGATATAACATTAACATAAAAATGGTAATTTTTAATCATATCACCTGAGGCAATGATTATCATTGAAATACATTTCCTGGAGTCTTTTTAAAATGCATGTTGCAGCGCCAAGAGTTCCATTCAGTACAAGGAGGCTACCAGTTCCAATCCCAAGTTTCTCCTCAGCCTGTGAAGACTGTTACTTGACATCTCTATCCCTCAATTCCCCCCTCCTGGAAAACTGGGACGAACAGAGTTCCTGTCTTCCAGAGAGTCTTGACAACCCTATGCTTGCTGAGGTCAAGGCAGTGTTTCAATATTTTCCTATCCCTACTACCTAGTAAAGTTCATGGCAGAAGATAAGACGCTCCTAAAGTTTTTGTAGATTACAAGACTTCAGCAGTTTTAAAAATCCTTATATAACTGTTTAAGTACTATTATGTCTTCGTTTGTGAGCACCTAAGCAGCCCAGGAGTTTCTCTAGGCAGTTTGAAACATTTTTTCATTAAGATAAACATGAAACATCCACATAACTATTTTAAACATTTTTATCACAGAAAATTTTCCTTAAAATTCACTCCATGAAGATTTCCTTTTATGGAAATGAAATAGTAAAGACTGAAGAGCACATTCACTAGCTTCAGTGCCTTTCTGACGTCACACTAATTTACTTTCTGAATCAAAGTGTGCAACTAAGATTAAATAGAAGCTATGGATTTCAATAAGGGCATGCGAGTTCTCGGAGAGGAGTTCAGGTTCGCGGCCCTGAGGAAGGGCTCTGTACTTGTGTGGACACAGCCGCTGACCCTGAGCAGGCCCCTGGTCTGGTTGCAGGACTCCTCTGGCCTGGTTCTTAACAGCTGGCGGTCCCACCGCTTGGCTTCCGCGCTCCTGCGAGTCCCCAAGGGCTGAACCACCAGGACCGGTTTCAACCCACAGAGTGGCCGTCAGAGACAGAGCCCTGGGCTCCAGCATCAGCAGCTCAACCCGGTGCGCGGCTGGCGGTGGCCTGGCCATTAGGACGACTGCTCTCCACGAGGCCCTGCCAGTGGCAGTGGAGACCATAGTGACCTCTGCAGGACACTTCACCCCTGCAGGACACTTCAGGGCGGGCCTTTTCTTTCCACCAACTACTTTTCTCATTATCTTGAGAGAGAACTTGAAAAACCCCAGGAGTTTATACATGATTAGTCATTAGACAATCGGCTGGAGACCGAGCCCAGGGCTACTGGCCTCGCAGTCTCCACTCCTCACGAAGCAAGGGCTATGCAGGAGACCGCCCACTGGGCTGCCCACTACTCCAGGCGTGGGGAGGCCAAGTCCATGGCTCTGGTCAGGCGTCCAGTCGCGCCAAGAGGTAGGCGACACACCCGGGAGCCCGCGGAAAAGTGCGGCGTGGCCCTCGGCCTGGCTTTTGTAAGCGTGTCAACTGCACGGAAAGCGGCCGCTGGGCTTCCTGCCCGCCTCTCACAGCGCCGCAGGGGAAGGCAGAGCAAGGCGGGAGAACTGTCAGAAGACACTGGCGCTCTACACTACACTTTTCGCTGGGGCCTGCTTCAGGAGGGCGGCAAGGGAAGAAGTGCATGCGCGAACTGCTTCTCAGGCTGTGGAGGAAGTCACGCGTGCATAGAGCGGTCCCCAAGAGATGCAGCGCCAGGGTGACTCTCAGGTTGAGTGCGCTTTAGGGGGGGCCCGGGTGAGTAGTGCCAGAGCACGACCCCTGGCAGGAGTGCGGGCGGAGCGAGTTGGCACGGAAGGGGGAGGGGCGCGGAGCGAGGGAGGGCTCCTCGCTGGGACTATTTTGGTTATAATATTCAAAATGGCAGACGGAGGAGCAGTGAGTAAAGATGAGAGTTCACAGGCAGAGGCAGCAGCAGGTAATTATTACGGCATTTTACATATTCATTTTCAGACTTGGCCTGGCTCCAGCGGCCCCCGTGACTTAGCATAATTTATTAGTACTCAGGATTATTATAATTAATGGTGGGGAGCTGGGGGGGCCGGAGCGCGAGCGCGGGACCTGGCAGGGGCTGCGGCCTGCGCCCTCCGACCGCCGGCCGCTCCCCACTCCCTGCGCTGGGCGGGCGGGGCCGCCTGGAGGACAATGCGGACGGGAGCTCCCAGTTCGTGGGACTGGGGCGGCAGGGCCAGAGTGCCCAGGTCGGTCCGCATGCAGGTTCCAGCCTGCCCCAGCCTCGGCGGGATTGTCGCCAGGCTGCGAGTCCCGGGGACGCGGGTGGCGGGGCGCCCACGCTGCCTGAGGGGCACGGCCGGTCCAGGGCGTGGAGTAGGGTGCGGCCCGGTGAGGAGGCCACTCACAGCCCAACGCCGTGTTTATATTCTCCCTTCGCCCATGTGCTCTGTGCTCGTGCAGTTAGATATGGCTCTCCCTCCGAGGCAGCCCACGGGCTCCGGCAGGTCCCCCCCCCACCGCGCCTCACCCTCGCGGGCCGCAGGGACGGCCCCGCCGGGCCTCGGACTCGGGCCGGGAGCCTGGACCCAGCGCCGGCCCCTGCTAGCTGGGGAGCCCGGCGCCCCCGAGGTCTCGGCGCTCAGCTCCAGGAGCCAGCGGCTGAGCTCCCGTGCCCGCCGCGGCGCTGAGCCCGCGAGGCCGACGCCCGCTGGCGCTCTACCCCCGCAGGTCGGGCACAGAGCCGGAGTGCGGCGGTGGGGAGCTCGTCTGCTGCCCTGAGTGACCCTCCTCTCCCACGCCTGCCCCGCGGCATCGAGTTGTCAGAGAATCTCGGGTTTAGGTGATTTAGGACAGTTGGCCCGGGAAGGGCAGATCACTTTTCCTGTTTACAGGAAACGGGGGTCGTGATGGTTGGTCCTTCCCGGGTAAACTGTTCAGACAATCCACGTTTTTCTTCGTGTCTGTGTGTGTGTGTGTGTGGGGGGGGCTCTTAAGGTGAGTGTTCAGGGAATGGTATTTAAGGTCAAACCCTCCATCACAGTAGGTCACTGAAGAGTGGTGGTAGCCAGATACTTTGTGGGACAGTAGTCTTTAGTTTAACTTGTAACAAAATCTTATGATTTGATCAGCTAAAGGATTAAAAGCAAGCTAACTTAAAATAACTCGTGCTTTCCATCCTGCCCCCCTTCCAGTAGGTAGGCCCTGAATGCATCAGGGAGGAAATAACTAGTTTTCTGGAGAATATTCAGGTGAATGACCGCCTTAAAGACCTGAAGCAGGAGGTCTGATGAACAAAAAGAGTAATATGGTTTTATGCCTTAAATAGCATATATTTTGCACCCGATTCCCAACATGTGGTCAGACTGATGATGCCATTGGACAGAGGACAAGGTGCAGTTAATTTGATTCATTGTCCTGAGGTGAAGTGTAGCAATGAAGCCTCCTCATAGGGAAACCATTTTTCTTGGGATAGTTTCCTTTATAGTTGCAATTTAACCACTACTGAGGCTGTAGATATTTTTATCCAGAATGATAAAATACACATTGCATTTTACAAATTTCAGGTAACACATTAAGTTTCATTGTTAAGATATTTTTAATGTAGAAAAAGGATGGGTGTTGTTAACTAGCCTTATGCTGTGATTAGCTTTCCATGCTATAGTAAAAATTCATTTCTTCTCAAGAGAAGAGCATGGATTTTAAATAAGGATAATTATAAAAGTGTTTCATATACATGCTTATTTCAGATGGGTTTGTTGTCCTTCCTCAAATTTTTATAAGAAGCTGTGTTTCTTAATCAGCGTAATGTCCACATTTAGGGAGGTGCCATTTATTTTAGAGCCTATTTGAATGCATTGAGCTGAATTCAAGAGAATGAGAGCAGTATATTGTTTTAGGTTGAAGTTAGTGTTTAAAATAAGGTGGACTACCTACAGGAAAGTATGTGCTTTAAAATTTTTAAAAACGTAATTAGAATTATTTTTGAATTTCTCTTAATTAGTCTGGCTAAATTTGAGCCTTTTGTTTTGATTGATGATTTTTTAAATAGTTCTATTGCAAGGTAATGGTTCCACTTTATGATTTTTATGTATTAGTAGATTCTCAGGCATTTTTCATCATGTTTTTAACTAGTGTGTCTTATGGTAATGACTAAAACTGCTGTGGGAATGTGATCAAATTGCTGTGCTCTATTCCTCACCCTGCTTGTGGGCCAAGTGTGGTAGGGTATTTTGGTTGCTGGTGAACCCTTCCGAGCTCCTGCATGGCTGCCTGGCTTCTTTTACAGGCATCTAGATTGCGTCTCACCAGAAAGCCCACTCATGATTCTTTGTCAGCTTGCCCCCCTTGTTAACTGTAATGGTGCAAATCTTGAGCATTTGTATGACAGCTGATCAAATGTAGTTAATTTCTAAAGGACTGTCCTGCTTCCAAGCTACTAAAAGTACTTTTTAACCTCTTTCCCCAAAATAACTTTTTAAATTTCTTTCATTTTGTCATAGTCAAAAACACCAGTAGTCAGGGAAAACACAAACTCTGGCTGTTACTTAGGTATAAATGATGTTGCATTCAGTCACAGTTTTAATTTGTTATTCTCTGCATCAGTGTATAGCAAAGAGCAGAAGAAATAAGATGTACTCATTACTGCCTAGGTTGAAGTAATTGTTTATATGTCACTCATCTGGTTAGTGGCTTTTGGAATAATTTCAGGGTTCAGAGTGTCAAATTACTCTCATCAAGCCTCCAAAGATATTTAAGAGAACCTTGAATATCTTAGGTTGGTAGTTCTAAAATGATAAAACTAGATTTTTAAAATTTTTAAAATAAGTTTGTTGTTAAAAAAAGAAGGAGTTGAAATGTTTCTTGAATCTGTATTGCTTGATTTTGAATCTAGTTGTGTGTGTTTTAAAATTGACCACTCACTTACTGTTTTTTTGTTTTGTTTTTATATTGAAAACCAACAGCCCTACGTTTTGCATTTTAGTCTTCTTTTAAGCACTACTAAAAATAATGGTGTGCAACTGCCTTAACTTGTGTTTACACATCAGTGCTGGTTCAGTGACATGGTTTTGTTGATTAGTATAAAGTTGTGTTTCTCCTAAAGGAGGTTCTGCTTTTAGAATTATTCAGATAATTATTGTTTACAGGACAAAACAGATCATGGACAAAACCTGCCCCTTCCTTGTCACCATGTTCTTGTTTTCCATATCTTCTTCAATGCCAAATGCTTGAGCAGGCATTTATTCCTTCGAGGAAATATAATCTTAGGGTTAGTGTTAAAAGTTGTGGATTTCATTCAGTAACACATCTACTTTGAGTTTTTGTATCCTTTGTGAATGGATCTTTCCCTTTTGGGGGAGAGACCCTTTGGGCCAGAATTTTGCTTAATTTTTGTCTTTGTTATGTTGCCTAAATAGTAGAAATGTCTTTGGGGGTGGTTAAAAGAGTTGATAATTAAAGTTCACAAAGGATAGTAGATTCCTTATATATTTTTTTTTGAGAAAAGAAATATACTGTTTATTATTCATCTGAAATATCAGGTGCACTTTTAAAAATTTAAACTCTCTAAACATCTCAATAGCATCTTACCAATTTGGTGGCAGCAAAAGAAACACTAACAAAGACAAATATTTTGAAAAACATTTACAAAAATACATTGCACAAAGTCCTATCTGCATCTTTAAAAATAAATTAATATTCAAATGTCTCCTCCCCAACTCCCAAATTTAGTTTTATATAGGAAATTTGACTTATGTATATAACCTATAATATAGGAAACATCTGTACACATTTCACCCAACCAAGCTGCACAGGAGTAGTTTCCTTATATATTTTTGCACATTGTTGTTATAATCTTTATGAATAAAGATGACTGAGTAACTGAAGTTTTAAATTTATTTTATTTTGTGCTGAAGTATTTCTGTGTTCTAGACTGACAATGAGCTCTTACACACTCTTGATCAGTAATAGCAATGGCAACAAAAATAGCGTGTGGAGCCATTGCCTGGCTTACTGATCTGTTCACAGTGTAGAAGTTGGAATATGAAAATTTTCTTTCGTTTCACAAGTTGTGGTTTGAAGAAGCTCTTAATATGCAGTGTGTGTAGTTGACAAGGTTCTGTGTGTTTCACTGTAGGATGTTAATTCATTGAGTGAGAGGATATCTTACAGAGCTTTTCTGTGGGGCCTTCCCCAGTTTAAGCAGACAAAAGTTTTCAGTTTTGCTCAAATTTTGCTGACAGGACTAGTAATTGAGCAGAAGAAGAATCAGCAAACTAGTTTTGCTTGTCTTTTGAAGTTCTGTCCAGGAAACTGGATATTTAGAGAGGATACATTATATTAATTGAAAAAATGTGAAAAGGAGAAAACTAAGCTTAATATGAGTGTTTGTGTCAGCTTTATATAGCCTGCAGTACTGAAAATCATATCAAGTACAGTTTAATTTGTCACATAATTCATAATTCTCTGTAACTTTATTGTGTCTAAGGTTAGAACTGTAGAAATAGTGTATAAAATTAAATGAATGAAATAACAAATTATGGTAGGATTTATTTTTCCCCCTAGTGAGCATTGTCTGTGCAATAGAAAATATAAACTGGAATGGCTGGGAAGGAAATGTGTTACATGTTTTCAGACGCATTTGCTTTAACATGTGATGTGGTCTAAGTATTGGAGTTGTACTGATGGCTCTGTGCATGCACTGAAAAAGTGACTTGGGTGTCTTCATGTTTAGTGCAGTTATTTTAATGGTCTGCTTAATGAAAAAAAAGTTGCTTCTTTTTGCTGATTTATACTGCAACAAGGTGTTATCTTTAAAAAATAGGTGTCTTAAATAATTTTTAGCTTACAAAATGACCTGCTGTATATCTGGTCCTGTGTCAGTCATTTTGGGGATAACAAGTAAATATAAGACTGTGAAGAGATTGGTTTATTTATTTAAGCAAGGGAAATTTAAAAACAAGGTATATATTGCATATTAAAACACGTGGAAGTGAAAATCAGAGAAGAAATGAGGCATGTCCGAGTTGGAATCAACCAGAGCATCCATAGTAGCCTGTTATGGCCTGAAGGCAGTGTAGATAGAATCTGTTGTAAAGCTTTGCTTCACCCAGCACCGTGTTCTTACTCTGGTGTGGTAACTGACCTGCCGACCTGACCTGCCTTTATTGCTGAACTGTTCTAACAGATAAGAACACAGGACTTTGGGCTCGCTCCCACCTCCCTCCTTCTCCTCTCCTTTTTTCTTGTGTGGAGAGCCTAGTGTCTCCATGGAGCCACACAGGTGGGCCCTGCTGACTCTCCAGCCTCCATCTCTCCCTTTCCTACATTCCTGCTGCTCAGAGTGGCCTTATGTAGAAGGTGAGACTTGAGCTGATCAAAATAAATTTAGAGGAGTGGGAAAATGGAAGGTTGCTGGTGGAAGGTTGCTGCAGAGAGACTGTGCTCAGAGGCCAGCAGGTGCTGTCCCTGCAGGGGTGCTGGAGAGTTCTGAAATAAAGCCTGGGGAGATAGAAGTGGTGTGTTAGGATTAACAAGGGGTCTCTGGGAGCCACATGTGCGTTACAAGTGCTGCCAGGGATGCAGACATCATGGAACAGCAACAGGATCACTGACACCCTGTGAGGGCTGTGAGGAGACTGTCCAATTACATGACTTTGAAGAACAGCATTTTGTCATAGGAACTGTTTTATTTCTGACCACTGGGTTTGTTTTTAATCTTGTAGACATAGAATTGTCTAATTGACTTTGTTTCATTTTCAAATCAAATACAGTATTTAGGCCAAATTTTTCACCTGAAAGGAAGCTAATCTACATGCAGTTGTGGTGTGCATTTTTCTTAGACTCATTCCCAGTTCCATTTTATGATCTTACATTTGTTTTGTATTTCTTTTATTGCTTCCATCTTTAAACTCTTGTTATTTTGTGTTTTATTGGGGCTAACTTACCTCTTTTCTGAGCAAGAGAACTATAAATAAAATTACCATAACTGTGACATAATGATAATGTCTGTATTTTTATAGTGCCCTAAAATTTATGACAGCACTCATTTTACATTACCTCAGTTAGAGTTTTCAGGCAAGCATTATTATGCCCATTTTAGAGTGGAGTAAAATAATGTTCAGATTAAGTGACTTTCCCCAGATCTTATCCTGTAATAAGCACTAAGTATATTGGGAAGTAAGTACAGGCTTTTGGACTAGCTGTTGCCTGGGCTGTATATTGGAGAGTGGAGGAAGGCAGGTTGGGGCATTTCTGTACAGAGCACTGAGTACCCTGCCCTGGTGGAAGAGTTTGCTTTCATTTGCTAGGCAGTAGGGAGTGTTGAAGTCTTTTGTTTTTGTTCTGGACAATGCTGCGACCAAAGCACTTATTCTAAAGTGTTTAACAGCTAGTTAGAGACAAAGAAAATATTAAAGTTTTGAGCTTTGGTTATCCAGAGAAGAATAGTGCTGTGAACAGATAGTTGTAAGGAAGTTGAGAATGGGTGCTTTTTGGGGAGCAAGGTAGGAATTTCATTTTAAATGTGTTGCTTGAGACATGATTGGATGGATCTTACTAGGTTTTAAGTTCCTTGTGAAAATTGATTTTTTTTTAGTAAATTAAATGTGATAAGCATATGAGTACTAGCTAGGGAGATATGTGTTCATGCTGCTGCTGCTGTGTGGACTGAGTATTTTAATAAGTTCCAGACATCTTATTTTGACTCTGGTATTGACTTCTACAGTTATTTTCCCCAATAATAAGGCGGTCACAATACCAGTGTAGAAGGGATGCTGTGGGGAGTAGCCAACTGATGGTATAAGCATTTTTAAAGTACCATAATAGTTCTTCTTACATGAGCACAAGAGTAAAATTAGCAGTTTTATTACTTGTGTTGCTGTAGAAGCTTAGAGGCTGGTGGAGCTTATACATTTCTGCTTGCAGCCAGCAGCCTGGGGAAAGGGGTGCATCCTCTTAGTGCTTTTCTGAAAACTGTGCAGTGTAAGCATTGCTTTGGAACAAATACAGACTCATCCTTGAGTTCAGGCTTTTCCTGCATTTTTAACCTTTTACTGCTTCCCTTATGGAACACAGCTCAATGATTCTGCTAAGGAAATCCCATCACGGACCCACCTCAAACATAGCATTTCTTTGAGCAGGTTTTATTCTTAGAAGATTCCCTAAAACTTCAAGACCTGTTTCAGGAGGGTGACTGTGTATTATTTTGAAGTTTTCTTGGGTCCTTCTTCCTATGCTCCTCCAAGCTTGTCCCAATTTGAGACCTGTGACATGGCGGTATACCCACGTTTTGGCCTGGCTGTAATGTTTGGGGGCTCTGCTGTAATGTTTGGGATGTTCTGAGAATCTTTACTTGCACTAACCGCCATCCACCTTCCTGTGGAATGCTGGGTGTGAAAAGGGCACTAGGATTTGAGAGACCTGGGTTCTGTATCATTAATTAGTTGCATAGCTTTGGGACATTTCTCTATGGATTTAAAAAAATGCATTTGTAAATTAAGGAGCTTGTCACGCTATTTATTTATTTGTTTATTTTATTTTTGGTGGTGCAGGGGATGAACCCAGGGCTTGCTTGCTGCCACTGAACCACATCCCCAGCCCCAGTATCAGACTTCAAGAAAAAGTAGAGCTTTTTTGATTGAAGTCCAGGGTAGGAGCAGGGGCAGTGTCCTTTCTCCAGTTTTACATAGTAGCCCTGCCCTTCACAAGATCCTGAGGATTCCTGTAGAGCATGGTTTGAAAACTTTTTTATTTATCCTTTTTTTGTGGGGGAGATGGTACCAGGGATTGAACTCAGGGGCACTCAACCACTAAGCCACATCCCCATCCTTTTTTATATTTTATTTAGAGATAGGGTCTCACTGAGTTGCTTAGCACCTTGCTTTTGCTGAGGCTGACTTTGAACTCATGATCCTTCTGACTCAGCCTCCCAAGCTACTGGGATTACAGGTGTATACCACCAGGCCCAGCTTTATTGTTTATCTTAAGGTACCTATTTATCCACATTCTATCTCTGCAAATAGCCAATTTTTTCAAGCCTGGATCCTGTTTTAACTCTGAATTTACTTCATTTGTGTTCATTTAGCTAATTCAGCATTTCATTATACATAACCTTATTTTCTTCTCTGGTTAATTATATAAGTAAATCTTGTCTCAAGAACCTTGAGAGCAGAAACCTGCTTCTAGAGACAGAATAGGCATTTAGGGTTAGGATTAGGTTGGGTTAGGGTTAGGGTTAGGGTTAGGGTAGTTAGGGTTAGGGTCGTTAGGGTTAGGGTTGTTAGGGTTAGGGTTAGGGTTGTTAGGGTGAGGGTGAGGGTTGTTAGGGTTAGGGTTGTTAGGGTTAGGGTTAGAGTTGGGGTTGGGGTTTAGGGTTGGGGTTGGGGTTAGGGTTTGGGGTTTAGGGTTAGGATTAGGGTGAGGGTAGGGTTTAGGGTTTAGGGTTAGGGGTTGGTGTTAGGGTTAGGGTTGGGTTAGGGTTAGGGTTTAGGGTTTTGGGTTAGTGTTGGGGGTTAGGGTTAGATTTAGGGTTAGGGTTAGGGTTAGGGTTAGCATGTATTATGATTTTATTCCTTTTTATTGGTGAATTTACAGTATTAAATTGTATGGCTGTCTCATGTTTTATGTGCCTATTTACTCATTAGTTGGTTGATATTTGAATTTTGGTTATTATCAATAAAACTGCATTGAACATTCATGTCAATATTTTATGTGGACATATTCTTCATTTCTCTTGAATAAATACCTATAAGTAGAATTGCTGAGTCATATGTTCAGTTTGTAACTTTTTACAGTAGCTGTCAAATTTTCCAAATTGGGTGTACCATTTATATCTCTACCAGCAGTATGAAGGGGTTTTCTGTTTCTCTGTATAGCAGCATTTATTATTATTTTTTGATTGTAGCTATTATCAGTATACTTAACTATAGGTTTAATTTACATTTTTCTAATGTCTAATAATGTTGAATGTCTTTTCATATGCTTATTTTTCCCTCTGTAAATCTTGTTTGTGAAATGTCTGTTCAAATCTTTTAACTATTTTTTAAATTGAATTATCTCTTACCTATTGAGTTGTAGGTATTCTTTACATTTATGTGGTGCTGAGGATCGAACCCAGTGCCTTGTGCATGCTAGGCGAGCACTCTACCACTGATCCACAACCCCAGCCCTGATTATTAGTATTTAAACAGGAGTTGAAAGCTATACTTTTTTTTTCCTGACAAGAATCCTGCTTAGGGGCTGGGGCTGGAGCTTGGGCTTATTGGTAGAGTACTTGCCTAGCATGTGCAAGGCACTGGGTTCCATCCTCAGCACCACATAAAATAAATACATAAAATAAAAGGTATTGGTTCCAACTACAACTAAAAAAATAACAAAACAAAACTATTTAAAGAAAAAAAAGAATCCTGCTTAGGTTGATAGCCACACTTAGCAAATTATATGTAGAAATATTCAAATAAAGAAACTATTACACTATAACTTCCCTGAACTCAGGGATGTATAGTTGACATTGCTAAGGGTGTATAGACCATGAATTCCTTTAAGAGTCCACATAGGTCAGCAAGAGTTTAAAAAAAGAAAGCAAATCCAGAAAAAGGATAATGGGCCATATTTATTTGTACCTTCTCCTGCATAAGAATTCATAAAACTGTGAGACTCTGAGTAAGTGAATGACATTTTAGGAAAATATATTGTGTGGTTTCCAGCTTTGGAAGCAAGTAAGTAAATGGATGAAAATTTGACTAACTCTCTTTTTTAATTGCCTTTTTCTAGCTAGCACTTGCTGCCATTCCTACTCCTATACCTCAACCAAAATAGCAATCTTATTTTCAAAATCTTTTGCTAGCTTTTTTCTTGCATTTTTTTAGCATATACCATAAAACTCACTATTTTAATGTGTATAGTGAAGTGGTCTTTAATGTATTCACAGTGTGTTATAACCATCACTATTGTAATTCCTAAAAATTTCTCCTACTCCCAGAAGAAACTTCATACCTCGTGTCAATCATTCTAAATTTCTCCATATCCTGGCAAGCACTCATCTGCTTTCTTTCTCTATGAATTTACCTTTCCTGGAAATTTCATGTAAATGGAATCATATAACATGACCATTTACATCTGACTTTTTTTATATAGCATAATCTTTTTGAAGTTCATTCATACTGTAGCTAGCATATTATCTGAGTTTCATTCCTCTTTATGACTGAATAATACTCTACTGAATATATGTACCACGTTTTGTTCATCCATTAATTGATGGACATTTTGGTTGTATGACTTTGATTATTACAAATAATGCTGCTATAAAAATTTGTGTACATGTGCTTTGTGCGAACATTTATTTTTAGTTTTTTGGATGTATCCATCTAGGAGTTGATGGAGCATACAATTCCTCTGTATTTAACTATATTAAACTTTTCCACAATGGCTGGCACCAATTTACATTCCCATCAGCAATGCATGTGGGTTCCAGTTTTTTCCGTACTCTCCCTACGCCTATTATTTTCTTCATCTCTTTTTTTTAAAATTATATCCATCTGCATGGGTGCTAAGTAATTATTTTATGATTCTGATATGCATTTCCCTGATGTCTAATGATACTGAATATCTTTTCATGTGTTTATTGGCCATTTTTATATCTTGTTTAGAAACATGTCTAATCAAATACTGTGTCTAAAATAGGTCTTTTTTTCCCCTCTTTCTTCATAAGAGTAAATTTTTGCCTTTTACTGTCTCAGAAATAGCTTTGGATCTTCACTGTTGAGCTTGGACTAGCATCATAAATTCATCCTGGAAAACTCACTCAAGGCCTACCTGCCATTTTTAGATATGATGATAACTGAGCAAGCAGTATTTTCTGTTTTTGATTGGTGGACGGCTTTTCTTTATTTTCCATTAAAAATGTTTCAAAAGCATATTTTGATGGAGTTATTGTCATGGCTGTAATTTGGATTTGGGCAAATCTTATTGGGAAATTAATTATGACAGAATGATAACGTATCTATGGTTGATACTCTTATTGGTGCTCACTGGAAGTGTTAAAGTAGAATCTAGAAAACTATTTATTGGTTGTTTATAGAAGAAATTAGTGCATAATAAAGAAAGTTGAATTATGTGCTTTTTGAGATTCTTTGCAGCTTTAAGATTCTGAAATTTGTCCCAGTGAAATGGTATGAAAAGTATCTTATTGCATCATTATTTTGTACAAACTTTTTTTTGTAAAAAGTTTGATTCTCAGGATAATGTAGATTTGCCTTGAAAATGTGGAATTGCTTCAAAAACAGAACGAAGTATTATGTACTTTATTGTTTTTAAGAGATTTAATTTGTTTTACTTTGTTGCAGTTGAGATAGTTTGCTTTCAGTTCTTAAAAAAATGTTTTCTTACAGATTAGCAAGACATCTACAAAAAAAGGCCCAAGCTCAACACAATAATTCTGAATTCACAGAAGAGCAAAAGGTACCATCAAATAATATCTAGATATATTCAATTCCAAATGAAATTGCTCTTGAGTCCATTAAGCAGAAAAATAAACAAAAAAACTGTTATATTTAAGTAAAAAAAATCAGATTGATCATGCTTTGCCTAACATTAAGTGAACATTTATACAGATATATAACTTATCACTTAATGAATTTCTTTTCTTAACTATTTAGGTCTTATTTAACTCTAACGGAAGTCATCCACACTTTAGTTGAAAAGCATGGGTAACCCAAAGACTGGAGTTTGTTCCGAGTCACTTGGAAAAACAGAAGGATTGGGAATAAGTGCATTCCACCTCAATGCTTAACTCTGAATTTTCATAACTCTTTATGTATCACCTCTCAAAGCAAAAAAGAAAACACACACAAAACCCCCCAAACCAAAAAACAAATGGAAAAAAAATTAGGTCAAGTCAAGAACTTGGCATACAGACCTGTCAGCTAAATAAACATATAAGATTGCAAAATGTTTCACTACTGTTCTTTCTTCCTTGAATTAAAATTTTTGTATGTCAAGTTGATTCCCTGATAGAGATTATGTAAAAGGGAATACTTTAAAGTAACTTATTCTAAAAGAAGAGAAGAAATGGGAGGAAACAACTCCCATTTTCTCCTGGCTCAGAGTAAGTAGTGTTAAGTCAATTTTTAATCTTGTAGATAGTGAAAAATATGTGTTAGTCTTTTCTTCATCTCTTTTTTTGAATAAATTTTATTTTATTTTTATTTATTTATTTATTGGTTGTTCAAAACATTACAAAGCTCTTGACATTTCATATTTCATACATTAGATTCAAGTGGGTTATGAACTCCCATTTTTACCCCAAATACAGATTGCAAAATCACATTGGTTACACAGCCACAACTTTACATAATGCCCTATTAGTAACTTGTTGTATTCTGCTACATTTCCTATCCTCTACTATCCCCCTTTTCCTCATCTCTTAAGAAAAGGCAGTGTGAAAACCCTGGTGACCTAATTCAGTCTTATTAATACTTTTCTTTTTTTGCACAAGGGGAAATGGGAGTAATTTTTTGCATAACTTTTTAATTAAACTTAAGCAAGTTTTTAATCCATAGGCCTGTGTTTATTGATTCTTAGTTACAGGAGTTTGGGGAGAAAAATCCCCCAGAGGGTTAGCCGTATTTCTTGCCCAAATATATTTGTATTTTTAAAATATTTAAAATCTACTTAAAAAATTATGTTACTACAATTTGAAAGGGTGTTTTTCTTTTTTCCTTAGTAAGTGCTAATATCCACAATAGATTTAAGAGACTTAGGATATTAGTCCTGGAAAATAATTATCACAAAGGAAATAGCTGATATGCTTAAGGAAAGGAACAAAAACTATACACTATCCCACTTCTGTAAGATTTGTGAAATCTATCTAGGAACTGATTAGGAAGTGATCAGCTGGCATCATTGAATTAAGACTTAAAATATCTAAATCTTGATGAATAGAATCTTAGATATCCAGGTACATAAATTAATAGTTAATAAAGTATGTTATGAATATGAAGACAATAAAAAATGTAAAAAAGTTTTAATGATCCCATATTTTAGTCACCTGTTTGCCTTCAATTAGTTAGATTTCTCCAGCATTTGTTGCTCAGGAGTAGAACATGTGAGCCACATGGCCTGAGATTAAAGTCTTTTGACCTCCTAAAACATTTTAAAATTACAAAACAAACAGGTTAATATCAAAAAATGAACCTTGTTAAGTGATGAGGAAAAAATTAACTTTTTCTTTATTTTCTTTATTATTCTGAGACTAGAGTTGTTGTTGATAATGCTATTGATTCTTTAATTTATAGCTGTTCAGCTTGTCTTTGGTTATAAAGACCCCCAGATCTTGTACTCCAAAAGATCCAGGAGGCTGCAGGACCTAGAGGAGAGTGCTGAGACCTAGAGTCAGAAGACTTAAGTCTTGCATCCTGGCTTTGGCTCTGGGCCTGGTTTTCCTTATATAAGAAATGAGAGATTAGAGAACTCTTAAGTGACTTTAAAAGGTCTTTCCTTCCTAAAACTCCAGTGACCTCTACCTGTGAAGTGGTCTGTACCTCCTCTTTTCCTGGAAGCCTGATTTCTGAGGAACATATTATTTATAATACCTGCCCAGGAGGCATTTCTGGCTGCCAGGTGTAACTGCAGACAGAGCTGCAGTCTGTCTATTCCTTGGTCTTGGAGAAGGACCCCAAGTCATTCTGTTCTACCATATAAGGCAAGTTTTATGCATTTAAAGGTTTAAATTTCTGTGAAAATGCAAGTGAAATATTCACAACAGACAGAAACACTCATGTTGATGTATAGGCATTATATGATTGTTCCATAAGAAAAAAATTATCAAAGTCTTCAGTTAATAATGATTAGAAAAGAGAGGTCTTCAAGACATGTTCTAGGAAACACTGGCTCTTAAAAATTAATAGATTGTGTCTGTGTCTGTGTGTCTGTGTGTTGTGCTGAGAATGGAACCCAGGTCCGCATGCTAGGCAAACAAGCACTCTGCATATCAGTAAGCTACATCCCCAGCCCAATAGGCATTACTTGCACACAGTTTATGACTTCTCTGGACTTTTAATATTCTAATGTGTATGTTGGATATTTTAAAGAGTTTGGTTGTACAGTATTTTAAAAATTATTTGCTTTTGAAAAGCTCCCCTCCTTTCTTTACAGAATATTTCATTGGATCTAGTGTTCTAAAGAACATAATACAGGAAATTTTGACACATACTGTTAGATCTGCATTAAATACTATGCCTATACATAAGCTGGAGAGAAAACTGAATAATATTTTTCTCCAAAAAGGAAAATAGAAAATGCTTTTAACCTTATTCTTTGCAAAAATATTGTTGTATTTTGAGTTATATTTCTTATGCTTATACTATTTCATGTATTGATAGCAGTGACAAGTTATATAATTATGCCAACCATTCAGTAGTTAGTGGAACTTTGAAAAATGTTTTTGGTTTTTAAAAACTAATCTTATTACTAAAGTGCTTTCTTTATGAAACTTTTTGCTGTCTAGTTCACAGTGAGCTCTCAAATATATTTGATGAATAAATGTTTTATTGGACCTATTATTGATATTTACTTTATATTTATTAAAATAAATCCTAATTTTTAAGAGAATAACATATTTTCCAATATTTATTTTATATCTAAAGAATTCTAAAGCAGAACTACTAATCTGTCTAAGCCATATTAATTGGTGATAGAATAAAAACTTCACATTTATTTCCTATTTTTAATATTCTCAAAGATTTCTAGTTAAAACAAGAGTTTATGATTCTTACTTGATCCTCTCTCACGATTAGTTCACTTAGTTTCATTTCAGTTTTCAATAGTTTTGTCATTATAACAAGTGGGTTTAGTGGCCAACAAAAAGCTGCCAAAAGCTTTCATTCCATGGAATTCCCTACTTTGGTGTTGTAGATTTTCTCATGTAAGTTTCTGGACAAAATAGAACATCCTATCTCATGACACTTAGAAAGTTTTTTCCTATTTTGAATCAAACTTGGTGGTAATGAGAATCCCAGAAATATATACTTGTTTTATGTTTTATCGATTCCACCTTTCTACTTCCACTTTCTCTCTACCCCAGTGTTTTCTCTCCCCCAACAGCTAGATGGAAGATGAGTGGCTGCTTTTAAATATTTAAAAGATAAGTCTGGATTAAGTAAGACTGTACTGAATTATGTTTATTTTTAAACTCATTTTATTCATTACATAAATTGAATACATTTAAGCAAAATTAATTTAGCTCATTAATTGTCCATTTTTATTCCATGTTTACCTTTAACTGATCTTTAGAGCTCTCAATTTTCTTAGCAATGACAAACTAAAGTAGCTAATACTCTAAAAATGATACTGTTTTCTGTTTCTTATCATATTAGGTATGAGCAATTAATTTGAATAAAATGCTAGTGATTTAAGTCTTTCTAAAAATCAAACATCACTTCAGTGCTTGGTTTAATGTACATTAATTAAAGTAGTCAATACTTATACTCTGGCATATGTGAACTTGTGCTTCTTTATTACTTTTCTGAACTGTTCATTTTAAGGAAGGTGACACTGTTTCAGTAGCAAGCACTTGATTTTTGACATCAATAAATTCTACATGTTTTAAAAGTTATTGCCACAGCTGAAGTAATAGTGTTTCACTTATTTTTTAATACTGAAGCTGGGTGTGGTCCCTTAAAATAGTTATGAATAAGGCCGGTTGGTATTTTGCCATAGTTCAGTACATTTATATATAAAAAGCTATTGCCTTTGCTTAACTTAAAGAAATGTTTAAGTGATAATAGTTTGTTAGTGGTCTCTTATTGTTCAGCTACAACATTTTTATCTTAAATGTTTGAAGTGTGAAATAAAATGGATTTTAAAGTCAAGAAGGAAAAAAGCTAACTACTATTTGAAGATTAGCCCATTGATACATCTCAATACAAGCAAAATTCTTTTATAAATCAGTTTTGAAAAAATATAGTAAGTCATATCTAAATGGAATTGATGGAAGTGTGTGGTTTTATTGAATATCTTGTGTGTTGTATAGAAGGCATTGATGACTGGGACAAATTACTTAACCTGCCTGAACTTCAGTTTTCACACCAGTAAAATGATCACAGCTAATTCAGAGTTGGGGAGGATTAATTAAATTAATGTTTATCAATCATTTAGGAGAGCCTATAAGTAAGTGCTCATTAGTTATTAATAAGTGGTTAATAATTAATAGTATTTGTTATTAATAAATTATTTGATTATTATATTTATACTTAATTATTTACTAGTTTTGCTGGAGTTGAGTGGTATATTTGAACAATAATGATTGGGGATATTAGACTTTATGTAGAAAAGATTGCTTACTGCTGGTTTCTATACATAGCTATTTAAGAGGATGAATAAACTTGAGTATTTTGCAAACTATGTATAAACATAATTTTCAAATGTAATCTCTTTTCAGATTAAAATTGCATATTTTCTAAGATTTTATATTGAAATTTTAAAAAGATTATGGAGATAATTAAATATTATTACTTGTGTGTCTGAGAGGCATATCTTGCTCAATAATAGGTTTTTCTGTGAGTTGCTATCCTAGCTGTTTGTTGAAGATTCAGTAATTGAAGAATGTCCACTAGCCTAAGCACCAGAGGCCAGGACAATACTGTTACTTCCCTTTACTCCTCTTTTACCTTTCAAAGAACATTAACCAAACACAAAATCACCAAATCCCCAATTTACTAAACTTTTTGTAAGTCATACAGAAAATACATTCAGAAAAACATGTCAGTTTTTTTCCAAAATATGTCATTTTGTAAGCATTGTAAATGTTTACATTGTAAATGTTACACAGTTCTTTGCTTTTATTATCTAGACTTATTCCTAAACACATTTCAGAAATATCTTTTTTGGAAGGACCTAGAAGTCTCAGTGGCATTGTTCAGCTGCCTGCCCTGATAATTTCTTTTATGATTCTCATGAATCTCCCCTTTTCATGTCCACCTTAGCTATTCATATTCTTATTCTGAATATTGTTTAGACAGTTTAAAATAACTTAAATAATTTTTCCTTCAGTTTTTCCCCTTTCCTTTAAATTATGTATGCATTGCATACCTGTATCACAACAGTCAAGGGGTTTTTTGTTTGTTTTTTAGAAAGTATCACTGTGTTGCCCACACCGGCCTTAAACTCTTAGGCTCCTGCCTTAGCCTTCCCAGTAGGTGGTACACGTAACTATGCCCAGCTCACAACAGTGTTCTTAAGGGCATGTCAGTTAAAAAAAAAATAAAAATAAAAACACACTTCTATGTAACTTATTGTTAAAGAAATCCTAGATTCCTCAGCAAGGAGTTTGTGAAAGGTCCATTTCAGAATGACTATGCCCTACTTCACTTTACTTTTCACACCCATCCCTCTGCTTTCAGTTCGGGATTTTAAGTAATTGAACCTTGACAATTTTCCAAACTCTTTGATTTGGAAATCCTCCCTAGTCTTTGGGACTGGATTCCTAATATAGATCATGTTCTTTTCCTTTAGGACATAAAAGGAACTTATTTTGCTGAAGCTTATAGATTGAATGTCTCTCTTTTTAATATAGTGATTTGATATATGTTTTATCACACATAATAGAACATGAGCATATTAAAAGCAAGGACTGTGCCCTATCACATGTGTTTTATAGCTTATTTTATAAAACAGATTGACTGTAAAATTTGCACCATTCATCACAAATACTAATTTTGTTAATATTGCCTACGTTTTTATACAAATCAGAATTGAGCTTAAATCAGAATTAAATTAGACCATTGTGCTATCTTTCAGATATCTTTTAGTAAATTTCAGGCTTTATGAGAAGATGGTTGGAAGGGAAGATGTCAAAACTCTCTTTTCATTGCCCTTCCCCTTTTTAATTTTCTGTTTTCTTTTTTTAAAGTTAGTATTTTGTGGCTAGAGTTGTAGCTCAGTGGTAGAGTGCTTGCTTGCCCAGCATGTGTGAGGCACTGGGTTCAATCCTCAGCACCACATAAAAACAAATTAATAAAATAAAGGTATTATGTCCATCTACAGCTAAAAAAAGCTATTTTTAAAAATAAATAGTCAATATTTTAACTTACAGATAACAAAGATAGTACATATAAATGGGGTAACATGTTTTGATACATGTATATATTGTGTTATATTTAAATCCAGTTAACATTTTCTACTCACGTATCATTTCTTATGTTTAAAAACTTACAATTTTTTTTCTTTTTTCTTTTGAAATGTAGGATGCATTTATTTATCCCCCCACTCACCCCTACTGTCTCCAACCACTGGTAACTACCATTATACTTTTAGCTTCTATGAAATCAGCTTTTTTGTATTCCACATGAATAAGATTTTGTGGGTCTTGTCTCTGTGCCTGGCTTACTTCATTAATATAATGATCTTGTTCCATCGTGTTGTTGCAAAGGATAGGATTTCTTTATTTTTATGACTGAATAGTATTCCATTGTGTATATATAACACTTTTTTTATCCACTTATCAGTTGATGGACTCTTAGGTTTCCATTTCTTGGCTAATAAGAATAGTGCTGCTATGAATATGGGAGTGCAGGTGTCTCTGCAGCTTACTGATTTTCTTTCCTTTGGCCATATATCCTGGAGTGGAATTGTTGGATCATATCACAGTTCAATTTTTAATCTTTTGAGGAACCTCCACACTGCTTTTCATAATGGCTATCTTTGTTGCCCTTTAAATCATATCTAGACCTATCACCAAACCAAAATTGATTTAGAATTGGTTGTGGCATATTAGTTTAGAATAGAATATATACTCATCTCTCTCCCACTTCTCAGCCCTTTGTCTTCTGATTCTCTTCTCTAAAATCTGCAAGGTGCTAGAAAAGGAATAATAATTTATTTAAAGCAGTATAGATCTCTTTTGTAAAGTTTTTTAAATTGTATATGGACACTATATCTTTGTTTCATTTATTTTTTTTTAATGTGGTACTGAGGATCGAGCCCAGTGCCTCACACATGTGAAGCAAGTGTTCAACCACTGAGCTAAAATCCCAGTCCCTATAGATCTCTTATAAATAAAAATTCTTGATTTTAGTAACTGACAGTTAAAATTATCTTGGGATTTATAGCATTTTTTTCCCTACAGAAAACCATAGGCAAAATTGCAACATGCTTGGAATTGCAAAGCGCAGCTTTACAGGTAAATGGATTTTTTAAATGAATTATTCTAAATTGTTCTGATAAGATATTAGACATTCATGCCTAAAGTAATATTATCTCAGAAGGGTTTTATAACAATTGGAATTGATCAGCTGAACTCACACTTAAATGATTTAGTTCATACTTTGTAAACGTTAGAAATAAAAGATATGATTCTAATTTTTTCTGTTTCTATTAGCTTAAATAGTCCAAAAATCAAAAATATTCCAAAAATATTTTATTCTTGCCATTTAAAAGACATAGGGTGCAGTGAAAGCTTTGTAATGAAAAGATATAATATGCATATTTTAAATTTAGTCCACACAGTCCCAGGAAGAATTTAAACTGGAGGACCTCAAGAAGCTAGAACCAAGTAAGTTTTGTTTTATATTTTTTAGTGATATTCCTATAGGAAGAGAGTTTTATCTGTTGTGAATATTAGGATTGTTTAGCACATAAGTGATTGGATTTATTTCTCTTATTTTTTGGTGCTTTTAAAATTCCTACAATATTTGTATTTTTAATTACCATTTGGATTTAATCTTTATTATAGAATATATATGTTGTACTTCATCTAAATATCCAAATTAACCTTTAATTTGTCTTAATGGCTTTAATAAGATTATAATTATTTTGATAAACATTTTCAGTAGAGTCCAGTAGAGAATATAAGGTTACAGTCATTAATGCCCATTCACATTACATGTTATTGAAAACTACAGTCTGAATGTTGGGAATGCATTACAAAGTGTTTTTTTGTTGTCTCCATTTTTTTCCCTTCTTCAAAATTTTAAAAAGTAAACAATTCCTTCAGTTATCTTGTTGGTTAGGATATTCCCAAATAAAGCCTTTCTGCTGTTTCAAATGATTGCTCTCTTAGAACTGTCTGCAGTATGGGCAAAGGCACAGTGTGAAAAACTGAATGAATGTAAGTTAATGTAGCCTTTTTAAAAAACATTTTTAGTTGTAGACAGATACAATACCTTTATTTTATTTATTTGTTTCTATGTGGTGTTGAGGATCGAATCCAGTACCTCACACATGCAAGGCAAATGCTCTACCAACTGAACTATAACCCAGCTCCTGTACTCTTTTTTTATTGAGATAAGATTGCACATCTCAGTGCATTTATGTGACTAGGGAATAGTAGATTTTATTTATCCAACTAAGTAAGATTTTTAAGTAGGGAATCATAAAATCAAAGCATTTTCAAACAGAAAGGAGTCTCAGACTTGTGATCACATTCTCTATTGAGGAAAGAAATGAAATGATTTTTTTGTCCTTTTTCACTTCAATCTCCAGTAACTGAGCCGGGCCTAAATCTCAGAACATTTGTCAGTGTATCTCAGTTCACACTAGTGCAATCCTTTTAATGTAAACATGCTTTGAGTAAGAGGTAAAAAATTAATTTAAGAACTAAAGAGAGCCTTGCACAGTGGCGCATGCCTGTAATCACAGCTGCTCGGGAGGCTGAGGCAGAAGGATATCAAATTCAAAGCCAACCCTAGCAAAGCAAGGCACTAAGCAACTTAGTGAGACCCTGTCTCTAAATAAAATACCAAATAGGGCTGGGGATGTGGCTCAGTGGTCAAGTGCCCCTGAGTTTAATCCTAGTACCCCCTGCCAAAAAAGAACTAAATAGAATGTTCCTATAAATTCCACAAAATGCCAATATCTAATTCATTATAGCAATTCTAACAAAGACATATATTATTGAGATAGCTGAAATGTGATTGTATTGCAGATCCAGGATAGAAAAGGATTCTCAGAGTATACTGAAGGGGATCTGATTTTCTGTTGTTTGGGTTGGAAAAGAGAAGTTAACAACAACAACAGACAACAACAAAGGAATGCATAGCGGATTTGTTGTGATTCTGGTGACTTTTCCATAGTTTTAGATGATCATATTTCATTTCTTCAGAACACCATCCTTCTGAATATGGCAAGAATTCTGTCATTTTAATAGTTTTGGTTTCTTTATGTAATCCAGATCATAAAGTTTTGTTTTCTTTGTGGTTCTGGGGATCAAACCCATGACCTCACACATGCTAGGCAAGCGTTTTACCACTGAGCTACATCTCCAGCCCTAGATCATAAGAGTTGGAGATGTTATAAGAGACACAACTTATATTCATAAATAGTTCTTATGCCTATATCCAATGTATATAAGGATACTAATCAATGTAATATTTCTCACAAATTTTGGGAGTTTTTTGTACCTAAAACTTTATTTCTCAAAAGCATTAATAAATACTTTGTATAAGATTGAGATATAATTTATATAAAGCACAATTCACCAATTTAACATATCATTCAATTTTTTTAGTAAATTGGAAGAGTTATGCAGACATCACCACAATCAATTTTAGGACATTTTCATCACAACAAGAAGAAACCCTATTCCCATGAGCAGTCATTCACTTCTTGCCATCCCCCTAAAATCCCTTCCAATTCCCAGCCCTAGAAAACCATTAGTTTGATTTCTGTCTATAAATTGTCCTATTGTAGACATTTTATTTAAATGGACTCATATGATATATGATCTTTTATGACTGGCTACATATAAGATTATTTTGAGAAAAACACATTGATGGCTTTAAATAAAAGATTGCAACAGTTGTTTATACGGTGGTTCTACTGAAAATTATGTTTGTGTGTGAGTGTGTGTGTGTGTGTGTATGTGTGTGTGAGAGAGAGAGAGAGAGAGAGAGAGAGAGAGAGAGAGAGACAGAGAGACAGAGAGACAGAGAGACAGAGAGACAGAGAGAAAGATATGATGCAGGGGATTGAACCAAGGGCTTTGGGCATGTTAGACAAGTGCTTTACCATAAACTATGTCACCAGCCCTCAGTTTTTTATGATAAAAATTATTAGGATTTTGGCTTCTTATTCAGTCACTATTTCCTATTAGTTGTTTGTTTCCAAACAAAATTTAAGAATCTTATAGATACACAGAGTGGCCGTAAAGACTGTGGATGTTTATTTCATATATTTATTATCTCTTCTCTTCCTCTGAGCATGCTCAAGTACTTCTATTGCCTCACAAGATCTTTCATTAATTGCCTTTTTTTTTTTAGAATAGCATCTATATGCTAAGCACTCGAATCCTCTCAGTAACATTCTGCTAAGGACAACACCGACACTAGCTTGTAAATCCCAGCAATGAGTTTTAGGGTCACCTGGATTGGTTCTTTCACTATGCTGTTAGTAATACCTGTAGTGGTGCTGTACTACATCATTCCTAAGTACAGCTCTCCAGTTCAAATTCCTAAGAAATTATTGACCCATGTATTAGTCGAAGATCAGGTTAAAATCTATTACTTTTTTGGGTTTTTAAAAAAGATTTGGAATAGAAATGGAAAGAGTATTTTGGAGATTCACTTTATTATACTTTATATAATGTTTTTCATTTGTACTTTTCCCTTCTTGATAGTTATCTTTTTAGATGATTTTAATTTGCTGTTGCTTCTCAAAGAAACATAAGTGAGTATTCTGTATTTCAGTAGGGTAGACTCTGTAATTTGGAATTTATCCAAGCAGGGCACTTGTTGTGAGTTAATTATTGAGTTGGAATTAAATATTTTCTACAAATTGGTATTTAGTAATATTTCAGATTAAGTATACTTCTTCAAGCTTTCTTTTTAAAACGTTAAGCCTCTTCTAAGGAAAATAGTGAATTCTAACTTTTAATATTTTGAACTTAACTGGTTTCCTTTCTTTTAAAAAAAGTTTTTTTAAAATTTAATGCATGTGTGTGGTGCTGGGGATCGAACCCAGGGCATTTCCCATATAAGGCAAATGCTCTACCACTGAGCTACATCACTAGCTCTTGGCTGGTTTATTAGGCTGATGTATTCTTTACTTGAACATTTTGAAATCTTTTAAATTCTGTCTGAAAATACTAAAACTATGATTGTGAAAGTCTGAGCCATTTTTTCTTATGTTAATTGCAGTAATGTACTACTGCTTACTCAAGCATATCTCCCCACCACCACCCTGCAAAATTCCCTTCTGTTAAGCCACCCTTCAAGGCTTCACAGAAATTCCACCTCTCCCTGAAAGCTTTCTCTGCTGTCTCTATAGAGGTATAATTAAACTCTGCCTCCTCTCCTGTATAGAATCATTTTAACTATCCATTGTCAGATTCTCACATGTGTTATTTTCACTTGTATTTGTTTTAGTCCTCAAAGAGATTATGAATGGACTCTTCCCCCACCCCAGAGCCTATTGAATGCTTTAAGTGTAGTATGAACTTGGCAAGATTGTGTTGAGTTAAATAGATTTGAATGTTTTGAAGGAATCTTTTCCTATAATTTAAAAAATAACCTTTCAAAATTGAGGCAGCTGCCCATTTTCCTACCACAAAAATGAAACACGTCAGTCACCAAAAGTAAAATGCATTTTGATATTTGCCTGTGTGTCATCTTTTGAAGGTTAGCTTCAGGAGGTTGGTAGGTCTGTGCTCCAAGAGAAAGGCTGGGAGTGCTGAATTTTCCATGGTGGAGTAGCATCAGATGCCTGCCATGTAGTGATCCAAAGTGTGTAAGTCCTACCAAATCAGCCAATGAATCTCCAACCCATGACATGCTTCATACTTATGATAATGTCTTTTGTAAAATTCAAGCTCCTCTTGAGATCCTCCTAAGACATCATTGCTAGTATTGGTAGAAAGAAAACTCTATGTAAAGTTTAAGCTATTTTAAAAGAACAATAGAATCTGTTATTCCATAGTTGTTGAAAATGTAAACCTATAATACAGTTATAGAAAGTAAAACAGAATTTGTTTTAAAGCTATTTAAATTTGTTCTAAAGCTATTCACATAAATTAAATGTTTCATAGTACTTTAACTTGTAAAAATAATATAACAAAGCTATTATTCTAAAGCAAATACGTCCTCTTCAGAGCTTTGATACCAAAGAAATGAAAATACTATTTAATTATTCTGTTACAATACAAATGCAAGATAACCACTGAGCCACATCCCCAGCCCTATTTTGTATTTTATTTAGAGACAGGGTCTCACTGAGTTGCTTATGCCTCACTTTTGCTGAGGCCGGCTTTGAATTATTAATCCTCCTAAGCCTCTGGGATTACAGGTGTGCACTACCACACTCAGCCACGATATTCTTAATAACCAAGATATTTTTCAACTTTTTTGTTTGTTTTTGACGTACTGGGGATTGAACCCAGGGGTGCTCTACCACTGAGCTATATTTCCAGTCCTTTTTATTTTTATTTTTTAAAACATTTTTAGTTGTAGATGGACACAATACCTTTATTTTATTTATTCATTTCATGTAATGCTAAGGATTGAACCCATTGCCACATGTGCAAGGCAAGCACTCTACCACTGAACTACAACCCCAGCCCTTTTATTGTTTTATTTTTATTTTGAGACAGGGTCTCCCTACGTTGCTTAGGCAGATGAACTTCTAGTCCTCCTGACTCAGGCTTTTGGTACCTGGGATTACAGACACATGCCACCATAACAGGATCAGCTTTTAAAAATTATTGTTATATACATTTTTAATGGTTGATTTTTTTGCTCATTTTATTAAACTCTTATTACAATATGATCATTTCTGTGTGTTTGTTTCTGATATGAGTGAGACATGATCTTTTTGTTACCTGCTCCCCATTCTTGGTATCTATTCCATTGTTGTGTAAGTGATCAATATTTATTAATATTACTTATTAATATTGAGTTGATTTAATAGTTTAGTAACAATGATCATGCAGAAGTATAGAAAAGATGTTCTTGTATTAAAAAATAAACAGTACTTCTTAGTGAGATAAGAAATATTAGGATTCTAGTCAACTAGATCAAAAAGGTCATGGAGAGAGTGAATGTCCATTTTAGATTTTCCCTTGCCATTTTGTATACATTTATTTAGGCTGTAATTCTCTCAATAGCCTGTAAAGGAAGTAGCATTCTTATTTTAGAACTGGGGAGATTAGAGTATTTATGTAAATGTTCAAGTTATTGTTGTAATTGTAGTGCTAGGTTTTGATTTAAACCTTCCACTTTGATCTCCTGCTGCTTCCTTTTTGCTTGTCAGACTTAAGTTCCCACAGTCCTTTCTGTGCCTTGAATAAGGCAAACTGTTTCCTACTTGGAACCTTTGTTGTTGCTCCAGCCTGTTCTTTAATACCTGGGAAGCCTTACGCTAGAGCCACTTATGGATGATTCCTCTCATCTCAGGTCTTGGCTCAAATGTCTTCTTACAGTTTAGTTTTGAAAGGCACCCTGTCTACCTTAGCTACTCTACCAAGTTCTCTCTGCTTTTACACAGCATCCTGTTTGTATCCTTCATACCACTAATCACATCTTACATTATCTTGTTTATTTGTTGGCATATTTATTGTCTACTTTTCCTTAGTAAGGTCTAAGGTCCAAATATGAGTTCTTGATTACTGTGTATCTTTAGCACCTAAAACAGTGATTGGAACATTGTGAGTACTCGGTATGCATTTGTTGAGAAGAAGAAAGAGATAAAGGATGAAGAAGAGCTAAAGGGAGAGAGAATAAGAGTGAGTAATGAGAATCTAGGTACAAGTTTCCAACTTTTTTCTCACTGGATGATTGACTCCTATTGGAATAAGTTATGTAATTACAACCTGTTCTTTTTGAATTTCCTTATTTAGGAACCCAATATGCCATACTCTTTTTAACTGAAATCTGCAAGACTCCAAAATTAAAGTCTGAGTAATTAGAGTAAAAACCATGGGTTGCCCAATTAATAATGCTAAATATTCACCTTGAAATAATTGCAGGTAGTCACTAGGAACCCATAAATTGGGAAATGAAACAATAAATTTCATAAAATACTTTTCAAGATACAGATAGAATTGTAGAACATGTGTCTGTAGGCTTACATGCCAGAAAGTAATCAACCAGGACACAAGAGGTGATAGCATTATGTTGTTTGATGACTTCCCTGCGGAGAAAGTCTGCTGTGTGTGTATGTGTATGTGTGTGTACACACGTGTAAATATATATATATATATGTATATACATATATATATATACACAAACACACATATATATATATGCGCATGTATATATGTGTGCACACATATATAATAAATTTCATCATAAAAGGAATATTAGAATTATAACCTTGCTGCTACAAACCTTACCAGTGTGATAAGTATTGAGGGAAATCTATTTAGGATAAAGAATAAGATGTGATTATCTATTTCTCTTTAATTAGTCATCTTCAGTATCAATCTTTTAATTAAAATACTTCAGGAGAAGAGGTATTCTCTTTCACTGTACCCCATATCACCTAGAACTTTGTACATTGGAGAACTATTTTATGGTTCATTTTCTATGAGGGCTCTGAGACTTTCCTTGGAGATCTTACAGTACTCTGAAAATACTGGTACCTGCAGTCCACTATGGACATTTTTATTTTGCTAAGACACTCAGTAGTCAATTGCAGAGTCTTAAAATGATAGTGAAGCTTGGAATTTAAAATACATATATTAATGTGTGCTTAATACACTATAAAATATGATTAAAAGTATCAATTTAAGATATAACATATAAGACTAACTAATATATAAGACTTACATAACATGTAAGACTAAGATATAAGACTAATGTTTGTCTATGTCTTTATTCTAGTCCTAAAAAATATTCTCACATATAATAAAGAATTTCCATTTGATGTTCATCCTAGCCCATTAAGGTATATAAATAAGCATCCATATTTTGTCTTCTGATTTTATTATCTATTTTATGCCTGTTTTTCAAATATTTCTGTATTTTTTCCCTATCAAATTTGATATTGGTGATATGACTGTTACCATTGGTAGCAATGAGATGATTGACATTGACATTTATATCAACATCAACCTAATAATCATCATCTTATCTGGGAAGTTAGTGGCTATGAGGGTTAGCTGGTGTATTAAGTGGAGTAGCTCACTAATTTTTCTGTCCTTTTTTATATAGGAGAATTTTAGCCCCTGGTGAGGAAGAGCATTTGGAATTTGAAGAAGATGAAGAAGGTGGTGCTGGAGCAGGGTCTCCTAATTTTTTTCCTGCTAGAGTGCCTGGTGGGTACAAAAAAAATGTACATTATATAATTCAAGGTCAGGTGTTTGGAACTTACTTTTGTACTTGTTAGTGGCGGGTAAAACATCTCCAGGTTTGCCAATCTTAAGCAAATTATCATGGCCATTCTGTTAGCGGTAACTATCAGTTTATTGTGAAAGTATCTTACTATTTGTGTCAGGGATCCTCAAAACATCCCATGTTTAGTGATTGGCTAGGAAGACCCACAGGACTCAGCATATAGCTGTACTCACAGTTGTATTCTGAGTCATTACAACAAGAAAACACAAGAACAAAATCAGCAAAGAGTAAAGGCACACAGGCAAATTCCAGAGGAAACCAAACTTCTAAGAGTCCTCTTCCAGCAGAGTCAAATATGTACTTGATTCTCTCAACATTCTTTCACACCTGTGAAATGAAAAAATATTGTCTATTGGGGAAGCACTGTAGAGATTCAGTGCACAAGACACTTATTGGGGTTAGCGTGAACCAAAACTACAGACTCCAGGAAGAAAGCAAGTGTTCAGCACAAACCATATTGTTTGCATGGATGGTTTAGGCACAGTGATCTTCTTAACAGGGCATGATGGGAATCCTGCTGAAATCCAGGTTCCCAGATGCTAGCCATAGACCAACATTGTAAGTAGGCTTTCTAGAGTAACTGTTTGCTATGTTAATTCTTTTCTTTATATATCTAGCTGTTCTTTAAATAATCATATATGATTGTGAAACCTGGACCTGGAGGAATAGATACTAAACAGTTGCCCTTAACAGGGAAATAAAGAATACATAGCAAGTCCTTTTTATTTTTGGAAGATCTTGACAAGGTGGTAAAATACCCTAGTCAAGCACCCTGAGTAAATTATTTGCCTCTTCTACTTCTATACTTTCTTCTGTTCTTATACAGTGCACAGTTTTTACTTCTGATGAATTAGTTCATTTTTGGAAGTGTAGAAATAGCACTGTACTATTGTGATGCATTTTTTAAAAAGACTCTATGCTTTATGGTATAATTAAATATAATATACATATCATCCATAAAACTTCATAATTAAAGTCATATTCCAGTAATTTAAATACTCTTTGGTAGAAGACGTTTGAAATATAAACAGTATAGGCTTAGACCAATAAGATACCTGCGCTTTTGAGTCTAACATCTGCCAATCAGTAGTTAAGTAACTGTACTTAATTCTTTATAAAAGGAGATGTTGACAATGTCTAATTCATAGGGTTACAATGAAAATTAGGCACCACATACAAATCATTTGGCATTATACTTTTCATTGCTGGGGTAGTGGTGGCTACTGTATTTTCATTATCACCTATAAATGATGCTAACAGTCTTACACCATAGGATTATTAGAAAAATTCCAATCACTATAAAATGTTATTGTTGGTGTTTCTTTGGTACAAGGTAATTATTTCCAATCTGCTTGTCCTTATGAAGAAAGAGCTATATTTTACTTGTTATATTTGTAGGAAATTTCAAGATTGCTGAGATGATGAGGTAAATAAATTTGCTAAATTTTTTCTGCATTTTTTATTTCCTTTTAAAACCACATGCTGTAATTGAAATAGATTCCAGTTCTATAAATTTCTCGGTTTGGTTATTTGTTCACTAGTTATACTTCTGTAGCAAACAAGATCCTTAAAGCAGATGATGTAAGTCATGAAATGGACAGGTCTTTATGGGGTTCAGGTTGCTGAGTTGAAAAGAAACTCTGTAAATTAAGTCTATTTGCTATGAAAGATTTAGCCCAAAGTAATTAGATTTTTTTATTCTGATATAGCATTTTGGCATTTTATTTCAGAGATACAGAAAGCTCACTAAACCTTTCTATTTCCTGAATTATTTTCCTCAAAGTAAGAAATAGTACATATAGTTCAATTGGCTATATTTGATTTTTGATCATATTTTCCAGGGCCTGTGTCATTATAAAATTGAAAATATCATTGAAGGACAATTTGACCTTTAACTTAATTGTAGAATGGGAAAAAAATTGTTATACTGTGTATATCTGAGATTTCATTCGTGATAAGGCTGTTGTGTCTACATTATCATGGCAGGGTGATTCTAAGAATTATAACATTTTTATTACCTTTATTTTATGTAATTTATATAATTGTAAGTTTGTTTTCCTTTTTTTTTTCTGGTACTGAAGATTTAACACAGGGGTACTTTACCAGTGAGCCACATCCTCAGCACTTTTTATTTTTTATTTTGAGACAGGATTTCACTTAGTTGCTGAGGGCCTCACTTAGTTGCTGAGATTAGTCTTAAACTTGGGATCCTCCTGCCTCAGCCTCCCAAGTCACCTGGATTCCAGGCTTGTGCTATAGCATCTAGCTTATTGTGATCTTTTTAAAAAAAGATTTATTAAGGTGTCCCTTACATATATAAAAGACATCTTTTTTAGTGTACAGCTTTATGAGTTTTGACAAACACACATGGTAAACACTACTACTGTTAAGCTAATGAGATGAAGTATAATATATGAATATGGTATGATCAAGAGTAGTTTATTCCCATTTAAAATCAAAAATGGATTTTTTATCCAACCTTTCTTGAAAAGAATAAAAAATTGTTAAACCTTTCTTTGACATTATTATCATTTTCAAAGCCTTCAATTCTCATAAGACAGTAAGTTTTTTGTACTGCTTTAAACACTAACTGGCTTAAGTCCAAATAGTAGTTTAATTTTCTTAAGGTAATCTCAGTAGATTTCATTTAAATAGAGGATAAAAATTTATATACTATTATTTATTACCTGAAAATTTATTTATCATGTTGAATATTAAAGCTTCTAAATGATAAACCAAAGTAATACAAATTTTAAAAAAATAGCTGGCCAGGATTATATGCTTATAATCCTAGCTACTTGAGAAATTGAGGCAGGAGGATTGCAAGTTTGAGGCCAGTGGGGGCAACTTAGAGAGACTTTGTCTCAAAATAGAAAGAACTAGGGATGTAGCTCAGTGGTAGGGTGCTTGCCTCACCTGTGTGAAGCCCTACATTCATTTCCTAGTACCACATGCACAAATAGCCATGTCACAATTTTAGACAAAATTTAAAAAAACGTTTCTGAGTGACCTAAACATAAGCCTAGCAATCTCAACATTATTCTAGATTTGTATTGGTTATTCATCTTTTATGTAGTCTTAGATATGTACAAAAAATGTTTTTTTTGAAACTCAAAATGAAGAGTGAATCTTCTTTAATATCAAACCTGTACTTGTTTCTTTCCTCCATAAATATTCAATTCTGAGTTGAACTTGAGAGTTAAGCAAATATGTATTTCATTTTCAGCTAAAGTACAGTTTTTTTCTTACCCATGCATGTAGGAAGTTGAAAACTGCAACAAAATATTCATTGCTGTTCCATGAATATTAGGGCATCCTTATTTCACAGAATTTCAGAATATATTTAGGGTTAAACAGTAAATACCACCAAAGTGTGCAGATAGACTCTGGCTCTCCGAGCACATTTTTTCTCTCAAAGTCTCAAATTCTCAGACTGAGCCGAACAGTCAGAGCCAGAGTCCCTCATCCAGTCATGTACTTATATTGAAAGGAAAGGAAAATACCATTCAATGTTATCTGGTAGTTCTCCTAGCTGTTTTTCAATAGTTTTAAGGCTTGTTAATATTCTATTACTCTCAAGCAGTTTTGAAAACATTTTAAGATTTCTTTTTTATAATTTGTTTCTACATGTTTGTTTGTAGTACTGGGGATTGAAGTCAGGGATGCTCTACCACCTAGCTACATCCCCAGCTCTTTGATTTATCTTTTTATTTTGAAACAGGGTTTTGCTAAGTTGCCCATGCTGGCCTCTCTTGCCTTAACTTGCCAAGTTGTTGCGATTACAGGCATGCAGCACTATGTCTGGCTCAGTTTGTTTTGTTTTTTAATCCATGAATCTTGTCACTTGAAGTCAAAAGGTTTTCTCCAGAGCTTTGCAGAAATTGGTTCATAGGAAATGTCTATTGAGTAGGCTCTTCAACAAGGCTCTAAGCAACATCTGGCCTGCTTTTTCTTTTTTTTTTTAAGAGAGAGTGAGAGAGGGAGAGAGAGAGGATAGAGAGAGAATTTTAATATTTATTTTTCAGTTATTGGCGGACACAACATCTTTGTATGTGGTGCTGAGGATCGAACCCGAGCCGCAGGCATGCCAGGCGAGCGGGCTACCGCTTGAGCCACATCCCCAGCCCCAGGCCTGCTTTTTCTTGAAAGTCCCCTGGCCACTCAAATTTTTAACCCAACACCTGTAGTAACTCTTCCTTGCATGCTAAATGGCATCTGTGTATGAAGCATATACCCACTGATTCATCTTAGGTTTTGTGAGAGTATTTATTATTTTTTTCCAGATATGATGGTGACACTTAAGAATTCAGCCATTATCCAAATCACATATTTCTGAACACAGAAAAATACATATTTCTAGTACCAGTCAATAAAGAGAATAAAAACAAGAATATACTCATATAACCTATATACAAACAACTTTAATAAAGTATAATTTTTGACAGACCTAGAAATATTATTGTTTGAATGCTAATGACCCCTAAGATTTTTATCAAACTTTTAATATAATTTCAAAGTGAATAAACTTCTTATGATTTTACTCTTTATCTTGAAAGGTTGGAGCAGTTCCTCAACTACTAATCAGTTACCAACCAAAAGAAATTGTGCATGTGTTTTCATATTTTCACACAATTTGTATGTGTGTACAAATTGCAGATGTGCAGTACAAATTGCAAAATTTTTCTCTTGCTAGATTTTTAAGACCCATTTCATTTTTTGTGCCATCTACAAAATGTTATGACCAAATAATGATTTGACAATACCATTATTTTAAATTATGTTAAAATTATCCCAAAATAATAGAAAATATTATTTTATATATATCCTTTTTATTGGATTTTAAAATTACAAAGAAATGTGCACTTAAAAAATGTGTGTGACAGACTTTGAATTGGTAGTATCAAACATCTGAATTTAATTGCAAGTATGATAAATCTAAAACAAAGAAGACATAAATATATAATCACACACATATGATAATGCTTAGTTTACATTTTAGATATCAGGTCCATCTCTGTCCTAAAAGTATGGACAACAAATTTTGTACTCCTTATTCATGACATTTAATTCACCAAGCACCAAGGCAAAATGAAGACTGACTCACCTCTTATTGAAGTAAATGCCTGTGACAAACATTTGTACAATATCATGTAAAAAGCAAATTCAAATCAGTGTTTTTAAAAAAATATAATCTTTGGTAATTTTCCTCTTTTAATGTTCTGACCTAGACAATAATGTACTATTTTGGAACAAAGACTGTCATGCCATTTCCAATTTTGGACTAGAAATTGTCCTTATGGTATGATATGAGATATAAACAATTGAAATTTTTAAAAGGCAAAAATAAAAAGTTGAAAGAAAAGAATGACTTCCTCTTCTGCATGTGAGGACAGGGTCTTAAGGATCCCACTGACCTTCATATCCATGTCACTCCAGACTCATCCTCGGGTTGGTGGTCCTTTCATTGTCTGATTCTCCATGATCTCTATGGCTACACAGAGACTATTGAATGTGAGGCCATCCTACTTGATACTTAGACCTTCATTTTTCTCAGCACCCTCTTGGAACAAAGAAGTTATGGGCGGGGGGGGGTGAGGGGCTTCAGATGTTCTCCCATTGTTTTTCTGTACCTGTTGCAGGTACAGTGGTGTTTCATTGCTCGGTCTGTGTCAGTGCTGTTGGGTGCCCACCAGAGGCAGAGGCCTTACTTGCACAATTCCCTTTCCTCTTCACAGTGGCAGTTGCTGTAACATTCTTGGCTAGGTCAGATGCTTTTACACAGTTTTTAAAACATTCTTAAGCAAACTTGTCTATGTTTAACAAACAGCCATTTGGGGGATCCATAGCTACCTTCATAAATTGTTTTCCACAGATAAAGCACAATGAAATAGAGCAACTTAAGTTTTTACCCAAGTACCACCTGTTAATAAACAGTTTCCATCAACAAGATGGACTTTTTGGTATCCCCTATTACAGTAGTGTGGTAAAATGGTTCCAAACCTTCCAATTCATTGTCATTATTTTATCAGAGTTGTCTTTAGGTTTAGGCTTAGAATCTTCCTCTCGCAGAAAATCACACTGAATTGAGTAATTCCTTCCAACTCTTTTTGACACCAGTGAGAGCATGCTTGCTCTGGTTGGTGCATAAGAGGTGGTTGGGGGCAGATAAGTCAGAAAAAGACGTGCTTTCTGTGTTAAGTACAACTTGGGGCTCACCAGCTACCAATGGCTTCCTTTGTCTTGCAGTAAAAACTGAAAGTGGAATTAACCAAATGAACACAGTCCTGCTGCTCACTGCTATATGAGTGTTAAAGACCTATCATATTGCTATCTGGGCTACTCAGTCTCTGTCCATTCCTGTGAATGTGCACTGCTCAGTGTACAAAGTTCAAATGTTACTATTTTTTAATCAATCCCTTACTTGGGAGTTCTTAGTGACAGCTCAATAACATCCCTGGGATGTTATTGAAAACTTGGTTTGGACAGCTGTAGCCATTTAGAGTTTTCCATATTTAAAAGTATGAGGCACAAATAGTGGCCTCACAAAAATGTCTATATTCTAATCCTGGGAACCTGTGACTGTTATGTTTACATGGCAAAAGGAACTTTGCAGAAGCTTGAGATGGGGAGGTTCTCCTGCAGTTCCTTTTAAGGCTTTAGGGACAATTAAAATAAAAATGTTAAAATGAGACATGATGGTTAAAAGCATGGACTCTGTAGCCAAACTGCTGTGTGATTATGGATAATTTGTTTTTCTATGCCTCACTTTTCACCTCTGAAAAATAGAACTAAACTATTGTTGTGAGGATTAGATGAGAGGAGTAGGATAGTATGTGGCACAACACAAATACTCACAAGTGTTAGCTATTTCTTATTTACATAGCAGTTCCATGTGGAAGAACATTTCTTCTGATCTTTGCTCTAGATCTGAGAGCAGATGATCTAGCTGGAATAGCACAGTTTACACTGGATTTTGTGTAGTGATTTCTTTCTTATCCTTGTTAGTCTTCGAATTTTATGAATGTAGTTGACTTGTTCTCATATTACACTATGTAATTGGATATGTTAATTCTTCACTTAGAAATCTTCCTTTTAATGCATTGGCTCAATTTACAACTATCATGGTTTTATCTTTGATGCAAAAACATGCACCCTTTTTCATCTACCTGGGAGCTATAGATGGTATGGTATTATTCTAGTATTTGATCTTCTTTTATGTTTATTATTTCTTCACTCATTGATATAGACTCTCTAGCCATTTGTTTACTAGAGCATGATAACCTCTAGAACTGGAAATTCAGTCATTCATTCAATAAAATATTTCTTCAACAAAGATCTGTTTATTCCTTGTGCATACTACAAAAGGAACAGTTCCCACACCTTTCAGGATGCTTATTGTGTAGTCAGCAAGACAGTGCCAAAAGCACATGATTATGATTAGAGATGTGCACCAATGTCGTAGATTGGCAAAAAAGAAGGGCTGAGGGAGTTCAATAAATCTGGCCAGATTTAGGACTCACTAAGTATGTAGGAGTTGACCATGCAGAGAGAGCACATCATAGAGCATTCTGAAACACCTTAAATAAGCACCTTTCTATGTAATCTATGATCTTAATTACAGTCAGCTTCCTTCATCATGGAACACAATGTTTGACATTCTACCTTAAGTTAAACAAGAAATTCAGACTTGAAATCACTGCCTCCATATTAAATTATCTGAAGCATAATGATTACATTAAACCTTACTGTGTAGTCTCAGGCAAAAAGATTGTTGGTAAGGAATGTAGCATCAGCCCTACCATTTCAACTGAAAGATCTAGATAATGACAGCTTATAAAATTGACTCACCCCAAAGTAACAACAAGTTTAATATCAACTTGGCAAAAAATAATCTTAACATCAAAAAGACTTTTTGAAAGTTGTAAAGCAATAATCTTTTGAATGTCAAAACAGGTAGTAAAGAGGTAATACATAAAAGAGGTAACATTCTTGGGTGTTTTGGGGGGTGGGGTGGGGTGTGTTCTTTTTTTGTCTTTTTTAGAACTGGGGTTTGATTCCAGGATTTTGCAAATGCAAGGCAGACACTTTGCCACTGAGCTACATCCCAACCCAACATTCTTAATATATAAATAAAAATTTTAATTGTAATAACCAAAGCAGAATACATGAGAGGAACAGAAAATATGAGCAAGCGCGTGAGCCTGCACATACACACACACACACACACACACACACACACACACACACACACACACATTTAAAAAATACCCGTTAAACATATAAAAAGATACTCAACTTTATTTTTAATAAAAACATAAATTAAAGCTACTGTTGGAGAGTCTTAGGGGAAATAGATACTTATTAATCACTGGTGGGAATAGAAAAATGGTACAGTTCCTTTGGAGGGGAATTGAGCATTCTCTAACAACATATAAGTATATATTTTTTCCTTAGCAATCCCATTCCTGAGAATTTACTCTGAAGATGCACCCCCAAAATACAGGAAAAAGAGGGAAAAACATTTGCATATACACAAGATTCTCTGTTTAGGTGTTTTTTATAATGATAAAAAGTTAGAAATAATGTAACTGCCATATGAAGATTGACTGAATAAACATAGGATGCTGTAGAAAATAATTCAGAAAATCTCCCTGAACTAATGAGTGATTTTTCAAATTATTGTTAGCAGAATTTATCAAGGTAGTTCACATTAGCAGATTAAGGGGAAAGATTTCATAAAGTTGTCAACAATGCAGAAAAAGTTTTCAGTTAAATTTGAAATACAGCCTTGATTTTAAACAATTCTTGGCAAAGAACAGAAAAACATCCTTAACTTGATAAAACATGGCTACATGACATTTACAGCCCCAAATCGTTTAATGATGAATTTGAACAAAACAAGAGTGTCTATTACTTCTTTTCATCAGCATTGTTTTGGAAGCCCTAGCTACTGCACTAGGACAAGAAAATGAAATATAAAAGGGGGGATGTTCTTTATTTGCATATTTATGAATATATAGAGAATATATGCAAAAACCTATTCATAACTCATTAATAAGATAATGCGGTTCCTGGATATAAAATCTGTACAGACAAATCAATTCTATCTCAAACAAGTAATAGTTGCTTAGAAAATGAACTATTATAATATTTATAGTAGTATTAAATAATATCAAGGACCTTATTATAAATTCAACAAAAGAAATATAAGAATTTTATGTAGAAAATAAACCTTTGTTGAAAAAATAAAAGAATATCAAAAGGAAAATGAAACTGGAGCCATCTTGAAATTAGAGAAAAAGATGGAAGAGTGACTTAATAATTGTTATGGTTGGTGAGATGTTGAATTGTACATTCTCTTACTTTTTTCATTTCTCTCAATTGAATTGTTTATGAGAATGCATTTTACAAAAACAGTGAAGTCATTATTCTTTTTTTCATTTGTTCATAGTAGTTATTCTTGACATTAGATTCATTTGGACTAATTATAAATGCATGGAATATAATTTGCTCCAATTTAGTCCCTTCACCCTCCCCATCCTCCCTCCCACTGTTCCCTTTCATCCACTTTACTGATCTATTTATTTACATTTTTTAAAATTAGTATCTTATAGATATTCAAAATGATGAGTTTCATTATAGTATATTCACATATGTGCATTGGAAAGTTAGTTTGGGTTCATTCCACAGTTTTTCCCTACCCACTCCCCATTCCCTTCTTTTTCTTTTATTGATTTTATTTTTTTTAATACACGACAATGGACAATTCTTATTACACATATAGAGCACAATTTTTTTATCTTTGTATAAAGTATGTTCACGCCAATTCATGTTATTCATGTACTTGTTTTTTTTTTTGCATTACAATTCTTATTACACTTATACACCACAATTTTTCGTATCTCTCTATATAAAGTAGGTTGACACCCAATTTGTGTCTTCAGACATATTCTTTGGATAATGATGTCCATCACATTCATTAGGAGACTAATCCCCTGCCTCCTTCCTTTCCCTCACTCCCCTCTTCCCTATCTAGAATCCATCTATTCATCTCATGTTCCTCCTCCCTACCCTATTATGAGTCAGCCTCCTTATATCAGAGAAAACATTTGGCATTTGTTTTTGGGGGATTGACTAACTTCACTTAGCATTATCTTCTCCAATGCCATCCATTTACCTGCAAATGCCATGATTTTATTCTGTTTTAAAAATGTTCATAGTGTATATATGCCACATTTTTAAAAATCCATTCATCCACTGAAGGGCATGTAGGTTGGCTCCACAGTTTAGCTGTTGTGAATTGTGCTGCTATAAACATTGATGTGGCTGTGTCCCTGTAGTATGTTGTTTTTAAGTCCTTTGGGTATAGTCCAGGGAGAGGAATAGCTCGGTCAAATGGTGGTTCCATTCCCAGATTTTCAAAGAATCTCCATACCGCTTTCCAGATTGGCTGCACCAATTTGCAGTCCCACCAGCAATGTATGAGTGTGCCTTTTTCCCCACATCCTCTCCAATACTTATTGTTGTTTGTCTTCATAATAGCTGCCATTCTGACTGGAATTGTATCTTAGTTTTGATTTGCATTTCTCTGATTGCTAGAGATGTTGAAAATTTTTTCATATATTTGTTGATTGATTATATATCCTTTTCTGAGAAGTGTTTGTTCAAGTCCTTGGCCCATTTTTTGATTGGGTTACTTGTTTTCTCAGTGCTTAGCTTTTTGAGTTTTTATATACCCAAGAGATTAGTGCTCTATCTGATGTGTGAGGGGTAAAAATTTTCTCCCAGGATGTAGGCTCTCTGTTCACCTCACGGATTGTTTTCTTTTGCTGAGAAAAAAACTTTTTAGTTTGAATCCATCCCATTTATTGATTCCTGGTTTTAATTCTTGTGCCATTGGGGTCTTATTAAGGAAGTTGTGGCCTAACCCACATGATGAAGTTTAGGGCCTACTTTTTTCTTCTATTAGACGAAGAGTCTCTGGCTTAATTCCTAGGTCCTTGATCCATTTTGAGTTAAGTTTTGTGCATGGTGAGAGTTATGAGTTTAATTTCATTTTGTAGCATATGGATTTTCAGTTTTCCCAGCACCATTTGTTGAAAATGCTATCTTTTCTCCAGTGCATGTTTTTGGCACCTTTGTCTAAAATAAGATGATTGTAATTTTGTGTGTTAGTCTCTGTGTCCTCTATTCTGTACCATTGGTCTACCAGTCTGTTTTAGTGCTGAAACCATGCTGTTTTTGTTACTATTTCTGTGTAGTATAGTTTAAGGTCTCATAGAGCGATACTCCCTGCTTCACTCTTCCTGCTAAGGATTTCTTTAGCTATTCTTGGTCTCTTATTTTTCCAGATGAATTTCATGATTGCTTTTTCTATTTCTATGAGGAATGCCATTGAGATTTTGATTGGAATTGCATTCAATCTATATAGCGCTTTTGGTAGTATGGTCATTTTGATAATATTAATTCTGCCTATCCAAGAACAAGGTCGATCTTTCCAGAAATAGTAAATGAATTCAGCAAAGGAGCAGGATATAAATCAATACCCATAAATCAAAGGTATTTCTGTATATCAGTGACAAAGCCTCTGAGAAGGAAATGAGGAAAACTACTCCATTCACAATAACCTCAAAAAAAAATGATACTTGAGAATCAATGAAAGAAGTCAAAGATCTATACAATGAAAACTACAGAACCCTAAAGAGAGAAATCAAAGAAGATCTTAGAAGATGGAAATATCTACACATTCCCTTCTTAAAAGGAGAAAGGGAGGAGGAGGGAGGGAGAGGGGGAAGGTGGGCAGGGTCAGATCAGAATATGATAGCCCAAAGGGTGAGGTTTTGGCCTGCTGAGAACTTCTAACTGAAGGAGATTGGAATCCCAAAAGCAACCTCAGCAGCAAAGCCTCTGCTCTCCTTCTGCCCTCCTGCCCTCCTGTCCATTCACCCTTCTCTCCCAAAGCCAGTCATAAAACCTAGAAAGCGCTCTCTCTCTTTCTCTTTCTCTTTCTTTCCCTCCCTGCTATTCCCTTACTGTCCCCCTACCCTCCCTTACCCCTCCCTTAGAAACCCTCACTCCAGACAGGACCTGCCTTAGGTCCAGAAGGAAAGAAAGCTATACAGAGAGGCCAAGAAGAATCTGACCAGACAGGGCTTTCTGGGACCCTGGCAGCCTTTTACCATTAGCTCACACCCCCTTTTCCAGTCATTTCTACATGGCCATCCATTCTTCATGGAACATAAACAAAAAAACAGAGGAGTTTTCCCTGGATCTGTAGGTCTTTATTTCTGAAGGCTTTTAGGTCAAATAAAATTCTATTAAATAATTGTTATGAATTTTAAAATGTAAAGATATATACTAGTTCATAAATTAGAAGAAGCAGTTTATAAAGATAGACTCTTTCTGAAACTCATCTGAATTTTTATTGCAGTTCCTGGACCTTTTATACAGCTATAGAATTAAGATACTATATTAGTGGTAAGAGGATAAACAGTCCGGTAAGACAGAATAGAAAACTCAGAAAGTGATTGCCACATGATTTATGATTGAGGTGGGACTGCAGATCAGTGGTGGAAAATGTCAGTCTTTTTAATGAGTAGTGCTGAGACAATTGAGTATTTATGTGAAATTGAATGAAATTAAAGCTCCTACTATACACCGTAGTCAATAATTCTGTGTGACATATAGAATTAAGTGTGAATGGCAAAACTATAAAATGCTTTCAAGATAATACCTTTATGATTTTGTAGTGGGGTAAGTTTTCTTAAATATGATATAAAAAGCACTGATTGTAAAGGAAGATATTAAGAAATTTGAATATTACTAGCAGTAAGTATTTATCATAATCAGAAGACACCATGGCAGAGAAAAGTCATTCTTAACATTCAAAACTAACACTTGGTGTTAGAAGTTAGCAATGGTTGCTATCTTTTGGAAGAGTGAATTGCATAGGGTGGGGGGAAGGACACTCCCAGGAGGCTGATCATATCTTACCTAGATCTGATACTAGTTATACAGGTGTATTCACTTTGTGGAAGTTCAGCAAACTGTACTAACAATTTGTGCATTTTAAAATGTATATGCTCTACTTCAACAAAAAGTCTTTATAAAGGAAAACTACTAAGAAGCTATTTGTAAAACATTTGTCCAGCAAAATAATAGAGACCTCCTACAGCTCAACAAGATAGACATCTCAATAGAAAATCGAGCAAAATAATTGAACACACTTCAGAAAAGAGGAAATCATATATTTGATTTATTCTAAAAGGTGCTCAACCTTATTAATCTTCAGAGGAATGCAAATTAAAATGATTGATCTCTTTATACCAAAATTGGCTAACATGAAGAATCTGAGAAAACAGTACCTAATGAGGATGTGGAGCAATGGGAACACTACTGCACTTGGGCTAGGAATAAAAGTTGGCACAACCACCTTGGGAAATGGATTGTCATTACATAGTAGGTATGGAGGTAACATTCCAGGTGACTTAGTGATTCCTCTGTTTCAGAAATGGGTGCTTATGGGCACTAGAAGATGTTCAGAAGAGCCTGTTAAATATATCCAAACACTTGAAGTAATTCAAATGTCTATCAACACAAGAATGTGTACATAAACTGTAGCATATTTATACAGCCATGTACTACATAATAGAATGAACTTTTCTGCAGAAAAATTCATATATGAATATGTATGTATATATATAAATATAAATGTATACATATTCACATTTTTCATAAAATTTCAGAAGTGTTTCTTAACTTTCTGAAGTTCATCCCAGATGTCCAGGTACAAGCCCCTCTTCTAAAAGTACCCTCATTTGTCAATCAAAGAAGATGCATAAAAGGTATTATGTGTATATTTAATGATATCAGCCTGAGCCCATTTAGGTTTGTTAATGCAACAGTGGAATGCAGCCTCCAGGCCTTCCCATTGTTGCATTTGTTTATATTGTCTTCATATTTGTTTAAATTAGAAAGTAATACATTTTTAACAGCACTGTTGAGGTATAATTTGCATTTCATAACATTTCCCTTATGTAAGTATAAAATTCATCGATTTTTGAAACCTCTATAGAGTTTTGCATCTGCCATCACTATACAAGTTCAGAACATTCCCATCACCTCCCAAAATTTCCTCAAGCCACATTTGCCATCAATCAAATGTGTATTTTCAAATGTAGTGTGTTGATTACTTCATGTATTTCAAATAACTCATTAAAAGTAGCATAACACATTGTTGAATAGAAACTTGAAAAACATCAACCAAAATCTTTTGTTAAGTGTATTTTGAGGTTCTGTATACATACTTGATTAAAATCAGCTTATTTGCATCTGTTCTCTATTGTCAGTTTCAAAAAAGGGAACATACTGAACAGTTGATTTCTCCCTTCATATGTTCTTGGTGGGTGAATGTTGTCATGTTGTTCTGGGGGGGTTTTTAGTTTTAAAAATTTTAGTTGGTTTTGGGGAAAATGTTCAGTTATACAAATGGCCATTTTATATGGCAGTCTGTATAGTACTAATTTCTGAGAGAATAAATCATACAAAATAGAATGAAGAATAGAAGTTAGACTATATAGTTAAATTAAAACATAAATATCAAATTGTAAATTATTTTCTTTATTAGGAGTAACTAAAGAGAAGAATGTATTGATCAACTGTGATATTAAATGTCTCAGACTTTAGAACAGTATAACAAGTATTTTAAAAGCTTTTCTTGGCTTTGTTCTACCACTTCATATTAAGATGCTGAATATAATATAGAAGTACATATTGAATATAAATATTATGTGAGCATATTATACTATTATGTATCATTGGGCTTCCTCAAGTGATGTTTTTAACATACTTTTATTATACATACTATATACTATTATTATAGAAATTATTATTTCTGCTTAAAGGTGATTGTGTGGTTGGGAAATGCAGATATATTATGTGTAAAATTAAATATTTTTCTAAAAAAGTATAACATCAGATGTTCATGAATTTTGGAAATAAAAATACATAATGCCTAGCTAGTTCCTAAGAGGTAGGCTATATCTTCTGTTTATCAAAGTATTTACTCTGCATTATCGGTGGAGCTAACTTTTATTGAGGTTTCTCTGTTGCCAGGTACTTTATTACCAAGGTTGCCATTAGAACCGGGAATGACATTACTCACTATCAGGATTGAGAAAATTGGTCTGAAAGATGCTGGACAGTGCATCGATCCCTATATTACAGTTAGTGTAAAGGGTAAATAACTGGCAAATTGCATTATTTTTTTCTCATATGGGACAAAGTTTTTGACAGGGGATGATCTTGTATATGTGACAACTTACTTTAATGCATTCTATAATGAGGCAAAATCCTAGAAGAGATCATAACAGAACATAGTTCGAAAGACTTACAAAAAAATATTTCCTACTTATACACTCACTTTTGCTTTTGAGTTTGTATAGATTTTTGCTCTTCAGATTCCATCTAACGTGCAGACTAAACATACACATTGTCCTTAAAAGCAGCTACAGCCTTCAGGATGTAGATTAACAAAAGCACCCTTCACCTTCTCCTACCCAGTCTATATTCATTTCTCTCCACAAAACCCCATGTCCTGTTTTCCCATCTCTCCTGCTTCAGCCCCTTCTTCTTCCTGTGCTACTGAGGTATCTACTTAGGTGAGTCCTACAGAGGCAGATGAAAATCAGGGGACAGGGAAATAGAGTGCGACCATAACATCCATGCCCTGAAAGCAATCCCGTGGGATGATGATGTGATTAAGGAATAAATTATACCATTTTACAGAAATAACTATAGTTAGTACAAACGGCTTATTTTAATCTATAGTTTTGCACCAAAGGAACAGATTGGTGCTGAAATTAAATGGAGGAACTTTTATCAATTGACCACAAAGAAAAACATTTATTTAAAGAACATAATCCACAGCACTAATACTGGTACACTTTTAAATTCCGATGTTACCAGTTATCAAATATATAGTATACTGGAAAATATTTACATTGTTTGATAGGCCATTTGTAAAACTGCATACTCATTCAGAAAGTATACTTAAAACACAAAAATATTTAACGATGTTGTAAATGTTAAATTACCTTTGCATATGTTAAACTGAAATATTTTTATGTAAATATTTTTTAATTATTAAATGTACTAAATTGTTTTTGAGCTTTTTGAGACACATAAATGAATAACACATAAACACTGAGGAGTTATTAAATGAGTCCATGTTGCATTTGACTAAACTGAGATTTTAAAACCCAGAAAATTAAAACTATATATAACGTACCATCTGGTTGTTGTAAATTCAGGGTATGTTGTAAACAGTATAACCAGAATTTAGATAATATATATGAAAAATTATTCATTAACAAAAAGGTTTTTGTTGGCTGTTCTCATCCATTTTTGGTTCTTAACAGGGAAATTATGATAAGGTTAGGTTTAAAGGCTTTTCTAAATAAGTCATACTTGATCAAAGTTAGAAATTGGTGGCAGAGCTCCATTGTGGCAAATTATATACTCCAGATTTTTTTTTTTTCGCATAGAAAAATACAGTGGGCTATTCCCTAAGAAAAACATGTTTGTTCTTTTTACCACTTCACTATGAAGATCAAGTTCTGTCCACTTGGCCATGTAAAGGCTTCCTTGTCCCCTTCATGAGGTCTCCTATCCAGTCTATATTCATTTCTCTCCACATACCCCATGAACTTCAACAACTCTCACATACTTGCTCACACCAAATAGGAATCTCTTAGCCTGAGAATCTCCTCTCAGCTCTTTCCATGCCTCTTTAGGAACTGTAACCTTTGCAGTTTCTATATTTTCCGTCTGTATATGTGAATGCTCATAAGCAGAAACTTGTTTCTCCAGATCTGAATGGCATAGATTTAACTCCTGTGCAAGATACTCCTGTGGCTTCAAGAAAAGAAGATACATATGTTCATTTTAATGTGGACATTGAGCTCCAGAAGCATATTGAAAAATTAACCAAAGGTTTGTAATTATCAGTTACTGACTTCTTAAGGACACAGTACTTATCTGGGTTTGTGTTCATAGTGTACTTAACACAAGATCTTATGTCACATAGTTATGAATATTGACTTAAAGTCAAATCAATTTTTTTTAAAATATGAGAATTAGCAGTTGCATTATCTAGTTGTGTAATAATGTGGTTAAATATTATTTGATAGGGAAGTTTTTCTCATAATACAGAGTTAAGGAAGCAGGTTCCCTAATAATTACCTTAAGTCCTTTTAGGAACCTAATGATTACTTTCTAACAGTTAAATTATTTTTTTTTCTTTCAATAAGATGCATTGGGTAAAAAAATACTATAACTGGCAGTTAGTTTGTAAGAATATGGAAAGGACAATCTGGGCGTGGTTGTTTCAGGAGGGAGAGAAATGATATAAGGTAGAATTTTTTTTTAAAGGAACTCTTAAATTTCTATTCTATCTAATATAGGTGCTTATTGAAACTATTTTTATAGGTACTGCTGATACTTAAGTAACTTCTGTTTTTCTTGTGGTATTTAATATTTTATATTCTTTGGTAGTTTATGATTCTACCTGTGTACATAACTTACATTCTTGCTATACAATTTTGTTGTACTTTGTAGAATTAAATGATATGGAGAAATGTCACTCAGACATGCTAGTACCAGAGCTTGGAGTGACAGCCACAGTGAGTTATCAACAGTTGTGTCATCAGACTGTTTGACACGTTACTTTGTAAAATCATAGGCTTCTGGTGACACATAAGAAATGTGTGGTCTCTGGCTTATGTTGTTTGTTTTAATTCCTTAGGTGCGGCTATCTTCTTTGAATTCAAACACTACAAGCTTACAAAAAGGTTTACCAGCACCAAATGTTTTGCTTTCATGGAGATGGATGAGATTAAACCTGGGCCAACTGTAATAGAACTGTAAGTGATATACATATAGGATTCATACTGTTCTAATGGTTACTAGTTCATGTTTCTTCTTAGTCCCTCTTATCGAGAATGTAACATTGGAGTAGATCAATCATCAAAGTATTTTAAATCTATTGTGGTTACAGATACAAGAAACCCACTGACTTTAAAAGAAAGAAATTGCAGTTATTGACCAAGAAACCACTTTATCTTTATCTACATCAAACTTTGCACAAGGAATTATTCTGACATGAGTAATGTCTAATTTCTGTGAATTTTACCACTCAGTAGAAACCATCATAGCTCTGTGTAGCATATTCATCCTTCAGGAGGCAAGAAATGAGCCATACCTATAGGCCAGTGAGTCCATTGCAAAGCTGTACCACAGAACTAAAGTCCAGCACCTCATTGTTATGACTCCTTTGGATACAGGTTTATTGTAGATTTTGAAACTTGTTTTTACTTTCCTATTAATTGTGCAATTAATAGCCTGTTTCCTAATTTACCACTGTTCCTACCCTGCTTCCTGGAACAATACTGCTGTGGTAGGTATGCTCATCTTCAAACTTAATATAGCAATAAGAATGTGCTAGAGTTTACACATTTGCTCACTTTTGCTCCAATATGGTCTTTTGATTTGAATTAACTTCAAACTTTTGAATTGAAGTGGGTAGGATAGTACCAGATTGCTTTTAAAGGAAATTGGATCAGTTATGGTCTGTCTTATAGGCTGTTCCTTAGAGCTGGCCTAAATTCACCCTCATCTGATAGTTCTACTTAGAAATAGTGTGCCTTGATCAGATCAATATCCTATATGGGAGTGTTCCCCAGATTGTAGCTGTGATTTTTTTTTTCCAGATGACCAGATTGTTTTTCTGAAAGTGAGCACATTTTTAGTCATGTTGATTAGTTATTCTACATCACATTGCTATTGTTTTTAGGGTTAACATTAATGATTCTAGGGTTAACATTAAAACCATCTCAGAATAATTACAAATTTTGGGGTGGGTTTACGTCTTCTAAATCATGTCATCTAAAAATAATTGAGTCAGATGCTAATGAGATACTTTAGGAACAACTGCTGTTTTTCTGACAACTGATTGTGAAACCTTAAAACCTGCATACCTTGTCTTCATAAAGTGATGAGTATGCAACATCTGGAAAGATATTTTATTTTTTTAATATAGGTAGATATGACTGCCATTTATTTCCTATTTAGATATATTTACATTCATATGAAAATATGCAGGTCATTAGCCTATTATAATTTCACTATTTACATTACTTTTAACTTGATGAGACATAAATCTTTCATAGTACACAAGGTGTATATTTGATACACAGAACATAAAGATTTGTGAGGAGCTTTTTTGTGGGTTACATGTAGAACCCATGTATTTTAATATTCACTATTTTAAATGAACAATGCATGAAGGGAATGCAATACTTGGCCTATTTTTAAACTAGTGTAAACCCTAATCATACCATCCGTTTGCTTTTTAAAACAAATAACAGTTGTTTTAGCCCTTGCACTTCAAGAGATCTAGTCTTTAATTTTTCAGTTGTCTGTTAGGTCAGTTTTGTTTACTAGACTCATAAAACTATATGAGCCTGAAAGAATTATCAACCAAATTTAGTCTTTTCTTTCATCTGGATTGAGTTAATTTCACAAGTGCAAAAATAGTTCAGTCTACAGTAGTTCTAGGAAATGAAGAATTTGCCTTAATAAAATGTTCACTCAACTGAAACTCTGAGTAGTCAAAATTTCCAGACTGTAAACTTCTCAAGAGAAGGGCCTCATCTTCTCCATGTCATGTAAACTTTCCAAGGCACTTGGCAGCACTCTGTACTCTGTGGAGTACTCAGTACCTTTTTTGTTTGATGTTACTGATGTTTGATGTTGCTCCCTTAAAATCTACTATTAAAATGTAGCAAAACGGATACATTATTCTTTCTGTTCTCTAATACTATAAAACATGTATATCAAAGTGATAATTTAAAAAAAACAAACCTTTTTTTTTGGTTGTAGATGGACACAGTACCTTTATATTTATATGTGGTGCTGAGGATCAAACCCAGTGCCTCACATGCAACCCCAGCCCCTCAAAGTGATAATTTATATGAAGAAACATTTAGCATCCTTCACATAAGAATGCTTTTTTTTAACCTCTATTTATTTATGTGGTGCTGAGGATTAAACCCAGGGTCCTGCCTGTGCTAGGCAAGTACTCTACCACTGAGCCACAACCCCAGCTTCCACCAAAGAATGGGGTTATATGAAAAAAAAAAGAGGATGCTTTGTATGAATGTCTTTCATCAGCATTAAACAAACTTAAATTGAACATTGTCATCAGCTTAGCTTTAATTCAGACCAGAATGACCAAACCTCCCCCCCCCAAAAAAAAGGTGATTTTATCTTGAAGCAGTTAACACAAAGCAATCTGTATCTCACAAATTAGTTGTTTAAATTTACTTTCTAGTGTGGGAGGGGATGAGTTACTGGACAATAATTACAATTATAGCAATAATACTTTCAGGTTGAAACACTACTGCTTCACAAATGAAATGATTTTAGTAACTAAACTAAAACACAATTTGCTGGAGAGGACTTCTAAAACTTTTGAGATACAAAAGTATACTTGAATCAAGGGACAGTATTCTCTACACAACCTGTATATGGGCAGCTACCTTGGGCTTTGCTACAGAAGTGGTACAATCAATCAGATGGATGTAAGGAGAGGCAACTATGGGTGGGTTCAGAACTGCTCAGTTAAACTACGTAGAACGCATTATAACTTACTAATAGAATAAATACAAAAAAGGCTTTAGAGGGAAAACTACTGTTGCTTTGAATAAAATAATAAATCTGCCTTTTCTTGAAAATCTATCTTCCTAGCTGACATCACCTTTATTTAAATGCTATTTTAAAATTAGAAGTTATAGTAACTTCAGCATTGCCTTGTGTCCTGTAGAGGTTGAAAGATACATTCAAAATGTGTTTGTGACTTAAATTTTATTTTACATGGTTAAAAATGGCATAAGCTATTATATGGTTTTCCTCTTACACACAGCTGCTGCTTCTAATATTAAATGGAGGTTATGTAGATAGAATTTGAGTCCTTTAGGAAGAATTCATTTTGATTCTGAGTTATCTTCAGTAGTTTAGAGATTTTGTTTCACACAGATTTTGTTTCACACTGAAGCTTTTGCCCCTATTTTGAGAATACTTAGGGGACATAAAAAAACAATGATATGTTATGTTCTAGGCTTCAACAATCCTATTACTTTCTAGAATTTAAAAGAATGGAAGAATATGGTCTAGCAGTAAACAAAAGTATCAGGCTTTTATAATTTTATTTAAATCTTAAACCTCTTAAAATGTACTGTTAAAATTGCTGTAATTAAAATTACAGTTCTGGAGAGCTAGTTCTTAGAAACATTGTTTTAAAGACAGTAGTTACAGATTCAGGACTTGCTTTAATTGTTTTTTAAATAAAATATGTTTGAGTATCTATCAAAAAAAAAAAGAATTTAATTCAGCCCGTAGTTGCTGAGTAAAGACATTATAAGCCTTAGAGTTTCATTCATTCTTAGAGGATTATACTTTTCTAATTTTTTTATCATATTCCTTGAAAATCAGTGGGAAGGTATGGGAAAGAGAAGAGTGTGTTGTGTACATTTTTAAAAAGAAATTTCCTTATTTTTTATAGACACAACATACCACCTTATATTTTACTGTTATAATGCAATAATGGCAAAAGCAGTAGCTCTTGCTACTAATGTAAACTCATTCTCAGAAAAGCATTCTCACATGGACAGTGGTTAGAAAAAAGTACATGAATGTGCTACAAAAATAGAGCCACAAGACTTCTCACAAGTAAAAGAAATCCTCTGTAGAAGTCCACAGTTGACCAAGGTCCAGCCTCCTTAACAGTGAGCAACAGGGATATGCTGCCAAGTCACCATCTTCAGTTCTGAGAGTGCGTTTACATGCTTCCCCAATGGCACAAAGTCTCATGACGATCCAATGAATCAACAGACACTTGGGAAATATTAATAAACAATTTTTATGAACTATTACAACAAAGAACTTCAGCAAGAAGGAAAATGAAGTTTATGATCTTTGAGTAAACATTTTTAGCCCAACAGTCTCTGCAACCAGATATTGAAAGAGAAAAAAAAATCAAGCTTAAAAAACACCATTTCTCTGTTATCAACTGGAATACACTAATAATAGGATAATGGAAATATAAGTTCTTAAAGCATTTCCACAGGAAATGTCCATAATTATGACATTCTAAATCATTTAGCAATTGTATATGCTACATTAACTAAAACAAAGGTATTCCTTATTGCACATTTTTAAATTGGAAGGATACTCTAGCTTAAGTGGGGGATATTTAGGGGGAAAATATTTTGGCTCAAAATGTATACTGCGCCAAGGCAGCTTCATTCTGAAAACATAAACCATTTAAAATAAACTTTTATATTTTGAAGCCAATAATCCTTTAACTCTGACTAAGTGTCAGAGGTTAATTTTATGGGCCCTGTTTTAAGGCCTGTGAACAGCCCTCACTACTCTTGAGAATTAGGTGGAGGTTCATCTTTAAAGCCTGAAGGCATTAAGTCTTTTGCAGCAGGTGGTGGCCCATAGTCTTGGGGACCATGAGTTGGAGGTGGTAATGGGGCACCAGGAATGAAGTACTCTCTTGGGCCAAATGAGCCTAAAGGTCTGAATGGTGCTGGTGCAGGTCCTGGAAAAAAATCACGAGGGTCAAAAGGCAAATCCCATTTTCCAGGTCTAACACCTGGTGCATATTCTCTGAAGCCTATTGGTGGACGCATACCAGGACCTGGAAAATAAAAAAGGAAGTTATGTAAATACCCAGAAATTTCTGAACTAGGGTGATTTCCAGTATGTTAATATAGTCTTTAATTTCTTCCAAGCCTAGAACATCAGCTGGTGAACATCCTGACTTGCCAGATGAGGCAAACTGAGATGGAACAAGTTTAGGTTATAGCCTTTGACCAACCAGCCATGAAGTAACATATTAAGGATTTAACATGGCTCTACCTAGCTCCAGGCTTGTCTTTTTTCTTTCCCTACTATATAATTGCAGAATTATTTCTATCTCACAAGAGCTCCATTTATATTTGGAAGTATTACCATGACAAGATGATAGATTATGAAATAAGAACTTTACTACATCAAAGAAATTTTGATAAAAGGAAATCTCACTATTTATTACTGTATCCATTAAAAATTCATGAAGTATTTCAGCATGGACTTTACACATGCCATCAGAATCAAGGTGCATGCATGCCCTCGGAAAAGGCCTTCCACAGCCACCTAATTAAACCAGGAACATTTATTAGGTCACTGTTAAATCCTCTTTAACACTTCCCTCTGACATTTTTCAAGGTAAGGAGGGTTTGACTTTTCCTTTTCTATATTCTATAACCTACTGCTTATGCTTCCATTATGGGTGATTACAAACTTTATGTTATAGGATTTTCATATATGTGACAAAATTTTAAGTTATGGCATGCGTCTCATCCACCTTTCCATCTATTGCAGTGCATATCAACAGATTTTCAACAAACATCTGCAGAAGTAATATTTCTGGCTTTTCTGTATATAGCCCCTTATCCTTGTCTATGAGAGATAGCTATTGCCTATCTCAGTATAAGATTATGTAGTGTCCCATATGTCCCAGAAAACTGGAGGAAAAGTTAAAATGTACTCAGCTTTATCCTTTCATTGTTAAGACCCGAGATAGCAACCAACTGTTTTAGCAAGCAATAGAAGTGGAAGATGAATGTGATTTATAAGTCAATCATCATACCAAATGGTGGAGGAATTGGCCAAGGCCCAAAAGGCCCACTGTGCTGAAGTGGCGGTCCATACCAAATGGGAGGTGGTGGAGGCCGTCCCATCGGGGGTCCCATGAAGGGTACCCCTGAGAAAGGAGGGGGCCCTTTCATAGCCATATGAACCTGCAATTTAAGATTTGAAAGCAGTTAAAAGTTTTAAAATTCCTATGTATTAAGACAAAGTACCAATATCTATAAAAGCTAAAACCCAAAACCTGTCCAGAGAACACCATCAGTGCAACAAAACTCTACCCACCCCTCCTGTGTATTCCCACTGACAGCTTACAGAAGTTGGAAGGATGCCACAAGAGGGAGCAGTTTGTTACTGATTATATCTGCACAGGAAAGGGAAAGGCAAGAGAACTGGCAGGGGTTATTAACAGAGGTGATTTCTGACCAGTATGTCATGCTGTATTCACTACAATCTATTTCAAAGGGAGTCCCCCCATCCCCATCACTTCCCTTTCATCACAATAGCTCATTACTTCCATATTAAGAATGAACAGAATAAAATGAAAAATCCATTCTCTACTCATGTAATAATAGCTACTATTCTACTATATCTTCAGTAAGTCTTTCATATATTATTCAACCTCTGAGATCTTTAAGTAGACTGTCTTGTTTTAAATAAGAGGGAACAAAAGCAAATGGGATATCATAATTTGTTGAAGGCCACACTGCATATTAAAGAACTCAATCCCAGTTTTGCCTCCAAGCCATGCTTTTCCCACCTCTATTCCTCTCTAACAATGGGTCTTTGCTCTCTTTTAAATCTTCTACTACAAAGGGGTTTGGGGTCTTATCTAAGCTGCCCTTAGATTTCTCCAGAGATGTATATTCCTGGAATATATATACACTGGAACTTGAGAAGTATTTTCCATCACAGTGCTATATACACTAATTAGGAAGACAAGCCTTTAATATTTACTTTCATTTACTGTACACCATTTGAGATATTGATTTATCATTTCCTATGAGTAGTGGGTTTGAAACTAAACAATTAAAAATTTATTTTATTATAGAGCTGCAGAAGACCTACCAGATATAATAGCAACACAGTTACAAGAGAATACACTTATGTGAACAAATGAGACCATTTCTTGGGACTAGCTCAAGAGGTCATTTCAGATGATCATTGTTTCACAGAATATCTGATACCAATCTAATTCAAATCACTCAAAATAGGGTTTGCACAAATGGAGGAATTCTTAAATAATATTCTTCCAAACAAAAATAAAAATGATGAATTATATAATTTATAATGAATTTACTTTGCCTTAGAACATTCAACACAAAACACCATATAAAGTTAGAGTGATAACTTTTCACATTCTGTAGTTCATTATAGTTGTACACACTTAAGCAACATTCCCAAGTTAAGGAGAAAAGTAAGGTCAATATTGCATGCAGTTTAAAGCAAACAAGATCAGTGTCATGCTCTGAATATCCTTCCCATAAATGCACAGAATAAAACCCAATTCAGTTCTCAACCTCTAAGTACTTACTCCAACTGGATGCTCAGTCAAAGAAGTAAGGGTGGAGACTGAGGGGGTCTCAGGTTCTTGGGGAACAGTTTGCTTTTTAAAAAACAAATGGGATAGTACAAATAGAACACAAAGAAGGATAAAGCAAAGAGCAAGTACTGTAGGAAAGCTACATGTTCCTGCATGACCACATGATTCACAGTAACTACAGAACTTACCTTGCCCTCATTCGTCACCTTAGCTGGAGAAGAACTTCTGGAGCTGCTGTTCATGTGAGCTGGACCACATCCTGAGTCTGTTAGAGATCAAAGAATGGATTCAGACTTATTCTAACATGAAAAGAATAAAAATCCTCCATCCACAATTACAGATTCTTTGAAATTACTTGGTCCCTTTACCAGAGGCAACGGGTTTCCCAGATGCCTCAGAAGACCAGTACGAGGTAAAGGTCCATCCATTGACCTTGGGAAAGAAAGATCAGAGCCCTTGTATGTATTTTTCAGAAGAAATAAACCACTGGTGGACAGGTCAGAGTTCAACAATAACTAGAAAGCAACATGAAAAATGGGTTGCCCAGGGGTTGGTGTCATAGCTCAGTTGTAGAGTGTTTGCCTAGCATGTGTGAGGCACTGGATGTGATTCTCAGCACACATTTAAAAAATAAATAAAAATATCATGTCCATCTACAATTAAAAATATTTTTTTTTAAAAAATGGGTTGCCCAATACGTAAATCACAATTTATGAAGAGACTTAAGTAAAATAAAGAACTGCCTTGGGTTGATAGAACAGGAGATTAATAAGTACTGGTCCTAAACTTTAAGCTATAGACTTGAAGTATGTGTAGGCTGGCTTTTCTTTAGTCTGTATAACCTGACTTCCAATCTTACCAAGACTACAGTCCTATTTAGAATTTGAAATAAGATTCAGTATTTCATGTTGGAAATATGTATGCTACAAAAAGTTTAAGGCTACTTTTATAATATTTGGGAAAGGAACACCATAGAGATTTAATTTAAAGATAAAGGTTTACACTTCACAGTGTAAAATTTAAAAGAAAAAAACAATACAGGGACCTCCAGGAAAAAAAAAATGTTTTCTATTCTAGAACAGATTTTACAGAAAACATTCACTATGATAAAGTAAGAAATTATCTTCTATATATTGTACAGGCCCAAATTCTATGTTTTCATTAGAATATTCAAAAGGGAAAAAAAAACCTTGAAGCAGTTTACTATAAAGCAACATGTGAATGCTCACCAAATCCGTTTCTAGGCATATCTTTTTGATTAAGAGTAGCAGAAGGAGGTCTCCCAGCTGGCTCTGCTGTCAGTGGAGGGGAACATTCTCCACCATTCATGGGGGATGGACCAAAAGAGCCATTATGGCTCAGTGGACCTAAAGACAACAATGCCGTGTTACTACTTTAAGGCAGCCTTCTCCCTGACACCAACCCTCACCTCCTGCTTTAGCAAATCATTCAGATTATTTCATAACCATTACACACAGAAATAAAAAGTAATTTATGTACATTCTGCACCAAGAAATAAAATAGCTCCTTTTACAAAGTGCCCCCTACCTCTCTGAGGAGGATTTCGTAAATTTGGTCTTCCCAGCATAGGTTTTACAATCCTGGGTTCATCTTGATGCGCTGCGATCTTTTGGGTCATTTCCAATAGTCTTGAATATTGAGAAATATTCTGAATTATGAAACAGCAATCTATTCCTTCATAGATAATATCTAGCATAACCTTAAAACACTATAAAACATATAGGAAGATACCAAAATCACATACTTCTGTCTCAAATTAGCAGCTTCCCTTTTCTCTTCAGCTATAGCTCTTGCTGCAGAACGAGCTTTGAGCTATTAAAGAGAAAATATTCAAATTCAGTTGCAGTAGGCTATGCACAAAATAAAGAAAAGGGGGAAAAATCTTACCCAATTATCATGAGCTTTCTTCTCATGCATAGCAATCTGAAAAAGACAACACATTAAAAAATATGTTTTTAGGGACTCATTATAATAGCCTATAATTGTCTGTATTAGATATCAAAGAATTCTGCAACTACAGGACAGTATTAATTACTACCTGGTTGTTAAATGAGTGCTTGGTTTTCTGTAATGCTTCTTCCATCTCTTCAATTCTCCGCCTAAGAATTACAACAATTGAATAACATTTGAAACATTTCTGACCATTTTCCCTTTATTCCATCAGCTATACTTTTAAAGACTTTATCATACATAAGAAAAACATTTCTATAGTTATATGAATCCAGTGTGATCAAAACTAATACTACAGGCCAGGTGCAATGCCACAGGCCAGGTGCAATGCCACATGCCAGTAATCCCAATGATTGGGAAGCTGAGGCAGGAGGATCACAAGTTCGAGGTCAGTCTCAGCAATTAAGTGGGAACCTATGCAACTGAGACCCTGTCTCAAAGTAAAAAAAAAGGTCTAAGGATGTAGCTTAGTAGTAAAACACCAAAAATAAATAAATAAATAAATAAAATAAAGACCCAATACTAATAACTTATTTATCATTTAATTGCTAGAGATTCTGAATGATAAATTATAATTTCCTTAACTGTTCATCAGTGTGTTCTCAAGTAATTCTGCTAGAAATATCTTCCTCCTTAAAACTTTTTTTCTTTTTTTCAAATTATATCCATAAAATATTTCCAAGGTCTATCAAATGCCACACTTTTGTGTGTCTTGATACATCACACAGCAAATTGATTTCTTAAAGAATTACTACAACATACAAAACCCCCAGAACTGTTTGCATTGACCAAGTTCCCTATGGTCTTGCCCATTGGCTATAAGTAAATTTTTGTTAACATTTTTCATTTGTAAAGTTGAAATTTATTTTTTCTCCTGTGTGAATTGAATGTATTCATATCCTCTCGTTATTTATACTTCCATGCTATTTTCTTCTATCTACATAATGTAAAAAAAGATTAAAAAAGAAAGCTAACACTAGTTCATTAGACATTGACACCCTCCTTTAGAAACTGAACTCACTTGTAATTTTTAACTTCCTGTACAGCGGAAACCACCTTTTCATCTGCAGCTGACAGCCGCTGCTCTTTTTCTAGTCTCTCATATTCTTCTTGGCTTAGTTTCCTAAAATAAAGCCAGTTATCAAATCAAAAGTTTTTCTCTGTGAATATCACTTCCCACAATTCTATAAAATGCTTAGGCACATAAAATAGGAATTCAAACCTGCAATTTTGTAAATCAAACTCTGGCAAATCACTTACATTTTCTAATTTCTCCTCTTAATTCTCTATTTACCAGTAAATAAAATAAATGTGAAAACAACATGTGCCCCAAGGGCAAGTCTCCTGTGTGTAAGATAATAAAAACTCACTTTACTTCAATGTGGAAGATCAGGACTGATCAACCTAAAATAATTAAACATATTAGGATAAAGCAGGGGATAATTCTTTTCTCGTTTCTGCCATGGGTAGGACACTAAGTATATCTTTGTCATGGAGGAACTCTTTTCTCAATCCAAGACTGGTACCATAATAAAGATATAGTCAGTCAAAGAAAAAATCTTCTAGAATATGTCTTTTAGCTATGCAATTAACCACAGAACATTTTTGACACTTTAGATATATATTTCAAAAGAATTGCAATTAAGCAAAAAGACAAATCTGAGTTTTGATAATGTCTGTCAACCAGAAAAAGAAGCCAAACTGACCCATGATCAGAGTATTATCTACTGACAAGTTTTAACTCTGATCATGAAACTCAAGATGTTCATCTACTGAGACAAAGGTAGCCACATTTAATGATTTTAAAAATACTATTTTCTGCTATCCTTGTACTACTTTAGCCATAGTTCCAATTCAAAAGACAATTAACTTGAAACTTAATTTTCCATAAATCAGAAGAACTATAGTAAAAAAGGATTATTGATACCAAATAGAAAAAGGGGATTATATATTCTTATATGGCTTCTCATTTAATTCTTCAGCAAGTATTTTATGAGTGGCTATAATATACTAGTTACCTTGTAAGATGCTAAAGAATAAAAGAGCTCACTGTTTCAGGTATAAATGATGCCTAAAGGAATATAATAATTTTCCCCACTGGCTTAAGAAGGAATATGGAGAAAACTGAATCTTGAAGGACAGAGAGAATTTTGTTTCCAATTACCAAAGAGTTAGTCTGAGAGCACTAAGAACAATCAAAACATCTTTATAAGAATATAAAATTGTGTTTGAAAGGATACAAGCTAAAAAGGCAGTAAAGATATATGTATGTGGCCAAGATCCATTAGAAAAAGGAATCTCAGAATTACAAGTAAGGCTGGCACTTTAAGGTACTTTTCTCCTAGGTTTACCCACATATTGAAGATAACACAAAGATATAATGAGTCTGAACTAAGCCTTCATCAAATTCCTGGGCTTAGAGAAAAAAAGAAGTGTTTGGGGCTACAAATAAAGGGACCCTTAATAAAAGCCCTAGCCTTTGAGTTTAGATTAGAAAGTACTGCACACTTAAGTGATGAACAGGCAAAAAATCCAAAAGGAACAATACTGAAACATTGAAAAGACAAGTCATTTTTGAATTATCTTAATTGCTGACTACGTTTGAAGTGACAATCTTACTCAAGTAACCTCAACACTTTTCTATAAGAAGATAACTTCATCTTAGTCCTCAAATTTCATGTATAATTATCACAACAATGTTAGCCAATCAAAACTGACCAGGCACTCCATAAGACAAAATTCTGTGAGAAAAAATCCCACAGAAAAGGAAAACACCTAATGGGGTTAACCGCACATGTTTCTAAAAAGTAAAGTCAAGATTATGAATTTCAGGTCTGGGAATATAGTTTAGTTGGTAGAGTGCTGCCTTGCATACACAAGGCTCTGAGTTCAAACCCCAGCACCACAAAAGAGGAAAAGAAAGATTATAAATTTTGTCAAAGGATTAGAAATTATAAAACCAAGAAATAGTTGGGTGTGGTGACCTACACACAGTCAAAGATACTCGGAGGCAGAGGCAGAATGATGAGATTAAAGATAGCTTGGAAAGCAGTAAGACACTAGTCCCTTATGAGAAAGAGCAAGGAGTCTGGGGAGGTAGCTCAATAGTAGAGCACATGGCTCAAGGTCCTGGGTTTGAGCTGTAGTACTGAAATATGACTGGGGTTGTGGCTCAGTGGTGAAGCACGTGCCCCACATGTGTGGGGCACTGGGATCAGTCCTCAACACCACATAAAATAAATAAAATATTGTATCGGGCTGGGGATGTGGCTCAAGCAGTAAGGCGCTCGTCTGGCATGTGTGCAGCCTGGGTTCAATCCTCAGCACCATATACAAACAAAGATGTTGTGTCCGCCAAAAACTAAAAAATAAATATTAAAATTATCTTTCTCTCTCTCTTAAAAAAATCCTATAAAAAATAAAATAAAATATTATGTCCATCTACAACTAAAATAATATTTTAAACCCTGAACTTTTTAAAATCCTAAACTCAATGAATGATTTTAACAACAGATTTGGGAAGTAAAATAAATCCTACCGCTTTTAAGACAGGTCAGAAGAAAATATCCAGAAGAAGTAAATCCAGAATGTAGGAGGCAGGGGAAATCAAATTCTAATATGCATCATTATAATCAGAAGAGAGAATGAGGTAAAATCAACATTTAGAAAAAGACTCGAAAATTCAAGAAATGTTTAATGGTCCCAAGCAACATAACTGCAAGAGGAAAAAGTGGGTGGGGTGGGGAAAACTACACCTAGGCACTTCTCAATACAACTGTTAAAAAAAGAGAGAAATGACTACAGGAACTAGGGGAGGGATAAGACCAAACAACAATGATAATGAACTCCTTAAAGAAAAAAAATTAAAACAGATGGTAATTAATTGGATATTTTTAAATTTCTAAAACTAAGTAACAGTCAAAATTCAGTAGCCAAAAGAAAGATCCTTTAAAAATGGAAACTGGTTTTAACTCTAATCATGAAGTTCATGTCCACCTAATACAGATTATAAAGGTAGCAATATTTAGTGGATAAAATACTATTCTCTGTTTATCCTTGTACTACTTTGATACACTAATCAAATCTATCATTAAAGGACAATGTTCAAATAGAATGAAAATAATTTCAAATAAGAAACCAACAGTGTAGAATGCAGAACTACAGAAACTTTAAATATGTGTATAAATTGAATGAATGTCTTGTGGAGTTCAGAGTATATGAAGTACTAACATACGATGCCACAACAGTTATCTGATTCAGGAGCTACTTAAAGCCCATAAAAACAAGTAATAAACCTATTAATCTATGTCAGGTTTTTATTAAATCCAGAATATATACCAAGGCCTTTAAATTATGAGAAGATGAATAAAATTATAATTATATAATTATAATTCCATTATAATTTATGATTACATCAAGCTTATACAGGGAATGAGGAAAATAATTAAAAATATTTAAACTATTAAAAAGATACAAGGAAGAAAAAAAGAACAGGTCATTAAATAGAAAGCAAATTCTTCATAAACCACAGGCACATATTGACATGAACAGACTTATATTTTAGAAAGTCCACTCAAGCGGCTATAGAGAAAATTACTAAGAATTTGAAATAAATTATATAAAAATATAAATAATGGAGAATGAAGACAGATGACCTAGGTTAGAAACAGAAAAGATGACACAGGCATGAACTAACATAGTACCTGGGGATGAGTAAAAAGAGTACAAACCACAGATGATGACTGAATGAATTTTGGAGGAGTTGAGGAAAATAGTGCTACAATTTAACTGCATTACAAAGAAAATTAATTGCCATTTAGGTCATTCATATTACTAGTAGGGACAGAGAAAACAAGTGTTCTTTTGAAAAAAAAAAAGTGATAAAATGAGAAATGTTTCTTTGAAACAGGCCAGGCATTTAGAACTGGCCTGAACAAAAATTTGAGATTCTAAAAAGGTCGCTTGGAGATCACAGAATTTTAGAAAAGTTAATGGAAAGGTTTCAATATTTAATGCATTAATTAGGCAACAGAAGTCAAAATACCTAAAAATAGTTAGGTCTATAAGAAGGTCTGTCTTTGCTTTAACAAGATATATATATATCTTGTTAATAAATCAGGTGCAAACAAATAAAATCTGACACAAAAAAAACTATTTTTAGAGAATTCAAGTATTTTTGTGGATTAAAAACTTCAAATGAACTTCCAAAAAATAACTAGCTCCACACTGAGAAGATTAATATATAAATATATACTACAAACAAGTACTTCTGTAATCATAACTCCTAAAATGCTTGCCACAGTTCAATTTTTAGTGTGAACATCTGAGATATTCAAGTCCAAAACTTGTACCATCAATAAGTAAATATTATTCCTTTTTGAAGTTTTTATTCTACTAAAACATGTCATTCCAAATCACTCAGTATTTTTAAAGGTCCAGAGTTAGAGATACAAGTTCAAAACATTAGAATTACATAACTGATCACAATGAAAGGAAATTAAAATAAATAGTGGGATCATAGAAAGGGTCTAGATCTTTGAGAGGTATTTCCACATCAGTGACTGTTAATACCAGTTTACCACTTCTTGCCTTCATATGAATTTGACAATTGATTACGATGTCCTCACAGCCTTAGTTTATGGTTCCAACTACCTCAGGACTCTTAAGACTGATGATGGAAAGAAAAATGCAACTTATAGGAAACAAAACACAAAGGAAAAAAGACAAATCTCTACTAGATAAAATTATCTGTTAGTTCACACAATGATAACAATAACAAACAATGGAAATCTTACTTTTTTAGTGCCATCTCATTTTGCTGGTAGAGTTCATTTAAAATCTCCACTTTCTGCCTAAGAGTTTTGCATTCCTCTTCCAGTCCAACTTTAGAAGACCGTAGTGAATTGCAGTCACTTTCTAATTTCTTTATTTGGTCTGTAAAGGATAAAACAGCTTATCTCTATATGTGTACAAGGACTTAAGAACTTGTTTGAGGGAGTAGTGCCAAGAAAAGTAAGAAGCATGAAAGCAAAAAGCCATTCTTTATCTTTCCAATAAATTTTTAAGTCTTTCCAACATGGCAATTTCTTCTCAAGAAGAACCCACCTTCTAGATTACATTTTGTGGACATCGAGGCTCTTAGCTTAAGTTGTAAAAGTTTTAGATCCTCTTCAACTACTGATATTGTAGTTTTTGTCTAAAAATTGCAGAAAAGAGAGGTATTCTTAAAAGTGAGGCACAGGAAGAATTCACAGGTACTATGGGACTCTTACAAAGAACTATACCCGAGAGACATCCATCATCTGCTTAATTTGATCTTTGATCTTCTCGTTCCGATCACCTAAAAAACAAAAGACTTTAGCTTTTTCTTTCCTTACTTTTAACTCTATATTCTCCTAACTTCCCTAAACTAAAGAATGATTTTGTTCAAACACTGGAAGAAAAAAATCAATTAAATAATTAAACTGATTAGACTAATGACTTTTAAGAGAATTGCAAGCTTAGATTTAAAAAAAAAAGAGAGAGGTGAATTTCAGACTGGGGTTGTGGCTCAGTGGTAGAGTGCTCACCTAGCATGTGTGAGGCACTGAGTTTGATCCTCAGCATAAAAATAAATAAAAGTACTGTGTCTGTCTTAAAAAAAAAGGTGAATTTCTAGTTTGCACAACTAAAATGTTATCTATGCTATTCTTGTAAGATAAAAGCTTTTCTTCTCTCTCAGATCTATCTTCACCTGGGCAATAAGTGTCTTGTTTAGAACGATTCAATCCTCTATTTTCTCCCTGAATCTACTACCAGGTGTGGTTTGAAATACTTGCTATGTAAGCAATATCCAACTTGGGAGAAAACATCTGGAAATATTTTCCTCATCAGTAAACACTGTTACACTCCCTCTCTAGCTTTCTGATAGTCTCTAGCCTCTGTTCTCACAGCCTTAGTTTATGGTTCCAACTGCCTCCGGACTGACTGTGGACCTTAAAACCACAGAGCCATAGAGATGATGAGTATCAAAATCAAGTATCATCTGCATAAGTTAAGAAATAAATTTCTCTTACTGTACAATGTTCAATACTTAGAGGTATAGGATGTGACTATTGTAGCTGCAGTGTACTTACTAGTTTTCAATGGGATAGAAAAAGTCAGTGTTCTTCACATGCCTATTGCTACATTATACCCCAACAACCCACCTCTGCCAATGCAACAGACATATCTATAGATCCAGTGATATGTGTCTACAACCCTGAAGCTTAAGAAGAAATTCAGCCAGCTGAAAAGTGGCATCTGTATACTTAATTAAAGACAGGAAAGCAAAAAAGGATTCAACCTCCCTGAGACTGATCTTACCTGCTAACTCTCCATTGGTTAATTCATCTGACTCATCTCGACTTTGATCCTCAGATTCAGATTCACATTGTAACCGATTCAACTGTGTGATGTGATTAGTTAAAGCCTAGAAAAGAAGCAAAAGGTTGGAAGACTCTCAATTTTAATTCAGAAGATTTCAGGAGAATTCATGAGATGAAACATATATTTGGAGTATAAACTTACATTAATAGTATCATCTTTTTGACTAAGAGCTACTTGTAAATCTTTCTGGGTCTTCTCAAATGATTTCATTTGTTCACTGAGCTCAGCGTGTGATGTACTCCAGTCTTTTACTTCCTGCTGCAACTGAAAAGTCAAAACACATGAATTCCTATGGGTTAGGGAGGGGTTTCTGCACTGGATATATCAGGACTTAGACAAAGAAATAGAGAGCCATACTCCTCGGTGGCCTGCCTCAATTGAGGGGGTTGAGTCCTTGGTTAAGGAAGAGGGCAGAGTGGCCCCAACTCTCACAGCTGCAGTAAGAACATCAGAGCTATCAGGAAGTTGACCCTGTTTATTGCATTCCCCAGAAAATTGCTGCCAATTCAAATAATTTATCTCCAGCAGGAATGGCTGGGCACATATGACTGTCTCCTAAATTTAGATTCCTTATCATGTAATCTTCCCTTGGCCGGTGAATCAGTAACTATTCAAAAGAGGATCATAAAATACTTAATTTTCTGGTTTAAAAAGTTTCTTTGAGGCTATGCAAGTTAATAACTGATTGACATTTGATAAGAAAAGCAATAATCCAAAAATCCAAAACAGATGGAGACCATATATATGCACTCAAATTGGGGAGCATTGTTTAAACTTTGCATATCTAGAAAAGGTCCTACATGAATATTCCTTACCTCAGAAACAGATCCAAGAAAGATACAAGATAATGATATTCACTTCTCTAGTTTACATTATGTATGACATCAAATTTTCTTTACCTGCTCTTTCTCCTTCTTAAGCATGGTATTTTCTTTCTGAAGCTGACAGCATTTCAACTTCACCTTCTCTTCACGAAGCTTAGCTTCATTAAGGAGAATTTGAAGCTAATGAAAAACACTACAGTTAGTGAATTAATTCCAAAGAAGAAACAAAGTTATACTTTCCCAAACAAGACATCATATAGTTCTCATTTTTTGCACATTTTAGCACACCTCAAATTTTTGGTCCGCAACAAAACTAAGATGTAGTATTAATATCCGTTAGCAATAGTTGGCAGCTTTACCTCTGAAAGTTCAGAAGTATTTACTGAAATGACATCTTTAAGCTTCTCTATAGATTTCTTATTTTCCATTATCTGCCAGGTGAAAACAGAACACAAAATATGCATTAGGATTTCAGTAGAAATACTGATATATATGTGTGTGTGTGTGTGTGTGTGTGTGTGTGTGTGTGTGTGTACACATACATATATATACTAAAAAAGATAAACACAACAAAATTTTTGTCAAGCCATCCCATTACATTTCAGGTAAATGCAGGGAATCCAGCTTTGGACTAAGCAAAAAATCAAGAACTGAAAGAGATGAGGGAAAATCAAGTCATAAATATTTCATGGCATCCACAACCTTACTGTTTATGAGATAACCAGAAAAAAAAGTTCAAAGTATAGAAAATCATAATGCAATAAGTAAATGTTTTAAAGCATAGAAAATTAATTAATTACTGTTTCAAGTAAACCAGTTCAAATTAGTAATTTTTTTCTAGTGATAGAGAAAAAAATTTCCCAAGATCATTTTTAAAATTTTCTTATCTGAACTAAAAAATGATAAAATTTAAGGAAGAATAGACTAATCTCACATACAGAAGAATTCCAAAAAAATTATAAAGATACTTGCTCCTTAAGGAAGTGGACATAAATCTGCAATCTTTGTTTGCAATGCCTGGGATTGAATCCTGGGCATCATGCATGCTAGGCAAGTGCTCTACCATGAGCTGCATCCTGAGCTTGTAACTCTTCATACTTTAACTGTGGGCTGTGCATGGTAACTTCCAAAGAATACAATATGAAAAGGATTGGAAAGAATTTTTACAGTGGAGAAATCTGATTAATACTACCTCAGCTAGGTGATCAAGCTTACTTGGGTGTAGGATATTTCAGAACACACTCTCTACCATCTTTTGCAACTTTTATGTAATTACAGAAACTTATAGAAATTGAAAATGAAATATGTAAGTAAAAATTTTTTAAGTTGTTGTATCAGTACTTAAAAGTTCCACAAAATGGGCAGAAGTGGGTTCAACTTCCTTGACTCCTAATATTACTTTAGTTAACAGCTGGACTAAGTTCAACCTAACCAATTTTACAAAATATTTCAAAAGCCAAATTGCAGTAATACTTAGCAGCAAAACTCTTACCAAGTCCTGATTCTTAGCTTTCGGTTCTCTCTCAGATTCTAACATAACATGAAGACTTTTAGCTCTCTCATCCAGAAGTTCTTTAGCTTTTTCAAGAAGCTTCTTTTTATCCTGGAAAAAAAAGGTGTCAAGATTACTCACTCATTACATTTACTTTTGAGTTTAGAATGTAATTCCCCCCAAAGAAGGGATTTTTACCTTATAATTAGTTGCTTCATCAGAAAGAATCATATTTTGTTTCATGGTCTCTTGGACCTGTTTCTTTGATTCCTTCATCTATGTAAATAAAGCATTCAGAATTAAGATTCACAAATTAAAGTGCTACCATACAAGTTACTTCCAGACAAGTGACCCTTTCCAGAAAAAAGCAGTACTTAATACATATGACTGTTTAGAATTTGGATGATTTGTAAGAAATAATGAAACAAAAATTTTAAAATATGATTTTTAAATTAAAACAGGTAGGAATGATTCAAGCTAGAACAAAGGGAGAAAGAAACAAAAAAAATAATTATACCTTCTGTTCATAATTTGACAATTTCTGCATTAGTTCTTCATTTTCTTTCATGAAATTGTTCACCTTTTTGGAAATTTGCTGTTCATTGACTAAAAGGGGGAAATACACAAGATTATTACAATCACTAAATGAAATTCAATTACCAATCTACTAAAAGCAAAGACATGTTATATGGTACTATGAGGAAATACTTCTTAGCATAACTATTATGCTTTTAAAAAGCAATCTATGCTTATTAGCAATAAGAGTATAAAAATTATTAAAATTTAAGAAAAATATAAGAACAATGATATTTTGCTGGGTTCAGTGGTGCACACCTGTAATCCCAGTGGCTCAGGAGGCTGAGCTAGAAGGATCCCAAGTTCAAAGCCAGCCTCAGCAAGAGCGAGACACTAAGCAACTAAGTGAGACTTGGTCTCTAAATATAGGGGGTTGGCGATGTGGCTCAGTAGAGTGCCCCAGAGTTCAATCCCAGGAACCCCTCCCATCCAAAATGATATTTCAATTTAAGCTTATTTCACAGATGGGAAATACAGTAAAGTGTTGTAGTTTGATATTCCCCCCTTCTCAAAACACTTTCTTTTCCGAAAATGGAATCATTTAATTCTTTGCATAGAAAAACAGAAATGAAAACATACTGATTCACATTACCATTCTTCAAATTATCTACTCAATTACTTAATGCATGATTAAATCATTAGCATAGAAATACTCTTCAAATGTAATACATCTGCATTACATCAATATTCAAAGTTAATCTGCCCCAAATTAAAACTTATCATCATCTCCCTATCCACAATTTGTTCCTCCTCTTTATCTCCTATCTCAGAGTTGGAACCATCATCATCTTCTCTATTATCCATACTAGCAACCAAGGAATAGTAAAATTTTCAGGAGGTAAAAAAGATAATAGACATTAAAAGTCACTGTATCTACTTCTAATATACATAAAACACACATCAAACACCAATACAAAGGGTTATTACAAGTTTAAGAAACCTAAAAATTTACCTTGATATACTCTATCTTTTACCTAGAAGAGAGAAAAAAGATTAAATTTGATGTCAAACATCTGCTCAATAGAAACAGCATTCCTAAAACAACAGTCAGAATCATAACCAAGTGAGAATTTAATAACATTCTGGTTCAGGATAATAATTTATAGGATTAAAAATAAGTAAAGGTTAACAAGCCTTTTAAATTTAATTGGTAGTGATATTTCATAAATAGCCTCTGACATAAAAACAGTAAGATATGTACCTTATTTCACAGTAAAGATGTGTGTGTGTGTGTGTGTGTGTGTGTGTGTGTGTATACTCAAAATCATTTACTTGACAATTCTAAATAACCAGGATAAAGTCTAGAAACAATGACTATTCAAAAGAAATCTGAGGAAACAATATTAAAGGCATAATCTTTGTACTAAGATATGCCACTTTCACTCACCAGAAAACATCTTAGAACTCCAATTTAAATTTGGCTATTGGCTGAATTTAGAAACTAAGAGGCTACATCATCTTATTTCTGTAAACCACTAAATATATAGCAAGAAATCTGAAAGGAAAGACTGCTAGAAGAAAATGCACAAGCAATAAGATAAATGACAATTAACATATTCTGGAAAGGACAAAAACAATCGTTTCCAAAAAACAGCAATAAACTACCTGATAATAAAACCTAAGCAGAAATTTTTTTAAAACATCACTAAATTTCTTTGTAACTTAGCATATTACTTGTCCTTTCAAATGTTATAAATGGTGATGGGATACTCAGATGTGTCCATGGATCATCCATGGGATCTTCGTAATAGGAAATTGCATTCAGAAAACTCCAACACAGAAAGAAATGAACATTTCTTTAATGTCATAGCCTTGCTAACCTTTTACTCAAAATGACAACAGAGGAAAATGGGAAGTAGCATAAAAGCAGTCATCTAAGGTAAGGACTAAAGTTCCAAAGTCAAATGCTGAAACTGAGGAGCAACAAGCTAGGAACCAGATCCCACATAACCTAGTGAAAAGAGAAACAGGTACCAGGGTTCTTGAAATGAAAGAAACAAGAGAGAGAAATATAAAATGTTTTCATGTTTTTCCCTTCTCTTTATCCTTCTATTTCCTTTTTCCTTTTAGCTGAGAAAAAGTTCAATGAGATTAGAAAATTCCTCACAGGAATCCAGGCAAACGATTCTTCTATTTAAGAAGGGAATACTTTCTAAGAGATTTTACACTCAATTGTACAAGGAGAGGAAACTTATCTTAACAATGATATGTCTGATATAATTAAGAAATCAGAAAAAGAACAATCAGATTTGAAAAGATTTGTATCCAATGCTTTTGGCCTCTTTAACTGTTAGGCTTTTCATATGCAAAGTCCATTTACCTAAAATAATTTTCTTCCAATTATGTTAAATATCTATGAAACAGAATGACCTACAGTACAAACATAAGTATGTATAAGCGCATATATATATACACACACACACACACATACACACACACACACACACACACACACTTATACATATATGTACACACATACACAGAGATAGACTAATTCTGCTCAGGAAAAAAAAACCTTAATGAACAAAACATTTAATGGATTTTTGGACAACACATAATCTATACTTCCAAATAAAAAGGTATTTTCTGTACATATGATCAAATCATAAAATCTGGGAAAAATTTATATAAAAGACTGGAAAAATTATCTCCTTTTTCTCATTTTACTGTATTTCTTTGCAGCATTTCCCCCTGTTTGTATGTTTATATTAACATACAGTTCATCAACATTTAAATCTTAGTTTCTGCTTTTTTTTCCCACTTCACATTTAATTGTGAGCATTTTCTGTACCTCAAAGCTTTGAAATAAATCTGCCTACTATTCCACTAATCGAACATACAATAACCCCTAAATGAATTATGTTGTGCTAAGTCTTCAATCTAATACACTGTTCCATTGAAAAACATTACCAAAATCTTCAAAGCATAGTTATTTCTTTAAGATAGATTACTAGACATATATGCTACATAAAAGGATATTTATCTAACCTATCCCATCTTTTATCCCACTTTTAAGACTTCTGATACATATGAAACTACTGGTCAGGATGGCTGTAAGAATTACCAGTTCTACCAACTGCACCCACACTAAATTATTTTATAATGTTAGTTTGACTTAAACCACTATTTTGTGTTTTAGCAACTGAAAAAGAAAAAGAAAGGGGGGGGCAGTGACTATATAAAATAATCCTTGTGCTTATGTGCTAAGGTATAAGGTAAGTTAATTTACTCACAAGAGCAGTTCTCCAAAAGAAAATGACAAAGGATACAATCCCAAAGAAAACAGTGAATACTACAGGCTTCCATGGTAGTCCATAAAAATCAGGCCCAGGCTGAGTATCATCATCAGGCAATGTAGTAAACAGCTTAAACAGACAAATTAGAAGAAATGGGAAACCTTAAATTTATAACAAAACAGTCACAAAGAATCATGGCAATTCTAAACCAACCTCCTCATCAGAAATCCACCTCCTCAATATTTTCCAATAGCTTCTTCAAGAGAGAGAATACTGGCAGTCTCATATTTTTTGTTCGCTTCCAGTGTTTTCAAGTATAATGAATCTAAATACTTTTTAAAAATATTTATTTATGTATCTTTAGTTTTAGGGTGGACACATTGTTTTGTTTTTATATGGTGCTGAGGATCGAACCCAGTGCCTCATGTATGCTAGGCAAGCGCTCTACTGAACCACAACCCCAGCCCGAATCTAAATACTTTAAATTGAGCATACATTTCCAGTTTGTAACAGGCCCTATATCATCACATTATCTAACACCTGGCTAGAATCCCTCTGTATCATTCTTTTCTCTTAGATAACCTGGTTTTTATAATTTAAAAAATTCATTTAAGACAAAACTTAAATATATAAAAGAACTAATTAATTTTATGGCACCAAATAAAAACAATGATGATATATGTATAAGATTTTAAATCTTACTTCCATTCCACTCTTATATACAGATACGTGACATGTAATTTCAGACAACTCTTGAAAACTGGCTTAGATAAACTTCTCTGAATTTAACATCCTTCTATAAAATTCAGAGCCTAATTTTAAATGGTTGCTCAAAGGCAGTGCAGTAAACACATGCCTACTCTTCCCTGTTTTCACCGCCCTCTACACGTAATATGAGATAACTGTCACTTGGGCCCAATTCCCCAGCAGTCTCCTTAGGGAAAAGACCTGTAGTAACATTAGCTGTTTGGATTGTTGGCTGCATTTCAGAACATACCATGAGGTTGTCACCTCTATTCCGTCAAAAAAAAAGTGCAAGTGGGGAAAGCTCAAGTACACTCTCACCGGCCTTGCTTAACCATACAGTCACGTCCTGCCTGCCTTGGGCCTGACACACTCCATTTCTCTGTCGCCATGACAGTCAGTGCACCCACTCCGCCAGAACTCAGCCACCCGACAGGGGTCCCAGGAGCTCTGGGTCCCCCAGGGAAACAGTGACAGAAGGCACAGTGGCAGGTACTGAGTCCATGGTGTAGGGACAGCTGAGTGGAAGCGATGCTTCCCTGCAGAACAGCACAGGACCCTCTCTTTCACCGTTTCCTACTTCAGTAGGACCCAGCGCAGGGGGCGGGTACTGGGAGTGAACTTTGCCTTCCTCCACCACAGGTGCTTTCCGCCCAAGGCACGTGAAACCCGTCATCAGAGGAAGCCCCTGGGTGGACTGCAGTTAGCAGACAGAGGATGCCGAGGGGCGTGGCTGGGAGCGGGAAGAACCAACTGCGGAGCCCGGCGGGGGACAGCGCCAGTAGAGCCAAGCGGAAGAGTCCAAATGAAAGGACTCCAGAAGGAAAGAGGCTCACCTGTCCCCGGAACTGGGAGAGGACCAGAGATTTAGAAGGCCCTGGAGGAAGCCAGGGAACTAGCAGAAGGGGATTATAGGCAGAGACTAGGAAAAAGGAGAAAGTCAGGCCTCCCAGCCCCTCCCAGAGCAAAACCCTTTTGTCAACGTGTTGAGACACCAGGTACCTACCTGCCCCAAAAGTGCAGACAGAAGAGGAGAAGCTTCTCCTGCTCCCTTCTAAAAGACTACTGCTCGGACTGGGCTTTCCTTCCCTGCTCACTCTAGTCTTGTTACTTTCTCCAATTGTGGATGACACTCTTTTTAAAAAGCCTTACCCTAAGGAATCATGTCATTATCACCCCACGCCGGTGGCTTCATTTCTGGATGCCACATTTTAGGGTTGCATGACTTGTGGAAAAGAACAGAATCATGAATAGCCAGAAAAGCACGTGCTAAAAATTGAAGAAACTGGGGACATTTAACTTGGGGAGGAAATGAACATCTGTGGATCTTTAAAAATCTGTCGTCAAGTTGAATATAGTCAATTCAAAAGAACAAGAATAAGCAGGAAAGCACTGAAAAAGAAGAGCAATGAAGGGTACAGGGAGGGCAGACTATATAATTAATTCATGTACCCTCGTCCAAGCCCAGGAATACATAGAGATTGTGGGACAGAATAGAGAATCCAGAAACAGAACCAACTGGACATTTGGGGTACAATAAAAGTTAGTTTGGGGAAAATAGACTTTCTAATAAGTAGCGTTACCACATGGAAAATTATAAAATTGGATTTTTCTCTACTTATTCAAAAGATAAACTACAAATGGATAAGAAACATGAATGTAAAAATAGAAAATAAACAAGTACTAGAAAATATTAAGTGAAATTTTCTATGTATTATGAGTGGGCAAAACCTGCCTCATTGAAAAAATCTTTCCTGGCTGTATCTAAATCTGCTACACACACACACACACACACACACACACACACACACACGCAGTTTGACAATGACAAAGTGAGAAAAAATATTTGCAACATATTATTGTCCAAAGAATCATGTTCCTGAAATATAAAGAACATTATAAATAAAATGGCCAGCAAACCTATACAAAAATGGGCTGAAGAAATAAACAGATCTCAGGAAAAGAAATGCAAATAGCTATAACATATGGAAACATGCTCTGCTTATCTCATAATGAACAAAATACAAATTAAACCACACCAAGACACCATTTCTCACTTGCATTGGCAAGATCCAAACGTTTGACAACATACTCAGTAGGTGAGAGAATGTGGGGGAATACAAATTCTCAGACACTGCTAATAAGTATACAAAATGATACAACCCTTATGAATGAGATTTGGCAACATCTCCCAAAACTGCTTATATATTTACCTATTAACTCAACAATCCCACTTTTTTTTTTAACTTTTTCAGTGCTGGGGAAGGGTATCTTGGGCAAGTGCTCTACTGCTGAGCTATATAGTCCACCAGCCCTAACTTCTAAAGATACTGGGAATACAACAACAAATGTTTAAAACTTGTATTTACAAAACTATGTTATTCAAGCATTAATTATAACAATACAAGATGGTCACAAAAGGCTGAAACAACCGTCATCAATGAAAGTTGTTGAATAAACCAAAGAAGAAAGAAAATAATTTTAAATACTGCTAAGAGCTGGTTTTTGGAATACATTTTTTTAAAATGAAGTAGAGAAAAATATTTATAGAATACTATTTGTATCTTAGAAAGTGAAAAAAGATGATATTCTTATAGCTTTGAGGTAAAACTGACATGCAATAAATTACATGTATTTAAAGTGTGCAATTTGATGAATTTTAACATGAAATTATGAAATCACCATTATAATCAAGATAATATACACATCCTTTACTTCCAAAAATATTCTCATTCTCTAGGTAATTTTGCCCTTTGTCGCCCTTCTTTCTTGCCCCCCACTTTCCCATTCCTCCAGCAAAATGTCTTATCTTAATAGATTGCTTTGTATTCCTCAAGTTTTATGTGTATGGGATAATATATTGTATTTTCTATGGCTTCTCTTATTCAGCATAATTTGAGATTCATCTACATCAGTTTATCTATCTATTTTTATTGCTGAGTAGCATTTCATTACATGTACATACCACAATTTGTCTATCATCTATTGATAGACATTTGGATTTTTTTCCAGTTTGGGGCTTTTACAAATAAAATAGCCAAGAACACTGATATAAAATTCCTCCTATTGCTATATAACTTATCTTTTCTTTGGAAAAGAATGGTTGGATATGACTGGTGTATGTTTACCTTTTTAAGAAGGTGATTCTACCACTTTATATCCCCACCAACTGTGTACCCATCCAGTTCCTCCATCTCTTCTCCAACCACTCAGCACAATTGTCTTTAATATTAGATATTTAATAAGTGTGTAGTGGTAACTCTTATGCTTCAAAATTGCATTTCCCTGATAATTATGTCAAGCATTTTTAATGTATTTACTATCTGTTTATCTTCTTTGATGAAGTGTTATTTTACAGGACTATATTTTTTCGAATGCGTTCTAAGAGTTCTTCATATATCCTTGATGCAAGTCTTGATAAATGCTTTACAGTAATTTCCTCCCAGCTTGTGTTTTGTCTATTTCATTGACTTCAAAGTGTATTTTGAATTACAGAGGTTTTAGTTTGATGAATCCCACACTGTCAAATCCTTTTTAATGCTTTTGTTGTCAAATTTAAGAAATCTTTGCCAAACCTAAGTTCAACAAAAATTTTTCTCTTATTTTTTTTCCTAGAGGTTTTGTAGTTTTGAGTTTAATATTTAAGTCTGTGAGTTAATTCAGGTGTCTAATGCAAGGCATGGATCAATATTTTGCATATAAATATGCAGTAATTTCAGTACAATTTGCTGAAAAAACTTTCCATTCTCTACTTGTCTTTCCATCTTTGTCAATGACTGTTGCCATATATATTGTGTATCTATCTCTGAATTCTTGGCTCTGTTTCAATATGTTTTGTCTGCAATCCTGATTACTGTAGCTTTAGAATATTTTTTTTCCTCTTCGTATGGTACTAGGGATTGAACACAGGATCTTGCATATGCTAGGCAAGTCCTCGACCACTGAGCTACATCCCCAGCCCTAGATTAAGTCTTGAAGCCACGTATTCTAGGTCTGTTGCAATCAGCTTGTCATTTTCTACAAAACTCTGCAGGGATTTTGATTGGAATAATGTTGACTCTGGTGATTAAACTGGGATGAATGGACACCTTAGTCTTCTGACTCATAAATTAGGTATATCTCTCCATTTAGGTTCTCTTTAAATTCTATCAGCAATATTTTATAGTTTTTAATATATACATTTTAGTTTTTGCCACGTTTATGTTTAAATACTTCACATTTTTATTCTATTGTACATGGAAATCTTTAAAATTCCAATTTCTAATTATTCATTGTTAATATATAGAAAATATAATTGCTTTTAGATGTAAATTTTATCTGTCAACCTTACAATAGCTTTTTTCTAGATCATACCAGATTGTATCTATATATGTTCATGCTATCTGAAAAGAAAGAGAATTTTATTTCTTCCTTTCCAATCTGAGTGCATTTTATTTCTTTTTCTTGCCTTAGTATACTAGTTATTTCCTTACTGCACCCCAGTACAATGCTGAATAGATGTAATGAGAGTAGACATCTCTGTTTGGTTTCTGATCTTGGGGAAAAGTATTCAATTATCAACCATTAAGTATGAGGTTAGCTGCATTTTTCAGAGGATGTTTTAAGCTCCCTTCTATTCCTAGTTTGTTGTTTGTTTTTCTACATCAATAATCAATGCTAAGGGGCTGGGGTTGATACTCAGTGGTAGAGCACTTGCCTAGCATGTGTGAGGCAATGGGTTCAAATCTCAGCACCGCATATAAATAAGTGAATAAAATAAAAGTCAATCAACATCTAAAAAAATTTTTTAAATAATAATCAGGGCTGATTTTTTTTACATGTCGATGCGATTTATTGTCACCTACTTGTACATGCACACAAAATAACAATATAATTTGGCCAATATTACTCAACATTTCCCCCCTCTGCTATATTTTTTAAATGCTTGTTTTGTATCTCTCAAGCTAAACACAAAGATTGTGCTTTTAGGTACATCAATGTGGTAAATTTCATTGATTTTCAAATGTTAAATAAATTTTGGATTCTTGACATAAATCCCCATCATCCGTCTAGTTTTTGTCTATGATGTATTTTCCTTTTACATATTGTTGTATTTGACTTAAATTTTTGTTTAGAATTTCTGTACAGATTCATTGGAGATCCCATGAGAGGTATGTGGTTTTCTTTTCTTATTATATCTTTGTCTTGGTTTGGTGTAGTGATAACACTGGATTCATAGGAGAAATATTTCCTTGCTTTAATATTCTACAAGGGTTTAGTATTACTACTACTATTAGGAATTAGTATCATTTCTTCCTTACAGGTTTAATTGGATCACCAATAAAGCTATCTTGGTCTTATATTTTTTTCTTTGTAGAAAGGTTTTTACCTATACCTTCAATTTCTTTAATAGTCAACAAGGTTTATGAAATTGTCTGTTTTTCTTGAGTGAACTTTTGCAATTTGTGGCTTAAATAGAATTTCTTCATTTCATCTAAATTGTCAAGTTAATTAACATAAACTGTTCATAATATCCCCATTATCAGTCTAGTATCTGTGAAATCTGTAGTGATATCCCTTCTCTGATTGCGAATATTGGTAACCCGTGTCTCCTCTTTTATTTCCCTCACTAGATGTTGATCAATTTTATTCATCATAAAGAACTAGCTTTGGGTTTCATTGATTTTCTCTTATTTTCCTTTTTTTAAAATTTTACTGACTTATGGTCTTTATTATATCTTTTTTTCTTGCTTACTTGGAGATTAACTTATTTTTCCTTTTCTAGTTTCTCATAGTAGGAACTAAGTCAATGACTGGAGACTTCTTTTTTAATAAAGCTATCTTGGGCCTGGTAGTGCTATAAATTTTCCAATAACACTTTAGTGACATTGCACAAATGGATATGTTGTTTTCAGTTTTATTCAACTCAAAATATGAATTTCTTCTCTGATTTATTTGACTCAAAAATTATTTAGCAGTGGGGGCTAAGGTTGTAGCTCAGTGGTAAAGTGCTTGCCTTACATGTGTGAGGCACTGGGTTCGATCCCCAACACCACATAAAAATAAATGTACTGTGTTGTTCATTTATACCAAATATATATATATGATAGATAGATACAGATATAGATATAGATATAGATATAGATATAGATATAGATATAGATATAGATATAGATATAGATATAGATATAGATAGATAGCAGATAGCAGCCTGGCACTTAAGTTTTCAAATATTTGAGAATTTTCCAGATTTTTCCATTATTGATTTCTCATTTTATTGTGTTCAGAGAATAAACTTTGCCTGACTTTGAATACTTTTATATTTACTGATAATTTTTTTAAGATCCAGAATATAGTTTATCTTGGTAAATGTTCCATGTGCACTAAGCTCCTTGAGGGTTTTCTATAAATGTCAATTAATTTCAAATGGATGGATTGATTATGTCATTCACACTTTCTACAACCTTACTTTTATTTTTCGTTTTCTGCCAATTGCTGAGGAGAGGATATTGAAATCTCTAAATGTAATCTATAGGATTCATCATTTTCCTCATAATTCTATCAATTTTGATACTTCATGTATTTTGAAGGTCTAATATTAAAAGTACAAGCATTTAGGTTTATTATATAATCTTGACTGATTCGTTTATCATTAGGAAATAACTTTCTTTAGTCCTGATGATATATTTTGCCCCACAACCTCTTTTGGTTTAATGTAGCTACTCCAGATTTCCTTTGACTAGTGTTTAACATGAGATACCTTTTTCAATCATTTTAATTTTGACTTCTTTGTGTCTTTCTATTTACAGTGTTATTCCCTTAGACATCTATTTGGGTCTTGCTTCTTCAGGCAATATGACAATCTCTGTTTTTAACTGATGTATTTAGATACTTTCCACTTAATAGGATTACTGCCGTGCATAGGTGTAACCTTAATATAATCTTCTATTTGTTCCTTCTGTTCTTTGTTCTTTTTCTTTTCTTTCTGTCTTCTTTTGCAGAAATACCACTATCGGTATTTTTAGTGATTCCTCTATTGGCTTATTAAGCTATAACTCTGTTTTCTAATCTTAGTGCTTCAGGGTTTAGAATATACATCTTTAATTTGTCACAATCTACCTTCAGATGATACTATATTACTTAACATATTCAATAAGAACGTTACAATAGTTACTACCCTTCTGAGATTTATACTGTTGTCATGTATTTTACTTTACGTGTTTTCTAAGTCCCATACTACACTGATATTTGTCTTTAAACAGTCAATGACTTTTTAAAATGTTCAAATAAGAAAAATTATTTTAAATATTTATGCACACAGTCACCATTTTCAGTGTTCTTTACACCTTTATTCCATTATTTCCATCTGCTGTCTTGGTGCAAGTGTAGGTGAATTCTTTCAGCTTGTATGTCAGTACAAGTCTTCATTTTAGAAAGATATTTCACTGGGCATGATATTATCGGCCAACATTATTACTCTTCAAATATATTAAAGGTATCACTCCACTATATTCTCTTATGCCTAATTTCTGACAAGAAATCTGATATCATCCTTAGTTCTTCTCTACATAAATGTCTTCTCTAACTGCTAAGATTGCTCTTTATCACTGGTTTTGAGCAATTTATTTATGATATAATATACCTTGATATAGCTTTATTCATGCTTTTTGTACTCTAGTCCCATTTAATATCTTGGATCTGCAGATGTACAGTTTTCACAAATTTTTGGCCATCATTTCTTAAAATATTTTTCTGAATACCTCTCATCGCTCAACTTGAAACTGTCCCACAGCTCACTGATGCTCTGGTTCACTTTTCTTTAACAGAAGAAATTTTCCCTGTTTCATTTGGGGTACTTCTCCTGCTATGTCCTCAAGTTCACTAACAATTTCATCACAATGCTTATTCTGGCATTAATCCCATCCACTGTGTTTATCATACATTTTCAACTCTAGAAGTCTGATTTTCTTAAAATATATCTTCTATATCTCTTTTTACATTTTTAACACACGAAATATAGTAGTAATGACTTTTTAAAAAATGCCATTACCTCATTCTAACATCTCCGATAGTTCTCAGTTGGCTTTGATTGGATGATTCTTCTCCTCATCATTGTGGATTGTATTTTTCTTGCTTCTTTGCATGCCTGGTAAGCTTTGATTCGATGCCATACATTACGAATTACTATTCTTAATATTTCGTATACAATTAAATTACTGGAAACAATTTGATTCTCTTGGGTCTGAATATTTGTTAGGTATGACATAAATTGTAATAGTCAGTCCGAGGTAACACCCTTCTGATTATTCTACCCAACTTCCTTAGATAGTTTTTTCCAGGTGCTATTCTGGTCCCTGTGTTAGGACCTGTTCCTTCTAATCACTTAAGATGGTTTCTCTGACTTGCTAAGCAGTTTCATCACACTTATGTGCAGATCAATAGATCAATACCCTGCTGAACACTCAGAGAGCCTTTCACAGATTTCCAGAATTGTCTCTCAATGTAGCAACCTTCTTTTGGTACTCCACCCTGTGAATTCTAGTCACTTTGGTTTTCCTGGAATCTCAGCACCATCTCTCAATTCATGGTATCCTCTGGTTCTGCCTGACTTCCCCTTCTTTGTCATGGCTCGGGAATCTCTTAACATAGTAAAAGCTGGGGCAACTAAAGAGCTCATAGCATTTGTTCTTTATGTTTCCAGAATCATTCTTTGTTGCTTGATCTTCAATGTTACTGGATCTTAAAATTTTATATGTTTGTGGGGTTTTTTTTCATATTTATTTTAATTGTTTCAGTTGGGAAGGTGAAGCCAGTACATATATAAAGCTATCATAGCTAGATGTAAAAATCATTTGCTTTTCTTTTTCTTTTTATGGTGCTGGGGATTGAACACATGGCCTCATGTATGGTAGGCAAGTGCTCTACCACTGAGCTGCATATCCCTTTTCTCATTTGCTTATTTTTTTTTAATAGCAGAATGCATAAGGAAATAAATTTTTAAAGTTAACTATAAAAGAGAGTAACATCAGGGTAGACAGAACTGGGACAAAAGCTAGAGTTCTTTCAAAATCAGGCAGGAGAATCACAAGTTCAAAGCTAGACTCAGCAACTTAGCAAGTCCCTACGCAACTTAGTGAGAACTATCTCTAAATAAAAAATAAAGAGCCTAGGTATGTGGCTCAGTGGATAGGAGCCCTGGGTTCAATCACCAGTACCAGAAAACAGAAACAACTTATTTTCACAAATTAACTTTGGCTCTTCTAAATATTTAAATAATTGTAAAATAAACAAAAAAATCTTTAAAAATTAACACCTAAATATTGAAAGCAAAATTGAAACAACCTGTGATATCATGTTGGTGACAAACCACAGAAATGAATTATTTCAAACATACCTTAGTGGGATATAGCTTAAAGACAAGAGAATTTCATTTAATTTCAGGAATATATTCCTGAAAGTATTTTAAACAACATAAATATAGTCGTGTGTTGCTTAATAATGGGAATAAATTCTGAGAAACACATCTTAGGCAATTTCACTGCGTAAACATCATTGAGTATACTTATACAAACCTAGAAAATATAGCCATTTCCACATGTAGGTATTCATATATGGTATATCATCGCTTTGGGGATAAAAACCTATAAGATATTATTATGCTGAATTCTGTAGACAATTGTAACATTGTAAATGTTTATATATCTAAATATATCAAAACATAAAAAAGATTAAAAATACTAAGTGACAAGAATTTTTTAGCTCCATTATTATGCACTAATGACCAAAATGTCATTAAGTGGCACAAGACTGTAAACAATTATATTGATGTCATTGAAAACTGGAACTCCAACATCAGAGAAAGAAAACACAAATCTAAGATAGATGAAGTGAAGTAAAATCTCTCTAGCATACTGAATTTTCATGGGAATTATCTAAATGACATGATCAAAAATCCCCACATATTTCTGAGCTTTGTTCACTAAAAAGGCTTACAAATGACAGTCAATTTGAGCAATAAGCAATCCTAGTACTTGGAATTTAGCCTCTAAATATCATTTCCTATTGAAAGAAACCAAAGTTCTTTTAGAGAAATAGTTCCTTCAAGGTCTGGACAGGGAATGTTTAAGATGAACTTGGAACATCTCATACTTCAAAAGCAAGGGAAACAGGTAAAAATGACCACTAGGTGGTGGCAAAGGGTCCCAGGAGCCAAGATAAAGAGGCTTCTACAAGGCAAAAGGGGGAGAAATTGAGCATCAGGTAAGAACAATTACTATTCCTAACTGGATTAAACACACCAAATATTTTTAAATGCATGACATCATATTGACTCTTAAATAAAAGTTAAAAAGATTTCAAAAGCCCCTTTGGGTATCATTTGATAATGCTAGAATAATACCTTACTATTCTGAAAAGTGTTTAAATGAAGAAAAGGAATCAAATGTTTATCTCCTGCCTTAACTATACAAACCGAATATCTGTGTAAAGAATAATCAATCATAGCCAGGCGCTGTGGCACACACTTGTAATCCCAGTAGCTTGGGAGGCTGAGGAGAGAAGATAGCAAGTTCAAAGTCAGCCTCAGCAAAAGCGAATTGCTAAGCAACTCAGTGAGACCCTGTATATAAATAAAATACAAAATAGGGCTGAGAATATGGCTCACTAGCCAAGTGCCCCTGAGTTTAATCCCCAGTACCAAAAAAAAAGAAAGAATAATCAATCATAAATTTTTATTTGTATAGGCATCCCAACCTTTAAATGAAGAAAGAAAAATCCCAGCAATTCAGACCATTGCTATTTTGCAACCTGTAATATATTAGCAAATCTCACCAAGGTCACTGTTGACTAGTAGTCAACATCAAAGGAGAGGACATGCAGATGTCAATGCAATATTTCCTATTAAGTTTTCATAAGAAACAGAATTAAACCTAAACCTGACTACCAATTTCCAAGAAATATAAAGCAACAGAGAGAGGCTGAGGTTGTTAGCTCAGCACTTGCCTACAATGCATGGAGCCCGAGGTTCAATCCCCAGCACCACCAAAAAAAAAAAAAAAAAAAGGCAATAGAGAAAACAGGTTAAATTGTTGTACCAGGGGGATGTCATTTATTCACCCAAAGTACAATATATCCTAGAAGTCCCACAAACATATTTTTTTCAATTATTGCAAAAAGTTACAAAAAAAAAAAAGAAATCAATAGAGAGTAACTTATATGAGACTTGTTCTCCCACTGAAAGCAACCAGAAAGTTGGAATATATATATTGGTACCAGGGATTGAACTCATGAGCACTTGATCACTGAGCCACATCCCCAGTCTCAGCCCCATTTTGTATTTTATTTAGAGACAGGGTCTCACTGAGTTACTTAGCACCTCATTTTTGGCTTTGAACTTGTGATCCTCCTGTCTCAGCCTCCCAAGCCACTAGGATTAAGGCATGTGCCATCATGCCCAGTCAAAAAAGATTTTTAAAGAGCTATTTTTCAGATAGAAAGCCACAAGGAACATGCAACTGTCACCCCTAAGAGCAGGAGAACAAATAGGTGAGCATTCTACCTGGAGGCACCCTCTAGACCTCAGTTTGAAAAGGGGAACACAAATGGGGCACAAGAGACTCACTGAGGAGAGAGAGACCAGAGTTCCAGGAGATTAAGCAGCCAAAAATATGTAGAGAAAACTACCAGAAACATGGGAGCCACAAAGAAAAAGAGTTCCAGAAATCTGCATGGAGGTGGTCTTCAGTTTGGGGCTACATTCTAAGCAGTACCTGTGAGGGCCAAAAACAACTATAAGCTAACCAATCCCACAGTTGGCACTGAGCTGGGAGAAGTCTGGATTCCAGCTAGCCAGAGAGAGTTGACGTACAAAAACAGTATGGTCAACAAGCTCATGAAGAAGTATTTGATCCTGGCATCATGGCACATATCTGTAATCCCAGCAATCAATCCCAGGTTGAGGCAGGAAGATCCCAAGTTTGAGGCTGGCAACTTATCAAGGGCCTAAGGAAGTTAGTGAGACCCTATCTCAAAAGAAAAAAAAAAGTTCACTCAATATCATTAATTATCAGGAAATAAACTCACAAAGACATACCCACTAGAATGGCCCAAGTGCTAGTGAAGATGAAGTCAAGTGGAAGTCTCCTAAATTGCTGGTGGAAGTATAAAATGATTGTGGTCATTTTTTAGCATGGCTTGACAGTATCACATAAGATAAAAACATACATTAAACGTAGGAGGCAATTGCACTCCTAGATATGAGTCCACTTATAGTGGCATATATATGAAACAGTACTGTAGGAAAAATGAATCTATAGTTTTAAAAAAAAGTTATCAATGGTTGCCTGGAACAGGTGGTGAAGGCACTCACTGGGAAGGATCCCAAGGAAACCCCTTTTCTAGTGAATAAAAAACTGTTCTATATCTTGATTATGGTAGTTTTTACATGGGTATCTACATTTGTTAAAACTCAGAGTGTGCTTGCTTTGGCAGCACATATACTAAAATTGGAACAATACAGAAAAAATTAGCATAGTCCCCGAGCAAGGATGACACCCACATTTGTGAAGCATTCCATAGTTTTGTGGAACCAACCCTTCAGCAGATGAATGGATAAAGAAACTGTGGTACATATATGAAATGGAATATTTCTTATAGCATTAAAAGAGAAAAAAATTATGGCATCTGCGGGTGAATGGGAATATCAGGTTAAGGGAAGTAAGCCAATCCCAAAAACCAAAAGCTGTATGTTCTCTCTGAAAGTGGATGCTGACCCATAGTGGGGGTGAGGTGGGTGGCAAGGGGCATGGAAAGAATGGAGGAACTTTGGGCAAAGGGGAGGTAGGACAGGTGAGGGGGCAGAGGGATAGGAAAGATGGTGGAATGAGATGAACCTCATTACCCGAGGTACATGTAGGACTACACGTGTTGTGTACAACTAGGAAAAGTTTGTTCCATTTATATACAATGAATTGAAATGCATTCTGCTATCATGTATAACCAATTAGAACAAATTTAAAAAACTCACTGATATTGGCTATCAAGGAATTACTGTTAAGTTGTGTGATGGCTTGTGGGTTCATTATACTATTCTTTATGCTTTTCTTTAAAGCTTTTCTAATTAAATTTATTTTTTAACTATTACATAGAAACAAACATTATAATTATTGAAGTAGGTAACATGACATTTTGATGCATGCATACACTATGTAACATTTAAATCAGTTAAATATATCTACCTCCTCAAACATCATTTCTTTATGGTAAAACTTTCACAATCTTTTCTTCTAGTATTCTAAAATATACAGTATGTTATGGTTACCTATAGTCCCCTACTATTCTCTCTGCTCTTATTTGAAAGTTTCCATGATAAAAATACTAAAAATAATTTTTAAATTAAGATATAACTTCAAATATTTGAAGGATTTCTATGTAGAAAAGAATTCAATTTTATAGAGAAAATCATGTGGAGGAAAATTTGGAGTCAATACAAGGATGAACTAGACAACAGAAGAACATATAGCCTTGTAAGAGAGTGACTCATGCTAGGAAATACTGGTGTACAGGCCTCATAACTATTCGTCAGGGCCACAGTAAAGAAAATAATAGCAATGAGTGAGAAACTAGACTAACAGCCTTCCAAGGTTTCTTCTAACACTAAGATTCTGCTAGGATTCCATTGATCAATGAATCTGATTGGTGCACATCTCCCAAACACATCAGAGCCTATTACTCTCCAGTCCTATCAGATATCATACTACTTGTTTAAGATTTTACATTGACTTGTTCATAATTTTTGCATATATTTGTTAAGTCCTTTTCTTAAGGCTTTCAAAAATCACAATCATGCCTTACACCTGTTAGAGTCTTTTAGTCCTCGCACAATGTCCTGTACATACTGGGCCATCAAAATGCCTTTTTGAAATCTCCTTTCAAATCAGTCTCCTAACATTGTGCCTCTTCTTTGCCACTCACGTCTATGTCTTACCTATCACCGTACAATCACTGACCATACCTGCACCACATTCATGTCCCCTGACCTAGACCTAGAGGAGGGCTCTGTGCATACCTAAAAATATGAATAAAGAAATCCTTCCCATATCGTGAGGCTGTTAACTTTCTAAGTGATGCTGATTCATTCTGATAATCAAATTATGACTGTGGAAGACTGCTTTAATCACTGGAAATATAATTATTCTAACTGCCTGGCTCGTATATACCCCTTACCCAGGTGGCTGCCACCATCATGAACAAACATGGAGCCAACTGAAAAATGATTTGTTTCTCCCCACCACATCTTTTCCACCCGGTGGTCTTTCCTCCCCAGGTATTCATTGTCTTTATACCACCTTCTGACTGTCTACATGAGAATTAGGGCGTGTGTAGGGGTAAAACCCTTCAAAATGCCTGACACCTCACCAGACATTTTACCTTGTCAAATCATTTAATTCTTATGATTGGAGTAAGCATTATCTACATTTTTCAGATGAGGAAAACTTTTTTCAAAAGTTTAGTTATTTGCCCAAACGTCTAAATGATAACCTTGGGATTTGAAACCAGATCTACCTGGCTTCAAAATCTATACATTTTACAAGGAAAACAACAACATCATCTTTCTTACACAAGCCTTGAAATAACACAACCTACAGGAAACAACTTCAGTTGAGGAGGATTACTGTCACAATGGCCCTAGGACCATCTTATCCTCCAACCTCTAAAAGCTTTCTCATTCCTATAATTAAACTCTAAAAGTCCAATATCAACAAATACCAATAGGGGGGAGGTAAGTCCTAAAATGCTTAGATAAGCTTCTAGACAGATTAAATGTCTTGTTTGGATCATGATTTTCTTTAGAAAGATCAGCCTTAAGTGACTCTTTCTAAGAAACAGATCTAACCTAATTCCTTTCATTCTTAAAACTTTCTAAGGATCCCCACTATTAATGGTCTAATGCTAATTTGGCTCATGACTTCCTTTAAGATTTGCTGGCCTCTCCAACAGGCCCATCCCCCTCCAACTTCACACTTTACAACACCAACTATTCACATTCTCCTGCCCTCCCCAAATATCCTTTCTTCATGTTTCCATTTCTCTGAACACATTTCTTCTGACTGCCAGCTTCCCCCACCACCCCAGCCTGTCTAATCAACAACAAACCACATGTCAGACTCCTGTTTGCCCTTTGCCTGTGCTTCAAACACATCTCAACCACTTTCTGACCTTACTGATCACCCTTCCAACCATAATAAATGCATTTATGGACAATAATGTTCTACCATCGAATAAATACCTCTCTTTCTGCCATTATCTTACTGTGTTTCAAGTGAATGCTGTTATCTCCCTGCCAGAATGAAAGGTTCTGAAAGGAAGAACAAAGTTTTTACAGGTGTGCAAATGTCCAGCCTTGGTAGATAGCAAATCTTCCTCATGTGCTAAACCAAGTAGCCAATAAAGCCACACCCCTATGGCTTTTGTTTCAGGAGCTATCTACTCAAAGGGTCAAGAGTCATTTTCATAAAGACATTTTAAGTTTTTCACTTCATGACCAGAAGCCACTTAAAAACTAATAAATAATCAACATTCTAACTGAAGAAACTATGTCAAACTTACCATCTTAGACAAATAAAGCAAGAATGAATATAACAAGAAAAGTATGTTGTCCAAAAGGGTGGCATCTGCTGGCTCTTCGACCTTTATCTCTAGTTGGTTTTCTGTATCAGCAGCATCAACAGGAGTACCTCCTGTTATAAGTAGCTCTAAAATTGAAAGGGGAAATGGCTATTTTATTTTATGCTATAGAATAAGAACTGTCTCTCTTCAGTTTCAATATTCATCGAGTGTTTCACTAAATATATGAGTCACAGTGCCTAGTGCAGGTGAGGCACTGGTAGAACACTTGCCTAGTGCAGGTGAGGCACTGGGTTCGATCCTCAGCATCACATAAAAAGAGATTAAATACTAAAAAAAAAGGTTATGCTAGTCACTCCACACCCACATGATCTAGTACAGGTATTTTATGATTAAGAAATTATGTTTAATAAAGCCCTTATATAATTTTAACATAAAATGTGTACTGTTAACAGGTCTACTTTTGTGCATTAGTTTCTCATTTATATCTTTCTCTTTTGCTTTTTATAAAATTTCTTATTGAACATGCAAACCAATCCCAACTGTCCTAAAGGAAAAAAAGAATAAGCAATATCCTTTCATACTGTAGCCCAAAAGAATGAATAAAGGAACATATGGGGCTCCTGAGTCAGCCTTCTTTCTCCTTTAGGCACATGGAAACTGAACAGAACTTTACAATAATACACGAAAACATCTGGAAGAACAACTCCTTTTCTCCAGCCCAAGCCGCAGGCAGGTATTTACCTTCAGCGTTAGCCCAGATTTCCTCTAGAGGAGGCGCTGTTATCAATGGAACAGTCTCCTCCACTGTGGAGTGCTTGTACCTCACAAAATAGATCAAGTCTTGGATATCATCAAGCACTGCAGCCTCTTCAAATATGTTACTTTCCTTTATTCCTGAGTCTGTATTATCATTCACACGATTATCAAGCATTTGCTCTGCTACGCTCAAAATGTGTGACTCAGAGGCACGGAAGACCTTATCTAGAACTTTTTCTAGATAATAGGGCATTAGGTTATAGGGCAGGCTCTCCTGCTGTGCTGACTTCAGCTTTAAAGACATTTCTTGCAACATGGCTTCCAGTTCTTGGACATTAATGTACTTCAGGAAGCGTTGCAAGGACTTTTGTTCTATAAAGAAGCTGCGGATTATGGGCAAGTCTTCCTCCTGATTGCTAAGCTCTGGCTTTAGGGCTATATGTGGACTCTGTGGGAATATATCATCTTCAAGGTCTGCAGAAGCAGGACCCTGGCTTTTTGCGTCTGTGATATGCCCTATGTCCTCAAGGTCCTCTTTTGAGGTTTCTTTTCCAGTAGCTTTTTCTGTAGACCCTAAAGTGTTCAGATGTTCCTTAGGGTTGTCTTTTTCAAGATCGTCAGAATCTTTATCCTGAAATACTTCACTTATCCCTGAAGTCTGAGTGTTTTCCTCGTCACTTCTGTCAAAGAGTCCCTGGGCTTCCTCATCTGCCAGAGGACTTTCCTCCTTTCCCATTTCCATATCACCTCGTTCCTTGTCCATCATGTCTACCCTTTTGGCTGTGGTTTCAGTTTTCTTTAAAATCTTCCAAATTATACTCATTTCTTGTTTGTTTTCTTTGGTTTCTAGATAAGGATTGATTTCTTTTTTCAAAAGTTTATAAGCATCAGTCTTCTCCTGTTCGTTTGAGACCTGAGAAATGTTGCTGGTTTTGTTTTTTTTTTCACTTTCTGGCACTTTCAATTTATCTGGTAGTATTTCTTCAAAAAGTTCAAATGAAGTTTGTTCACCCTGAGCATTACCTGTTTGACTATCTGCATGAGGATGGTTCTTCTGAGCCAAAAATTGTTCCTCAAGATCCACAGTGTTTTCTGAGAATGCACTTTCAATTTCTTGTGAGTTTGCTACTACTGGTTTAGGTTCAGGTTCAACATCCTGGGAGACTTCAGGAAATTGTCCCACTTTTTCTATAGCTTTCTCAGAATCTTCATTTGCAGAATCATACAATTCCCAAAATTCTAGAAGTTCTTCTACGTTATAATTATCAAAATCATCTCCTCCAACATCAAAACAAACAAAATCTGTCTCCTAAAAGGAAAAGAAAACCATTAATGTGTCAATAACAAAGTATCACAAAAGCAAACTCATCCACGCTCCCAAATTCAGGATTGGTTCTAAAGAATCTTTGAGGTCAACCAGATTACCCTCTTCCAACCCCCACTGCCTAACTCCATCTATGGCTGAGTAAATCTGTCTTTTTCTAGACTACAGTGTTAGAAAGTCTATTCTTTCTTTCTTTCTTTCTTTTTTTAACATGGGTCATATTCTTTAAAAAGCATAATGAGTAAAAATGGTGACAATTTGGTCTCCAACTGCCTGACTCTTGGGTCTCTCTCAATTTGCTCTGAACATAAGTAGGGAAAGGCAAGGTATCACTTATAGGATCCTCCAGCTCTTAATATCTACACCTATGTTTCAGAAATTTAACTCTTAATCATTTGCTCAGGAGAAGCTGGAAGATCCTGCAGCCTTGAGAAAGATGAATCAGTTTTAAAGTATCTTACTGAGATACAAGTACATTGGATGGAATAAAGAATGATATTAAGGAGGCTCCTCACATTACTATTACCACAAGAACAAACTGAAAACAAGATTCAACAAGGTATACACCTTTCTCTTCATCAGGGTTTCACAGTCACTAAGATCTCTCTCAGGATTATGTGTATATTATCTAGTCTTCCTTCTTGCTACTAGTAAGCAAATTGATATAAAAGGAGCCATAGTATGAATGGACATGTTTTTAAAAAATTTCCATTCCTAATTAAATCTCCATAATATTCTGCGGGGTTCCGGGGGTGGGGGAGGCAGTTCAACGTAGTAGGGATGAGTGATTTCCTCTCCTCATCACATGCATTTCTAAGCCATGAGGGATGCATGTAATGGGAAATACAATAAGAAGGCAGAGTTCAAAACAAATGAGTTCTCTGTAATCAGTGAACTGCTGTCACAGCTTAAATCCCAAGAACTCTCTTTACCAACAATGAAGTCCAACAAGCAACAGAAGTGATTTTATGGCCCCTGAGATTATAAAGAAATTTTAGGAACAGCAACAACAAACAGGATGACTTTATCCATTCAGTCCATCTAATCTAAGAACTGTCCTAGCCTAGCAGCTTGCATATTCTACAGCCACTACAAAGAGCTGCCCAAAGATGTTTCAGTGTTGGTGGGCATCAATTACTATACAATTTAAAACTCTAGAAAATAATCAGCTGAAGTGAGAATTCTAGAACACGAAATCCTTTCAGTCACAAAATCAATTTAAGTCAGAGCACCATACAGGAATGTTGTATAAAGGAAGCAGTTGGGGCCTTAAAAGATCTGAGACTGAACATCACCTGAAATGCTCAGGTCCCCTTTTCCAAATCTATAACATGACTATGATGATCCCATATATGACTAAGAATAAGAAAACCTTTGTAAGTACATATTTCTAACCTAGTATAAAAGTTAGAGTTTATTAATTTAACCTAAATATACTCAAAATGTCTAATAACTATCCAATGAGATTTGCCTGTAAAATGAAATTATTTGCCTCTTAGAATATCTGTTTCAATATATTAGACAACTCTCAGATTATAATATAATCACCCTTGAATGCCTTTCAAACTTTTTTTTTTTACAGGTAGTCTGATTTCAAATGAAAATCTGAAACACAAATGTTAGATTGCCCCCCAAACACATTATAAAACATTCAGAAGCAGTTAACTGAATATAACTGATGGATTTATAAGCCAGTTTACAATTGAGAACAAAAAAGAAATCCATAACTTACATCTGTTGGAATTTGTAGCTCTTCTTTAATATATCCACGAACTACCTTGATGAAATCTTTTGGAAAGTATCCAAACATACGGCCAACCTATAGTGCAAAAGAGACAAATATCAAATAAATTCTGTACAAGGAATATAAATAAGAGATTTCTCAGAAGTGGCAGGAAATATACACATAATAGATAGGTATATGGTATAACCAAGAAAGAAAGTTGCTATAACAATTACACTGAGATTATTATTCCAAATAAAAATTAAGTACAGAACTATTAAAGCAACATTTCCAACCACTGAAGTTTTCTTTTTTACATTTAGCTTAATTCTCAACACAGAGCATATAAAGTTAAGACTTCTGAAGTAAATAAAAGATCTGCATAGAAGATTATTGGATACTATATGGTTAAAACTATGTAAATCAAAGCTGGTTATAAATGCAATTCCAAATAACCTCTAGCAACAATTTACCTGTACATTTTGTAGCATTGCTCATAAACCAATATTTATGTCTTTCTTAACCAATACACAATAGTCATAAAAATTAATAAGTAAAAACAATACAAAAATCTCTAGAATGTATTACCACTATAGCAGATGTATTGATAGTATATGCTTTCCTAGCTTTGTCCAAATCTACTTTTACAAGCACTTGGGGAGTGCTGAGGGCCATTGTCAAGTAGGAATGAAGCTTCAAAATTTCCTTGCCAGCGTACCCCATGTTAAATGGATTTCGCTGTTGACATTACATGTAAGGTGACATTGCTCAAGGACCAAGGCAGATCCGGGTTTAGAGATGATCAGGTTTGAGGAAGTATCCCACTCCTTAGGGTGTTCCCGGTTTAAGACAAAAGGAGTTTTAGGGAAGTTGGAGGTTGAAGATGATTGCTGTTGGGAGTAGGGCATGCCTGCAGCCTGAGTTCCCGCTGAGTTCTCCTGGAGAAAAAGTTTTTAGGAGATGTATTGTTCGGGAGATTGGATTGCCCCTGAACCTGTGTGGAGGCGGTGTGAGTCGGGAATAAAGAATTGCTGTTTGAATCTACAAGGCTGTGAGTGCCTCCTGATTCTGTGCCCAGCCAAGACTGCGGCATTATGGTGGCCCGTACGTGGGATGTCTGAAGCTTGGGGGTAAGTGAATTTGCTCGCTCCTGAAGGAGAGCAAAAAAATGGGTGACCATTTCAAAAAACAATGTGTTCTTGTTTTGATTTATTTTGTTTTCATTTCAAGTGGCCTGTTCCTAAAACTTTCTCAGGAAAACTGGGAAAAATGGTTGACTCAAGGTTTGAAGTTGTTCGCCTCCGAGGAAGAAAAATTGTTAGAGGAAGAAGGTACCCCAGTAAGACCGAGAAAAACTATGGCATATGTTGATACAATACAAAAATGTAGCCCATGGCTTTATAAAGATGAGTTATTAAGTATATCAATGGGACCATTATGGTATCCTGTAGAAGGATTTTTCTTCAACAAGAAAGAGATGGCTAGTTCTGTTCACTATACTTGTCTTGGTTTTTACAGACAGCTGATTTATTTACAAAGCTAAAATGTTAAAATATCAACCACTAAATATGAAATCAAGTACTCTTTACTTATTAAGTTCCATAAGGTAATATATTTAAACATTATGTGTGTTTTCATAAATTGGCAAATGGAAAAATGTTTAATATTGCTTTGGTCTGTGTCTTTGCTGAAACAAGGTTAATAAGTGTTAAGATTCTATCATGTGTAATTTATATACAGAGAGTATAAGAAGTTTCAGCTGGGTTTCAATTACAGTATAATAGTACCTTAAAAAACATGAAAGTATTTCATCTTATTAAAGTGGAGTAATTTTATAAGGGTTGTTTTAGAATGTGAATTTATAAAAAGGGTTAATGGTTAAAAAAGAGATATAAAAAGATTCAAGATGTGGAAATATATTTTAATATAAAAGGTTAAAGGAAAAAGAAATGTTTCTAGTTGAGATAATCTCTGTGTGGTAAAGTGAAAAGTTGTAAAATGTCATTTAAAAAGATTTTCAGGAAACTAGACTTAATTTAAAAGCTTGAGAAAGGTAGAAAGAAAAAAAAGGTATTTGTACATGGAAGATTGAGAAAAAGCTTCTTAATGGAGTAAAAAAGAGCCTTTGGTTGAAGGGCAGCCATGTAAACTAATATTAAGCGATTTAAATAAAATCTAAGCCTCGTTTAAAAGAGTGAAGCTGTAGGTGGTGAAAAAGTACATTTAAAAGTACAGTATAGATGATAAATGAAATGCATTAAAAGGTTAAATTGAAGGTTGTTGAGATACCTTCATGGCGGGAAAAAAAATTGCTTTACTCATAAAACTATTAAAATGTACTTATTAAACTAAAAAGAGGGAGATGAGATAATCTTTGTTTGTTAAAGTAAAAAGTTATAAAATGCCTAAGTACATTGCAAAAAGCTTTAAAAGGTTAAATTGAAGGTGGTTAAGATGCCTTCATGATGGAGGAAAAAAAATATAACCCATGAAAATGGGAAGATAATAAGATAAAAGATTTAGATAAAGAAGATTAAAAATTTGAAGTGGAAAACTTCAAAAACAGAAGTAAAAAAAGGTAAAAAAAGAGAGAAGATGTAGAAAGGTATAAAAGATATAGGAAGATAAAAAGATGTAAAAAGACAAGAATTTTATACCCACAAAATAGGAAACAAAAGAAAACTAGGAGAGAAGAAAGCAACTAAGGGTAAATATAAAAACCTTAGAAGAAAACTAGAAGATAGAAATAAGATAGAAAATGGTTAAAAATGTCAAGTAAAGGTATTTCAGATAGAAAATACAAAAGGCTAAGACAACTATGGTTTCAAACCACATCTAAAAATTAAAAGGACTAAAGTAATTCTAAAAACTAAGGCAAAATGCTTTTGAAAGACTTAAATTTAAAAGGATCTTAAAGGGGTATATACCCCCAAAGATAAACTTAAAATAACCCTTTTTTTACTCTAAACTTTTTAAATTTGGATTCATCAGGACTTAATGCTGTGGAAAGACATATGTATCCAAAAAAATGTACATAAGCCTAAGGTACTTTGGAAAGATATTCTAACAGGACATTGGAAAGCTCCTGATCCAGTGTTTGTCTGGAGTCGGGGTTCTGTTTTTGTGTTTCCACAGGGAGAACAGCAGCCGATTTAGATTCCAGAGACACTAACGAAAACAATTTCTACAGACCAAAAAGAAGATAATTTGACTCAAATCCATAACAGCTGATATCCAGAGCTCCAGCTTGGCTATTCTTACATCTGCGACAGTGATTAACCACGGTGCCTTTTTTCAATATCTATTTTATTATTGCATTTTTCCCACATCATAAAGTTCTATTTTATTTTTTGAGCTCATACAAACCTAGGTGAATGTTTTTCTGATCAGCTTTGTTTTTTGACTGTGTTTTATTTTTTGCCTGTGGAGTTTTTAAACATTGCAATGGAGATTTTACCTAGGTAAAGCTACAAGGCTGTTATTATTGTCTTATGTGTTGTATGTTCTGTGTGCACTGTTTTGTGTTGCATGTCAGTATGTGTGTATGTCCATATTTTTATATGAGGAGCGCTCATGAAAAAATGGATCCGAATTTTCTTTTTTTTATTCACGTGATTTAAGTGGTTTAATCTAAATTAGGTAAACAGCTGTTAATGACTGTTTTCAAAGGTGGTTAACAGAACTGTTTGCTTACTATTGTTTTTAAAGGTGATTAACAGATCTGTTTGTTTACTTTCACTTTTCCTTTTCATTATATTTAATAATTCTGTTCAGGATAATGTCTCTTTAACATTATTGCCAGAATTCCCATCTCCATCCCAGTGCCAGTAAAGACTAAGAAAACCAAACTACAGCTTCTATGATAGCTATCACAGTAAACTGTATAAACTGATGCATCAATGAATATAACTCAACAAGTAATGCTCAATCAAGGACTTGATTTACTTTTGGAGGAAATGGACATATTGATAGACTCCTCCGATTTGAACTGCTTGCAGAACTTGCCTGGACTATATATGAGTTGCATGCATTGTGAACTATCGTCTGGTGCAGCGAATTGTGGTACTGCTGGCATATCCTTGCTGATGGTGTCACCAGTGATGCAATTTCCTTGCCAGCACACCCCATGTTAATTGTGGTAATGCTGGCATCTTTGCTGATGGTGTCACCAGTGACACAATTTTTCCAAAGGAGCCATCAATTGGCTTGGTGTCGTGGCATTTCTCTATCCTCCTCCCTTCTACTAGTGATAGTCTAAAATTTGGGGGCCAACAGAGGTGAGGCAAGAACCTCACCCCCCCCACTGGCACCAAGGTTAAATTTGGGGGCCAACAGAGGTGAGGCAAGAACCTTACCCCCCCACACTGGTGCTTAGGCCTATCCACAAGCATGGATGAATGCTGGACTGGTAGTCATTGACGGGTTGATCTGGTTGCAGTGGATTCAACCCAAGACAGGAAACTGACGTCTAAAGGTCAGTTCTCCCATGACGGGTAAGAACCATATGTTGAATTGAACAACCTACCAGGCACAGTCCTTTAGCCACATTGCTTGTTGTTTAATTAATCAGAAGGGGGGAGAAAATTAATGCTGCAGTCTTGGCTGGGCAGAGAATCAGGAGGCACTCACAGCCTTGTAGATTCAAACAGCAATTCTTTATTCCCGACTCACACCACCTCCACACAAGGTTCAGGGGCAATCCAATCTCCCGAACAATTCACCTCCTAAAAACTTTTTCTCCAGGAGAACTCAGCGGGAACTCAGGCTGCAGGCACGCCCTACTCCCAGCAGCAATCATCTTCAACCTCCAACTTCCCTAAAACTCCTTTTGTCTTAAACCGGGAACACCCTAAGGAGTGGGATACTTCCTCAAACCTGATCAGCTCTAAACCCGGATCTGCCTTGGTCCTTGAGCAAGGTCACCTTACATGCAATGTCAACAGCGAAATCCATTTAACATGGGGTACGCTGGCAAGGAAATTTTGAAGCTTCATTCCTACTTGACAATGGCCCTCAGCAGGGGAGAAAATAAAATTACAATATAATGCATATGAAACCACATATCAAGCTTCAGTTTCACCCAAAATAAATCCTCTGCAGAAAAGAACCCCATTTATTTTCAGCACCAACAGTTAAATTATATGAAGTTACATAAAGTGTACAAAAGGTATATAAAGTTCTCCTTGAGAAAGACACTCCTATTACTAACTACTGACTAAAAGGAACAGAATATTCTTGCCAATAATTAAAGGAAACTGATAGGCAAATCAAATGCCCAAAAAAGAAAATTAAAAAAGGCATCTTATCACTACCTCTAAAATATCCCTATTCATGAATGTTCTTGTTATATCTAGAAACCATCTGAGAGCCAGTATTAGTGGTAGAATACTGCCATGAAGATTAGATAAGACGGAGCAATTAAAAGCTTCATCACTGCAGATAAAGTCTGAGACTCTAGAAAATCAACAACATTGCAGAATAAAAACTAAAAACTCAAAAGGAGAATCATTTTGAAAACTAAAGAGTTTTTAATTTCTTAAGTATAACACTTATGACATGAGAGGCGAGTCTGAGGGGAAATACACTATTCCCTTCTGATGAAAATTCTATTAAGGTTAAATTTGGAAAAGGGAAAGAAACCAGAGATGTATGGAGAAAGGGAACACATTTATATCTTCTTAATCTGTGTCAAATGAGACCATAGATTATATAAAGCTCCATAATTACACACTGGGAGGTATCCCATTTCTTGTGATATGAAAAAAAATGATGCAGAATCATGGAGGCTCATGACTGGAAATAATTTTTATATCTAATTTTGCTTCCATACATCATCCCTGCCAAGGTGCTGTTGATTTGATTTGTGGGTGGGGAGCCAAGAACTGCCACAAGAGAACTAATTCTGCATAAGCTACTATCAGAACAAATGTACTTAAGTGCCACTGCCCTGAAAGGAAATATTCAAAAGGAAGATGGATTAGACAGGGGTCCTTTCCTAACTGAGTTTTTCACTTTATAGGGAGCTCAGATAAAACACAACCTGACTGAAGGCAAAGAAGACAAATGAATGCCAGAGGAGCAATGCAAACAAAGTGCCACCCAAACACTCATTCAGTTGGCAAAGATCCTTTCTGGTCAGGTGCTGAAAGCAGGGCTCCTCAGGAAGACAGGATGAGTGCTGCCACCCAGAATGGCAAGAGTCCTAGGGATGAACAGAGTTAACAGGCTATAATGTGAGAGGAGAAAATGCAAATCAAGCCCATTTATCCAAAAGCCCAAAGAAGGTGAGAAAGATGACTACTACATGAAAAATGCCACTTAGGTACATGGAAAAACAGTTCCAAGTTTAAAGGTTACCAATCTTATTTGGTATACTTGAAAGAAACAATAGATGGTTCTTTATATGGAGTACTGCAACTGGGACTCTGTCTAAATATAAAGTTTGTACCCAGAGGCACCATGTTTCAAGATCATTCCCTAAGAGTCAGAAATGGCAACAAAATGAAACTAGTTTTCCATAGGGATTACTCTTATTTTCTGTCTTATTTTCTGCTGTGTGGTGTTTTATTTAGGGTGAGAACTTTCAAGGATGCAACCCGGAATGTCTCTAAACTGGAACATTCCTACAGTCATCAAAGACCCTTGCTACTATTTTAAGTAAACAATCCACCTATCACATTTTTTTAAATGAAAAGGACAATAATCATAAGCCTCTCAATGAGGTCACTCCTAGTGAATCTCCCCATTTAATATATCAAAGCATGATATAAACAATGTCATGTCTTTCATGAGAAGATCCATACAACTGGCTGGAAGTAGAACCCCTGGGGGAACCTTCAGGCATAGAATATAGGAAAAGCAGGAAATGGATGACCCAGAAGTTGCAAAAAAAAAGGGGGGGGGAAAGCACACAATGAACATAATATTCTGCTTTTTTAGAGTAAAAACAGCACAAATGATTAGGTAAAATACACAAAAAAATCAACTTTAAATATGCATGCCTGAGTTACTATCTCAGACTTAATTTACAGGATTAACTCTAATGTCCATGAATCCTTCCCTTTTGAAGCAGCAAAGCTAAGAATTGTCAGGTTTTCACCATGACGACCTTTATGATGTGTAGAGCCTTCTGGAACTTGATGTGAGGGGTAGCAACCACAACCAGTTCAGTTCTGTTTCAGAAAGTCTCCTGACTTTCTATGCTGTGCCAGGCCTAAGGTGTGTTAGGAGCACAGGGCCTGGCAAAGAGGTCAGGTTAACTCTACAAAGACCCCAAGAAATCAGTCATTTAAATCTACACTGCTACCCATCAAAAGTAAGAATATAACACCTGTCAAACTTTTACTTACACTTCCGGCCCAAAGTTCTGGTGATACCTCTGCAAGTTTATAGTAGACAAATACAGGGTCACCTTTTTTAAAATTTACAAAACGACAATCTGGTCCTGTGAAATCTTCAACAGCTTCACCTCGATACATTAACACTGTATATGAACATTGAAAAAAGAAAAAACAAACATTAGGATTTGATTTTTCACAGTCCATATTGACTCATCAGGAAATATGAATCCCACTATGAACAAAAATCAAGTTTTTCCAGTACTCTCTGGAATCACTTTTAATTCACCTGCTCAAAGTATCTAAAATCCTTAGAGATTTTATTGCTATAAAATACAATATTCCCTGCAATTAGACGAGGGAAAAGGAAGCTTCTCTATTTTTCTCTGTGCTGAGAAATAAAAAGCAAAGTGGCCACCACCAACCATAGCTGGTTTCAGTGAAACTCTTGGTTCTTGCAGGCCTCAATTTTTTTCTGTTTCATAATCATAGAAAGCTTCATTTTGCAAATATGTAAATCCAAGTGTAGACATGGACAGGCTTAAGTATGGCTTCATGCAGAGGTAATAGGGAAGAGGTTAGAATATCCAGGAACCCCCAAAGGGTTAATTAACTTGAACTAACTGCTAAAAGACATTACCTTTAAGTGGCTGCAAGTGCTACCATGCAGCCGTAAACACTGTCAATTTCATTTGCAGCAGAGTTGCTGTCTCTGGGTTCAGGATCTCGGTAAATAACCAGGAAATATATTTTCTCTGAGCAAATATTGTTGACTATATCCAACATTAAGATTGTTTCAAAACATCCTCATTCGTATTTTTTTTTTAATAAACAAAATCAAAAATGGGTATCCTATCTGACAAGAAACAAGTTTAACCATGAGAAAATGTCAGGCAATACCTTCATGCTTAAAATGCAGGACTAGGATCACAATTGATCTAGAAACTGGTAGAAGCAACATTTTTCTTTTGGTTGACCAAATAGACAGTTTCTGATTTAAGATGAAATGGACAATAGATGTATGTAAAAAGCACAAAGAAATGGAAATAACACTTTTTCTAAAAGCCAATTAGCAGTAAAATACACGAGAATGTTTGTTTTATAAAAATATATGTCTGAGGAACAAACACAGATTTGGAGAGGGTAACTTGTTTTTTTGAAGCTAAAATAGGACTATTTTCAGAACTGTCAGCATCCTAATTCATATGTAATTAAGAGGCCAAGTTGAAGGTGAGAGACACTTTAAGGTGGGGAATTCTCATCACAAGTGGAAATGGCAATGTTTCTCTTGTCCCCCCTTAGGTCATAGAGGATTTATAAATCAGTAATATATTAGGTGACAACATAATGCATACTATGGAGCACCTATTAAGTTTTTTTTTTTTGGAGCACTTATTTGGAAGGCACACAAGGACACCTTACATACACACCTCACTACTTCCTACAACACAACACAGACCCACCTGTTGTTTTTGGTCACATCTGTTTGGACACAGGCCATTTCTCAAGTTATGTTACCCCACTGAACCTAACCAACACCATGTCTTAGTACTGACGAAGCATCAGTGATGAGATTGTCCAGATATCCCACGTAGGATAGCGCTTAATAGCAAAGAATAGCAAAAATGAAAGAAAATATCATGGCAGCTGCTTTGCTTCTCTGAGTGTTTATTTATTCCAGCCTTAGGGTTACCTCTAGGAACTTCTTAACATATATTGGAGACATCTTTTTTCTTTATTGGAGTGGAACAAACAATTCAAATTACAAAATTTGGTTTTGGTAACACCAATTTAGGCATAAAGAGCTCAATGGTAAACTTCTTGGCCTTTTTAGCATGAATATTTTAAAATATGTACTGCTTACAATTTATGGACAACAAGGTCATCAAGTTGCAAGGTTACTAGAAACCAAGCGGGAGTCCATAAGAAGTATTCTGGGCCAGTAAATATATAGAGGAAAGAGGTTCCAACAACACTAGTGACTGAGTCTAAAACTGAATTGGCTTATAAAAATCTTGGAGTATTTATTATTGTTATTGCAACAAACCTCTTCATCTGAATCTGAATGGCTACATCCTCCCCACTGCCCACCTCCAATCCAGGACTGGGAAGCAATTCTGTCCGATTCCTGCGCACAGAAGAGGCTGCAGTTCCCAGGTGGCTGGTGCAGATCCTTGGCCTCTTTCAAAAGCAAAAGATTATTGGCCCACCTGCTACCCTACCTCAAATATGAAGGGAGGCTTCTATGCACAGAAATGACAGGATTGAAGCAGAGTCGGGGCCGAGACCTCGGAACACATTGCGTGCCTGGACTCGGTGCTCTTCCCAAGCCTAAACTCTAGTCCCTGTTAAAAGGCAAAACCAGCCTTTAATGACGCAAAAGGACGAAGGGGCCAGTGAGCCTTTCCCAAGGAGCCCCACCATCAACCTGCCACGGGAATTAGGGCCACCGAGCCCTGGAGAGCATCTGCCCTGATACTGCCCAGGTCCCTGTAGAGGGGGCAGAAAAGCGCTCTGCTACAGCGTAGGCACATCCCCATCACCCACTGAGATCCTAGGCGAATCCTGGAAGGGAATAAACTGAGACCTGTCCCTGGGGAATCGTGTTTCCCAACCCCCGCCTCAGTCAGTAGAGAAAAATAAAACGCTGGCAACAAGTGGGAGTCGAAGCCCCCCACAACCCGAGCGGGCTGGCTGGGGCGCCAGCAGAGCCAGAGGGGACACACGCAGGGTCCCGAGGCTCTGTCACTCCTGCTCCCCACCCGTCATCCTGCGACCCCCTCACCCAGCACTCGGGGCTGGGCACCGGGAGATCGGAGCCCCATGCGGCCCCAAAGAGCCACAGTGGAGACCCTGGGCTGCCCGCCCGCCTGCGCACTCACTGCTGCATTTGTCGTCTGCACAGAGTTTGTGTTTCGACCAGCGCTGGCCGGTGTTCGGGTCCGGTTGGCCTGGCACTCGCCAGTTCGGCCGCAGCACGAACAGCCAGAAGAGCACCATGAACAGCCAGAAGACCAGCACCTGCGCCACAGCCATGTTGTGGTCACCTGGGTGAGCCGGTGGAGTAGGCTGCGGCAGGCGTCTGTGGGCGCGTAGGAGATGGGGCTCAGGGGGGGTGTGGGTAGCCAAGCGCAGAGGGGTGGCGCCAGGGAAGGCTTAAGCCTTTCCCGGGTGACACTTCAGCAGGGATATCTGGGGGTCGATCCACAGACTCTACTGGAGAATGCACGGAGCTGGAGCTCCGTCCTTCTCTAGTCCAGACCTTCTCCTCAACTGAAGACCTTCTCCTCTAGTCGCTGCCTTGGCAACTAGGACTCTCCTTCTCGTCCAATCACCTGCCTTTGCTTCTGTGCCCTCACAAGCGACCCTCCACATGATTCTAGTCATCACCCACCCATCCCCCCCCTGCCAACTGGTCCTTTCTGGCTTTCCTCAATGTCTCATTTCTGGTTCATCCTGAACTAGCCCACTCCACCATCACTCCCATCCCCCATTCCTGGTCTGGTACCTCCTTTTCTGAACTACCAAATCCCACCCCTGACTTGTCACAGCTAGTCTATGGTTCCAGGCTCCCTCCCCTTCAAACTCCTAGAGGTTCCTTGAAGCCCCACCCCAAGATCCCTCTGATTAGGAAAGGGGAAGGTGAATGGAACTGTGAGTGAGGGTGTAAACTGGAGACAGTGGCCTGCTTTTTTTTAAGGCGGGGACAGGTGGGGGCAGAGAGATGGACATTAGTCTTCAGGCTAAGATCTTGAAATTCTTATCTTTATCTGTAAGGGAAGAAATTATTTAATTCAAAAGCATATTTTTAACTCTCATTTTGTGCTACCATTCATGCCAGATGCTGGACAAAGCCCTAGCATGGTGTGGGAGTGGATGAAAATCAAAAGACAAGATATCTGGTCCTGGTCCAAAAAAGTCCACAACTTAGTGGGAACCAACTGACAAAACAGATTGTCAGAGAAGAAAGCTAGTAGCTAACATTTCTTGAATGCTTTCTTTATGTCCAGTTGTTATTCTGAAGGTTTTATACATATCAATTCATTTAATCTTCATAACAATAGTACCTTACAGTAGTAGTAGGTCCTATTCCAATCCTTATTTTAGAGTAAATTGAGGCAGTCACACATCCAGTGAGTAATGGAGCTAAGTATCAAGCCCAAGGAGTAGACTCCTTTTCATCACAACCTATCAACTAACAAGCAATTGTACTTTCTGACAAGAGGAGCAAAATCTGATTTAAATCATAATATAGCTGAATTACTGATATGTACAGTTAAGGGGGGAAAGGCACAAGCTAGCCAGCCCAAGGAAGAGTGTCTGCAATGCTCCCATCCTGGGTGGAGCCATTCTCGTTTGTCTGTGACCAAGGGCTTGTTACTATAGTCTCTGCTAAGGTTATTCATCAACCTCCAACAATGAACCCATCAGTTGTTTCTCCAAATTAACTGAATCTTTAAAACTTAGATAAAAGAATGTAGTCCACCATGTTCATAATGTTAAATAAAGAAAATGATGGGAAAAAGAGGTGTGCACAAACATTTGTCTACAGGGGCCATGAGAGGTCCCCGTTGGTCCAGTGTACTTCTGCGCTTTCTGGAGAACCAGTGGATCATACAGAGAAACTGTCTGAGTCATTCTTCATTTCTTTTCTACCATGTATTTATTATGTTATAAAATGTATCTAGTAGGCATCTCTAACAACATGTTGAAAACTGAACTCATTTTTCTCTCAAAATCTGCTTTCAGTCTTCCCTATCTCAGAAATAAGAATGACAATTTAATTCCCATTATCCAGGTGCTCAAAGCCCAAAACTTACAAACCACCTTTGATCTCTTTTCTCTCACATTCCAACTCCAGTCCATTAGACAATATTATGTCTTTATTTTTATAATTTTATTGAGATATAGTTGACCTACAATAAATTGCACATTTAAGGTGTACGATTTGATAAGTTTTGACATGAATATACCCATGAGACTATCACCAAAATCAAAAAAGTATTTCATCCTTCTTTGTAATCCCTCCCCTCTCCTTTTCTGGGCTGACTCCAAACATCTCCTGTCATCATAGATTGTTTTGCATTTTCTAGAATTTGATATAAATTATAAAGCATTTTATTTATTTATTTTTCTGACATCCTTCTTTCCAAATAAGCATTTGAAACATGCCCAGAATCTGACCACTCCTCTGCATCTGCTAAGCCAATATACAGGCCAAACCCACATCATAAGTCACCTGAATGATTCCCATAGCCTTCTTCTGTCCTTGCTTCTGCCCTCATTTTCCCCAATATCTATTGTCCTGATGGCAACTAGAGTGATATTCTTAAATATAAATTTGATTGTGTCTCTCTGCTCAAAAACTTCCTATAGCTTCCCATTTCCAAATAAAAGGCAATGACTTTAGCCAGGCCTGGTCGTACTCATCTGTAATCCCAGCAGCTCAGGAGGCTGTCAGGAGGATCCTGAGTTCAAAGCCAGCCTCAGAAATGTAGTGAGTCCCTAAGAAACTCAGTGAGACCCTATCTCTAAATAAAATATTTTAAAAAGGACTGTGGGTGTGGCTCAGTGTTTAAGTGCCCCTGGGGGTTCAATCTCTGGTATCAGGAAAAAAAAAGCCATGACTTGATTATGGATTGCCCTGCCTTATTATGGACTGTTCTTATTCAATGTGACTCCCCTCATCCTTTTCTCCCCATTTCCTAACATTCTTCTCTAGTCTGTTAGTTCCATTTAAATACACCAATCCCACCCCTGCTTCAGAGCATTTATACTTGCAACTTTGCCTCAACCTTAACTGCCCAAATCATCTAACTAGCTAACTAGTTATCACTTTATCATGTCTCTGTAACAGTGGCATTTCATGTGATAAAGACTTTTCCTGGCCATCCTACACAAAATAGAGCCTCTTGTCATGACTATCAAGCCCATTACCCTGCCTTTCTTTCTCTTCAGACTTGCCTTACTACGTTAGACTTCTCTTACCACTTGCCTTACATTTGTTTATCTACTTGAATGCTCTGACCCAACCTCAAATACAATTTCCAACAGGAGCAGGAAATTAGTTGTTTTGTTCACTACTGTTACATCAGTGACTAGGGAAATGCCTAGAATGTATGAGAGAGTTAACAAATGATTTGTTGGATAAACTCATGGTTCCAATAATATTATAAATATACTACACTATTAACCTAAACACATATATTAACTATTAAGCCCCCATATATAAATAGTACTGAGAGGAAATAAGCTATGAGAACAAGGCATTTAAGGTCCACCTCTCAGCAGCATGCATCCTCAACTCCAGGAATGTACCCCTGAATGTGTTTGTTGAATAAAAACATACTTGTGTGGAGAGTAGTTGTTTGGTTACATGATACTGGAATATTTAAGTAGATCTTTTAAAACTAGTTTTAATTTTTTCTTATTTTTCTTATTATAGAATATGGTATGTTGTAGATTTTTTCTTATTGTAGAATAGAAATTAATGATAATTCATTGGTGGAAAAATCAGAAGACCAAAATGATCTAATTGCATATTACCTTCTTGATATTTACTTTGACTCATAATCAGATATACTTTTATATGCATAGTCAGTGCTTCCAGTTACTGAAGAACTAGCTGCTTAGTTTGTAGAGTTTTCAATATTTTGATTTATCAGTATTATTTTTTAAACTTATTGCCTTAAAGACATATTAACTAGTCTGGTGGATAATGAGAAGAAAATTTCTCAACTGGCCACAATAAAGTAGTGGTGGTTCTTTCTACCAGGATACATACAATTAGTGGATGAATCAGCATTCACTTTTACTCATAGCATTTAAATATGTGATATTGATGTTTAACATGTTTAATATAAGGTTATATTAAAAACCTTCAGAAAAGGAACAGGATAGAATGTGGTGGTGATTGTTGGCATGGAGATAAATAATCTCAAGTGAATTATTCTTTAATACCTCAAAGGGAATTCTTACGGGGTAAGGGTTGAGTAATTGTTAAAGGTAAATGTGACCAGTTTGGGTGGAGGGGACATAAAATTCTAAGATATGAAGGGTTCCTAATGTCAGAGTACAATCTAAATGAGACAAAAACATATCTGAAACAAATAATTGGCAGCATAATAACATATACCATTGGAAATTTGTGAAGGCACTTGCCTAGGAGCATTCAGTAAGCCTACCGCTGCTGTTACCAGGAAGAACCTCATCTATTGTAAATGATGTGCCAGAGAATAGTGTTAAACATTTATGGAAGACTAAATCTCTCCAAGAGGGGCAACAGATTTACCCTCGCATATGAAACATTGGAAAAAAAAGTGGACAAAATACAAACAACAATTCTCAGATATTAGATAATAAGCAGCATAAGAGTGACCTCTAAGATAAAGTTAGGCATGAGAGATGAGTGCTAGGATTATCCCAATTTACTCCCTGGAAAGAATTTTTCAGGCCACATCCAGAGAAGGAAAACTCAAATAGAAAATCTCCTGAGTTAAAGAGATGGATTTTAAAGTCTGAAGAGACTGACGCAGCTAGAAGTCCCAGAGCAGAATAAAGGAGAGAGTAGAGAACTGCAGAGGGAGGGAGAGTGTGTACATGCACTAGCTCCCTAGACATCTATGGAGGGTTCCCCTGAAGTCTGTGGCTATGTAACAATGGGCTCACATGTAAGGCCAGAGAAAGAACCTTCAGAAAGGAACAGAATGGAAGGTGGTGGTGATTGTTGGCATGCAGATCAATTTTTGTAATCACCAGCTAGAATGGAAAATCTATAATAAAAGGGCATCAAGTAACATAGTCAGTAAAAGGGACAAAATAGCCCAAGATTGAAGGTAACTCCTGTCTAGAAGAATCTTAAAAAGATAAAAATGTTTCCAAGATAGTTCAGAAAAAAAGCTGTACACAGCTCAAGAATATTTAAAAAAATACAAAATGTTTCCAAGATAGTTCAGCAAAAAGCTGTACACAGCTCAAGAATATTTAAAAGAATACAAAATATCCAATACTGAACAAGGTAAATTCACAATGTTTGGAATCCAATAAAAATGTATGAGGCATGCAAAGAGCGAGGAAAATATAACCCATGTTGAAAAGAAAATTAATAAAAATGATCATTAATTACACTGTGATAGAGTTATTATACAAAGACATTAATACAGTTGTATACCATATGTTCAAGATGCTATGGAAAAGCATAAGCATGTAAAGGAGAAAAAGAAGATATAAAAATGTCTGAATTAGATAAAACAGATAAAATTAGATAAAATCAGATAAAACAATGGCTAAGGTAAAAATTACACTGAATGAGATTAACAGCAGATTCAACATTGAAGAAGTCAATATCAGCAAACTGAATATGCAGTGATAAAGACTCCAAAATCAAACACGGAGAAAGAGACTGAACTGAACAAAGCATCAGTATGCACAGCTTCAACCAGTCCAATATATATGTTATGGTAGTTCCTAAAAGAGGTGGGAAAAACACATTTGAAGAAATAATAAATAAAAATGTTCTATATCTGATGAACACTCAGATTCAAAAAGCTCAATGAATAAGAAAAATGATAAAGATGACACAAATTTACACTAAATGCTTAAAACCAGTGCTAAGAAAAAAATTGAAAAGCATCTACAGAAAACAGATACCATTATGTACAAAGGAGTGAAAGTAAAATGTCAAAATTCATTCAAGAACCATGCAAACCAGAACATCAACATTTTCAAGTTCTGAAAGAAAAAAAAAACTGATATCCTAGAATTGCATTCCAAATGAAAATATTATTTCAAAATTATATAGTCTTTAATGCAAAAGAATTAAGTTAAGCCCTACCCCACATAAAAATTACCTCAAAATGGACCACAGACATAAATGTAAGAATTCAAAATGGACAACACATATATATGTAAGAACCAAAACTAAATGTAAGAAAGCATAGGTAAATCTTGGGGTAGACAATGACTTTGTATTTAAGACACCAAAGGCCCAAGCACCAAAAGAAAAAATAATAAAGTAATGAACTTCATCAAATTTAAAACTTTTAAAGGCTACCATCGAAGAAAGTGAAAATACAATCATAGAAGAAAACATTTACAATTCATGTAGTTAGAATATATATAACTACCTAGAATATACAAGCAATTCTTATTGTTCAATATGAAAAGACAAATGGCAAGAAATTAGAATAGACATTTCTCCAAAGAAAATATGCAAAAGCAAATAAGCAAATGAAAGAATACCCAGCACCATTAGGGAAATGTACAACCTCAGTGAGATACTACTTCACATCTATCAAGATGGTTATAATCAAAAAGATAATAATAAGTTGGCAAGGATGTGGATCAATGGGAGCCCTCACACACTACTGGTAGGAATAGACTACAGACCTAAATGTAGCAGCTAAACCTATACAACTTCTGGAAGAAAATATAAAAAGCTGCTTGGCAGAGGCTTTTAAAACTAACTAGCTCTCTCTGCCTCACGCTCTCTTTTTTCCTCTCCTCAAAAACTTTGTCTCATGCTGGGCGTGGTGGTGCATACCTGTAATACCAGTGGCTCAAAAGGCTGAGGCAGGGGGATTGCAAGTTCAAAGCCAGCCTCAGCAAAAGTGAGGCACTAAGCAACTCAGTGAGACCCTGTCTCTAAATAAAATACTAAATAGGACTGGGGATGTGGCTCAGTGGTGGTATGACCCTGAGTTCCATCCCCAGTACCAAAAACAACAACAACAACAAACTTTGTCTATTGTATATTCATTGTTATGGAAATGGAAAGGTAAGCTGACAGACTAGGAAAAAGTACTGGCAAAACATATCTCTCTCAAGAGAATGATATCTAGGATATACAAATGATTCTTACAACTTATTAATAAGAAAAATCACCCAATTTGAAAAGATGGGCAGAAGACTTTTTTTCTTCACCAAAGTAGACACAAATATGGTGAATGTGCACATGAAAGGATATCCAACATAAGTTGAAATGTAAAACAAAACTGCAATGTTATTACACATACAGTAGGATGGACAAAATTTAAGACTCATCATAACAAATGTTGACAAAGATGAAGACTATGGTATCTCTCTTAGAACTGCAGACTATAACATGTAGTATAAACAATGGCACAAACTGTTAGAAAACTGTTTGGCAGTTGCTTTACAAATTAAATCAAATCTGTCGAGATATTTACTCAAGAGAAATAAAAGCATACATCCACACTGAGACTTGTGCACAACTATTCATGGTGGTTTTATTTGTAATAGTCAAAAAATCCCCAATGTTGGACTGTGGGAACATGTCTGTCTTACATGCCTCAGAACCCTTATAATCATATTAACCATATAGTAGACATTTGATTAATATTACATGAATGTAGAGATTGATTTTTTTACTGTTAATAGAGCTTCTCTTTTATTAAATATAACAGACAAAAGAAAATCACGTATAGCACAATGAATTATCACAAAGTAACATATCCACTGAACCCTAACCCAGGTCAAGAAATTGGACATCAAATGCACTTTCATGAGCCCTTTCTCATTGCTCCCCTAATTATTCCCTCCGCTCCCCGAGAGTTAGGCACTATTTTAACTTCTAATAACAAGGATTAGTTTTGCCTGTTTTGTTACTTTATACAGTGTAATCATACACATGTGTTCTTTGGTATGTGGCTTTTTTAGCTCCATATGTATTTTTATAAGATTTATCCAAGTTGTTGAATGTGAATGTACTTCTTATTTTCATTGCTTAATAATTTTCGACTGTATAAATATAACCTGGTTTACTTAAAAAAAATCCCCAATGTATATCAATAGGAAAATAGATAATAAATTTTGGAAACATACTTAGCAAGAATAAAGAACTATTGATAATAGCAAAAACAGGGAGATTCTGAATGAAATAAACTAGACAAAAAGTAATATGTATTGAAAATTCTTTTTTTTTGTACTCCCTAGTACAAATATCCAGGGGTGCTCTACTGCTGAGCCACATCCCCAGTCCTTTTTATTTTATTTATTCATTTATTATTAATTTTTTTTGCTATCAGAGATGAAACTCTTGGGAACTAAACCACTGAGCCACATCCCCAGCCCTCTTTTGTATTTTATTTAGAGATAGGTCCCAATGAGTTACTCAGGGCCTCGTTAAGTTGCTAAGGTTGGCTTTGAAATACCAATTCTCCTGTTTCACCATTCTGAGCCACTGGGATTACAGATGTGTGCCACCATGCCCAGTTTAGTTTTTATTTTGAAACAGAGTCTGGCTCAGTTCCCCAAGTTTACCTCAAACTTGCGATCCTCCAGCCTCAGCCTCCTGAATATCTGGGATTACAGACTCTGCCACCACCTTCCAGCAGATTCAGTTATATTTAAAGGTAGAAAGTTATAAACCAGGTGAATCCTAGTAAAGGTCTTAGTAAAAAAAATAAAATAATAGCACTATGCTTGGTCACAATATGGTAAGTCAGAAAATGACAAGAAATATCCATTTTCTGTGAGGTTGACCAGAACAGTATCATTTCTCAATGGATTTCAAAGGGTCTCCTTCTTTCTTTCCCCCCCCGCCCGCTCACCTTTCCTTCCCTCCTTCCTTCCCTCCCTCCCTCCCTCCCTCCCTTCCTTCCTTCCTGAGTTTTGGCGTGTGTGTGTATGTGTGTGTGTGTGTGTACATCATCTTCTGTGCCAATGTAAGAGATTTAGGCAATGGATCAACCTTTACACCTGTGCCGAAGGACCCCAATCTTGGATCTATCTCCAAGGGTGGAGATGACTCTAGATCCTCATTATAATCTCGAGAATGGGAACTCCTAAATTATAAACAGGTCTTTCTTGGTAACACCAGTTTCCTCCTTGGTAAAAGTTAGTGTAGTGGGAGGGTGGCAAGGGCCCTACCCTGCCACAAAATAAATTCTAAATTGTATTTTGGTACAAATTGTAAACACTAAAGAGTTAAAAGTAAAAGATGAGTCTTGGGATTTGAGCTAGACCTGGATAAGTACATAGGATTCAGATTCTAAAAAGAGAATAAAAGGCAAGTGAATTAAATGGCATAAAAGACTCAGCAGAAAGAAGTATGTTTAAAGGACAGTAAGGACACCTCATTTTGCTAAGAGGAAAGGATTCTATAAAGGATGATATATTTGTGTGCTTAGGTCAGATTATGAAATTCCTTGAAAATCAAGCATAAGGATTTAGACTTAATAGAATAAAAATGCATAAAATATTAGACTTTAAGTAAAGGGATCATATAACTTAAGTGGAATTTAAACAAGTATCTTGTCCTTAAATCCAGGGAAGATGGAGGTTTAGGCTGGGCATGATGAGTAGGGCTGAGGCACTCCCCACAATTAAAAAGTCATGTCGAAGTGTACTGTACTAATGGAAGTGAGTCATATACAAGGCAAGGTCTTCTGCCAGCACCTACTGTTTGTCTAGCCCTGACAAATATTATTCCACTTTCAACTGTACAAAGAAAGAAACTCAAACATCTGAAATTGCCACTAATATATGGCATGTATATGAGTTCCTGTTTCTGGTTCTGCCTAATTTACCTTGGCATTCTTTTCACGGAGGTCAAATATTTGGTGTGTTGAAATAAATGCAGAACAGACATTGGGGACTTGTGGCCTGCACATCTCAATTTCCACAGTGCACTGTTGGGCTTTATCC